>NC_134420.1:315669-631339 GCF_030867145.1 Opisthocomus hoazin | reverse complement strand
GCTGCAGCCGTACGGGACGATGCCGGGGTGCCGGGGGTGCCGGGCGAGCGGGGCCCCATGCAGGGCACAGGGTGGGCAATGGGGGCTGCCCCAGCCGGTGCCCCCCACTTGCACCCCTAGGACTGCTGCTGCCCGACCCCGCACCCCCCCACTGCACGGCCCTGGGGTGGGGGTCCCGGGGCGAGGTGACCCGGGGGTGAGCTGGGGTGACCCGGCTGCCGGCAGCTGGGCCCCACAGGGCCGGGAGCGCGGCCGGAGGAATAACAGGAAGCGCCGGGAGGAGAAAACACGGCTGATGCCTTCTGCAGGCCACGGGCCACCGCCTTCCCGGCCCCGCACACGCGTGGCCCCGCCGCACACGCGTGGCCCCGGCCCCGAGCCGGGCTGCGCTGATGCTCTTTATTGTCCAGGTTCGGCTCTGAAAAAGTGCTCGCCGTTTTACAAAAGTCCGCGGCTATAAAATGTGCTCCGTATAAAGACCGGGGGGATTCGGCTTCGCCCCCTTCGCCCCCCCCCCCACGCTGCATGTAGAGTGGTGGGGGGAAAGGGGGAAGGAGGGAAGGGAAGAGGGCGAGGGAGAGGAGAAAGAGAAAGAGAAGAAGAGAAGAGAAGAGAAGAGAAGAGAAGAGAAGAGAAGAGAAGAGAAGAGAAGAGAAGAGAAGAGAAGAGAAGAGAAGAGAAGAGAAGAGAAGAGAAGAGAAGAGAAGAGAAGAGAAGAGAAGAGAAGAGGAGAAGTCAGCAAGATGGAAAGCAGGGAAGGGAGGGAAGGGATACAGAGACAGAGAAACCATAAAATTAAAAGACAAACAAAAGAAAAAGGGGAAAGAAAAAACCCATGAAGAAAAGGAAGCAGGGTGATGGGGAGGGAGAGGACCAGGCAGGAGGTGATGCAGGCGGCGGGGTGGCTGTCCCCCCCCGCAGGGCCGGGCCCCCCAGCCCCCCCAGAGGCAGACCCCTCCCGAGGGGGGCGGGGGGGTGAGGCGGGGGTCGCTTTTGCTTCGGAGGGAGCGGGGAGGGTCAGTCCGGGGCCGGGCGGGACCCCCCAGCCAGGCCCGGGGCTGCCGGTGCAGGTCCTTGGCGTCGGGGGCGTCGGGGGGGGGGGCCGTCTGACACCCACCGAAAGGGGGGGAAAAAAGAGAAAATGAAGAAAAAAAAAAAAAAAAAAAAAGAGCCCAAGTGCCCCTTCCCGGGCCGCTGCGCTGGGGGCTGCCGCCCTGCTGCGGGGATGGGGCCTGGGGGTGCAGCTGCGGGGGTCCCAGCTCGCCGGAGGTGCAGCCCCCCCCCCCCCCCCCCCCGGGGGTCTCACCAGCAGCGCGGTGGCGGGGGACGCGGCGACCGGGGGTCCCGGCCCGGGGATGCTCGGCGGTGCGGGGGGCATCACCCAGCCAGCACCGTGCCTCGTTTTTTTCCCGTTTCCTCCTTTTTTTTTGGTTGGTTTGGTTTTAAACTCACCCACGGCTGCGCCCTACCTCCACGCGGCGGGGGGACGCGGGGAGAAATAAAACCACGCGCGGGCAGACCCTTGTCGGGCGGTGCCGAGCCCCCTGCATCCCGCTCCCCGCCCGGCGATGGAGACGGTGCCAAACGCACGCGGGGACGGCGGCCCCGCACGGACAGAGGGCTCGTTGGCTGGTTTCTTTTCTGTTTTTCCTTTTTTTTCCTTTTTTTTTTTCCCCTTTTTCTTGCGGTTCCTTTCGCCTCCCAGCCTTCCCGTGGGGTCCCCCCGCTGCCGGGCGATGCTCGGTGCCCGGTTTGGCCCCGGACCTGCGCGAGGCTTTGGAGGAGAAAGGCGCGGGGGGGAGCGTGGCCGGCAGAGCCGTCCCGGGGACGCCGCGGCTCGGTTCGCCGCCCGGCACGGCGCCCGGTGCTGTCCCGGCTCGGCCCGTGGGTCCCTCCCACGGCAGCGGCTGTGCCGAGCCGGGCGCCGGCACCGGCTCCTGGGCTTGGCCCCCCCATCGGATTTTTTTGGGGGGGGCTGGAGAGTGTGGGTAGGATTTGGGGGGGAGCTCCACCGGTGCTGCTTTTGGGCTGAAAGCGGCGATTTCCTCGGTTTCCCCCCCGGGAGGGAGGGTGGCTGGTGTCCCCCAAGGCACACGCCGCTTTTGGGGGTCTCCCTCCCAAGCAGGGGGGTGCTCCCTGGCTGCAGCCTCCCACCTCCACTGACTGGCACTGCATGGTGGCTCCCACGGGACCCCCACAGGACCCCCATGAGACCCCAACAGGACCCCCAGAGGACCCCAACCCCCACGGGACCACATGGGACCCACAGGACCCATGTGGAACCCCCAGGGGACCTCCATGGAACCCCACAGGACCCCAACAGGACCCCAGTGGGACCCCAACAGGACCCCCACGGGACCCCCACGGGACCTCATGGGACCCCCATGAGACCCCCACGGCACCCCCACGGGACCCCACGGGACACCACAGGACCCAATGGGACCCCCACGGGACCCCATGGGACCCCACAGGACCCAACGGGACCCCCAAGGGACCCCACGGACCCCCACGGGACCCTGCGCCGCTGCTTCCACCAGCCCTGGGCAGCGGGAAGGGGGGTGGGATGGGGCGGGGGGGGGGGTGGGGTTGGCAATCCTGGAGCGTGCTCGCTGGGGTAAAACCTCCCCGTTTTGGGGCAAAAAGCTGAGGATCCGTCCCCCGGCCTCCCCCGCCAGAGCTGGGCCGGCGCCTCGGGGTCACCCCGGGACGGGGGGCGGCGGGAGGGGACGAGGACAAGGCACAGTCCGGCGTCCGCGCCGGGGCGGCCGGGGTGGGGGACGCACGCCGTCGGCGGTACCTAGACGTCCTCGTCCTCGCTGGCCTTGCTCCAGCGGTGGCAGCAGTTGGCGGTGATGCCCAGCAGGAAGTTGGTGGCCACCGAGGCGATGGAGACGACGAAGCCGACGAAGGCGATGAAGAGATAGTCGTCCAGCGTCAGGGTGAGGTGGCAGGCCTGGAAGCTCTCCTCCGTCAGGGAGAGGAGCGGGGCTCCGGCCACCTCGGGGGGGGCCCGGCACTCGGCCAGCTGCGAATCTGCCGGGGAGCGGGGTCAGCGCCGGGGAGCGGGGTCAGCGCCGGCCGCCGCGCTCCCCGAAGACGCGGGGCAGGGGTCGGCGGCACCTACCCGAGGCGCAGCGCTGGATGCGTCCCCGCAGCCACTTGAGGAAGGGCTCCATGGCGCAGCCGCACACCCAGGGGTTGCCCCCCAGGCGCAGACCCACCAGCCCCGGCAGCCCCTCCAGGGCGTCGAGGCTGATGGCCGCCAGCCCCCCCGTAGCTGAGGTCGAGCTCCCGCAGCCGCGCCAGCCCGCGGAAGGCTTGCGGGTGGACGCGGCGCAGGCCGGGGTTGTGGCTGAGGTCGAGCCGCAGCAGCTCGCCGGCGTCCTGGAAGACGTCGGCCGGCACCGCGCTGAGGTTGTTGTAGCTGAGGTCGAGGTGTGCCAAGCGGCGGGCGCCGGCGAGGAGCCCGCCGGGCAGCGCGGCCAGCGAGTTGTTGCGCAGGTCGAGGGCGCGCAGCTGGCCGAAGCAGCCCAGGTAGCCCGGCGGGATGCTGGCGATGCGGTTGTGGGCCAGGCTGAGGTTGCCGGTGTCCAGCGGCAGCTCGGCCGGCACCGAGGAGAGCCGCTGCCCGCTGCAGTCCACCGCCGGCCCGCGGCACCGGCACAGCGCCGGGCAGCCCGCCGCCACCGCCATCGCCGCCACCGCCATCGCCGCCACCAGCCAGGGGCCCAGCAGCATGGCGGGGGGCACGGGCGGCGGGGGGGGGGGCACCCCGAGGCTCAGGGGGCGGCGGGGGGCATCATCCCGCCGGGGCGAGCGGGAGCCGGTGGCATCGGGGGGTGGGGGGGGGGGGGGGGGCAAGAGTCGGCGTCCCCCCCCCGCTCCCCGCCGCGGGGGAGCCCCGGGGCCGGTTCGGCTGCCTGCGGGGAGAGGGGGGGGCGGGAGGAGGCCGCGATCGCCCCACGACGGCGGCGGGAGGTGGGGGGGTGGGGGGGTGCCGGGTCCCGGGGCATCGGCGACCTCCCCGTGCCCCCCCGCGCCGGGGCCACCCCCCTCCTCCAAGCTTCCCCCCACCCCCCCAGCCGCCCCCCTCCCCGGGGATTTCGGCCGAAAACGCCCCCCCAGCCCAAACCCGCTGAGCTCGCCCGGCTCGGTCCCCATCGGGTGCCCCTCCCGCCGCCCGGCCTGCCCTCCCCCCACCCCGCCCGGCCATCATCTCTCCTTCCCCCCCCCAGGCCCCAGCCCCTCCCCACCGCCCCATCGCCCCGGGGAGGGGGGGACCCCCCCCAGCCCCCCCAGTCCCCGACCCCCGGGCCCCCCCGGGGTACTCACGCCGGGCAGGTGACGCCAGGGGCTGGGCTGGGCGCCGGGGCTGTGGGGGGGGGGTCCCGGCCGCCGCCCGCGCCCCGCAGCCGCCAAGTTGGGAGAGCGGCCGAGGCTGCTGCCGAGCCCGGCCAGGTCCGTCCCCACCTCCTTCCTCCCCTCCTCCTCCTCGTCCTCCCTTGTCTCTCTCTTTCTCTGTCTCTCCTGTGTTTTTTTCCCCCCTCCTTCCCCCCCCCCCCCCCGAGGGCCCGATGCTGACGTTTCGGTGTCTCTTAGCAACTGCCTCCGCATCTCCGAGCAACCGCGAGCGGGATGCGGGGCCGCCGGGGCGATGGAGACGCGGAGGGTGGGAATGCCCCCGCCCGGGGGGACCCCGGCCCGGGGGGACCCGCACCCAGCGGCCGGGGCAGCCGGGGGGGGCACGGAGCGGGCCGAGGGGCGGCATCCAGACACACACCCTCCCCCCCCCGGGGGCATCCCCCGCGGGACGGGGGGGAACCGGGGCTCCCCGGGCTCCGGCTCCAGCAAGAAACCCCGCAGCGGCGGAGGGGCCAACCCCGGCGGCCCGGCCCGACCCCCCCGTGCCCCGCAGGGCCCCGCTCCGGGGGGCTGCACGGCAGGGGCTGCCGCCTTGCCGTCTGAACGCCTCCCTAACCCCCCCCCACCTGGGTGGGAAGGAGCCCCCGGGCCGCCCCCCACCAGCTCACCCACGGATCCCCCAGCCCCACCGAAACAGCGTTTCTGGAACAAAACCACAGGCGGGAGAGTGCTGGCTTCTCGGGTGATGGCTCCAAGCTTGCTTCCAGCCCCTCTTTCCAATTTATCTCCCCCCCCCCGTCTGGGGGGTCGCTGGCAGCAAGGCAGCCTGCTCTCCGGCGGGCAGCTGGCTCTCCCAGGCTCGGCCCCCGCTTGCCTGTGGCCGCCAGCCAGGCTCCCCCCCATCCCCGGGAGCCTGGGATGGCTCCGAGCAGCCTGGCTCGATAAAGCTGCCTTGTATTCAGGGCTTTATCTGTCCCAGGGCCGGCAGCATCTGATAGCCCCCTGCCTTTAATCCGCCTGCACCCAGGCTTCGGAGCGAGGAGGAGCGGTTACACCTCCTCTGCTGGCTGTCGGTCACAGAGGAGCTCCCCGGGCCTCCTCGCACGTCGGCACAGCTCTGGGTTTGGAACGGCAGCAGGACGCAGGGCCCGCTGGCACCTGAGCAATAAAACCGGCGTGGAGCTGGGCTGGGTTTGGGTTCCCCCGCATCACTCGACACGTTAGTGCAGACCTTCACTCTACGCCCCGCGACCACCGGGGAGTTTGCACCCCCCGACCCAGCCTGGACGCCATCGCTGAGACGGGCAGAGCTCCGGGCAAAGACGGGTGCGCGCCGGAGTCCCGGCAGCAACGGGTCGTCGTCCGGCTCCTCTTCGGGTCGCTCTCCGTCCGAGACACCTTTTCCCTTCGGCCGACGCTCCCCGGCACCGCGAGCCGGTGCCAGAAATCCCCGACCCGTGGGGGCTTTTGGAGGCGAGCGCGGCGTCCCCGTGCCGAGGCGCGGAGCAGCAGCACCCAGACGCTTTGCGATCGGCTCAGCGGGTTCTGCTCTCGTGGGATTTGTTCCCGCGCTGCCCGGGACGCGGCTGCAGCGGGGACGGCTGCAGTTTTCCCCCTGGGACGCTGCCGTCGTCTCTGCGAACGCCACCAACACCAGCACCACGGGGCGGGCAGGAGCTGCAGGTGGGGCCGCGCCTGCTCTCGGTTTCTTTTCGCACCCCACACGTTGTTTTCTCCTGCAAAGTCACTTCAGAGGCTTTTTTTTTTTTTTCTCCAGTTTCAGTCTTGTAAGCAGTCGGGGTTTTGTTGCTCGGCGCTGGCGTGCTCCTGCCCATGCACCCCTGCCCTGGCCGCGCTGCCCGAGAGGTTCCCGCACCGACCCTACCGACGGCCACGCGCTCTCGGCCGTTTGCCCCGGCTGTTTACCCCCGCTTGCTTTCTCTGCCAGGGGTGCGCAGAGGGCAGGAGGCGTGCGTGTTTGCAGCCCAGATCCAGCCTGGATTTCCCTCTCAGGGCTGCTCCTCCGCCTGCCCCTTGCCCCGGCAGCAGCTCTGGCGGGTCCCGCTAGGTTTTCGGGTCCGTTACCCACACGGCAGCTGGAGCTTCCGAGGCTTTTCGCTTGAGCAGAAAGCCTGTGACGTGGCCGGCTCCCGCTGCGGGACCCCGCTGCCCGTTTCGGCCCGGGAGCAGAGCCGCTCTGCGGCGGGTGAAGCCGGTGATGGGCCAGCGGACCGGACCCTTCCTGGGGGCGGAACGCCAGAAGTGATGTGTGGCTCGGTGGCAGGGTGAATTCTGAGGAGCAGGGGTGAAAGCCACCACCCACCCTCCACCTGGCCCAGCCTCAGCTCTTCCGGCTCACCGGCACGTCCCAAGCCGGGCAGGACTCGACAGCAGCTGAGCTGCCGCGGCCGGGCGCCGAGGTCTCCGTGCTGTCGGCACGACCCTCCGCTGCAGAGCGAAAAGCATGGAGTCAGCTCTGAGAAGAGCAGAGCAGAAAAGGGGAAAGCAGATGAGGCGCAGGAAGGACATGAAGGTGGAGGACCTTGACCTGAGAGGGAAGGAAACGGTATGCTCTGCCCGTACAGGAAATCGGAGAGTTTGTGCAGCTCGCCGGCTCGGTTTTGCCCGTATGAGAAGAAAGCCTCCAGCCACCCCTGTAAAAACTCACCCGGCTCGGTGGCACTGCGCGGCGGGTCCCACGCAGCCCGAAGCAGCCTTGCTCCCACCCTGCCACCCTGCCAGGACATCAGTTCTTCTTCGAAGCTACTGGCGTGGCTTCAGAGCAGCCAGAAGACGGCCCTCGCTCTGCTGATGGAGAAGACGGCGGTGATCCGCGAGCTGGAGGTCTGCCGCTGTCTGTACGAGCTCCAGGACGAGTGCTTCGTGGCGACGGCCTTGGATCCCTTCACGGGGGTCTGCCTGCGAGGGCTCAACCTGCACCGCTTCCACCAGGCGGTCCTTTCCTTCAGCCTCGGGAGCTTCCCCAGGCTGGAGTCGCTCGGCCTGGGGCACTGCTGCTTTCTGCGGGACGACCCCGAGGACTGCGCCGGCCCGCAGCCGGCCCAGCAGGCGTACCGGTGCGTGGGGCCCCGCGCCGCGCAGCCCGGGGAGCTGCCACGGCCCCCGGGGCAGCCCGCAGCAAGGCTGGGCCTCCCGCCCCGCCAGGCACCTCAGGAAGGGGCTGCGGGCGCGAGCCGGTGGCCAGGGAGCAACACTGGGATGGAGAGGAAAGGAGAGAAAGGAAAGGAGAGAAAGGAAAGGAGAGAAAGGAAAGGAGAGAAAGGAAAGGAGAGAAAGGAAAGGAGAGAAAGGAAAAGAAAGAGGAAAGAGGAAAGGAGAAAGGAAAGAGGAAAGAGGAAAGGAGAAAGAGGAAAGAGGAAAGGAGAAAGAGGAAAGAGGAAAGGAGAAAGAGGAAAGAGGAAAGGAGAAAGAGAAAAGGAGAAAGAGAAAAAGGATGGGATAAGGAAAGGAAAAAGGAAAAGGATGGGATAAGGATAGGAATGGAATAGAATAGGAAAGGAATAGAATAGGAAAGGAATAGAATAGGAAAGGAATAGAATAGGAAAGGAATAGAATAGGAAAGGAATAGGAATACAACAGAATGCATCTCTCTGTTTTCAGGGAAAAACAGGAGGAGGAGGCGAAGCAGTCGCCCATCCAGCTGCTTTGGCAAGCCCTGGAGCCGTCAGGCTGCAGACTGCAGACGCTGAGGTACCCGGCTCTCCTCTGCGGGTGAATCAGGGCAGCTGGCACAGCCCAGCCATCTCACGGCCGGGGACGGGAGCAGGCTGCGCGCGGGGCCGTCGGGACCGCAGGCGCTGGCGGGTCTCCTCGCGGCACGGGCACGATGGCCACGTCTGCCATGGCTCACGGCTGGCGGGACGGGCTCGGCGCCTGCCCGGGAGGCCGCCCGTGAGGACCAGCCTGGTCTGTGGGCATCAGCGGCTCTGCCAGCGAGGGGTGGTCAGCGGGTCGGTGCCGAGCCCCGCGGCTCCTCTCCACGCCTCCGCCGCAGGTTCGATGGGTGCCGGCTGACGGGTGCCTGCGGCGGGGCTCCGGCCCCCGTCCTCGGCGTGAACCCCGCCCTGGCGGAGCTGGACCTGGCTGGGAACGCGGAGCTGCGGGACGGCAGCGTGCAGCCGCTCTGCGACGGGCTGAGGCGCGGCCGCTGCCGGCTGCAGACGCTGCGGTGAGGGATGCCGCCGGCCCTGGGGCTGCAGCCACGCTTCGCTCTGCTCCTTGTGAGCCTGGAAGAGGGAGGAAAAATCAAAAAGAGACGAGAAAGGCCCATTTACCAGTGCTGCTGTTGCTGAAGACAGCTTGAGGCATCACAGACCTGCTTGTCACAGGGGCCTGGCCCTTGTTATTGCCTTTTCCATCAATATAATTTAGTTCCACATTCTTAAATGAATGAGTCTCTGCTAGGACACTGTAAGAGGCAGAACTCATTTCCAGTGCCGAGGCCAGATGGAGAAGCTAGAGGAGAGCTCTGTGCTACCGCCGGCGCTGCTTGCGCGTCTGCGGGTGTCTCTGTGCCCCCCGGCACCTTCTCCTGGGCTCCCGACCTGCAGCTGCGGGCGTTTCAGGGTCCCCGTGGGCCCGGGCAGGGCAGGGCTGGCCAGGCACCGCGCAGAAAGACGCGGATGCAGAAGGTGGTTCACCCCCGGGTCATTGCTGGGAAGGGGGTGAGCCAGCCCTTAGTGGTGTCTGCATTGTCCCCTCTGTTTTTTGGGGGGTGTTTCCATTTCCCCCGTCGTACATTCAGCCTGGACAACGAGATTTGAAGGAGGGAATCTCTCTGAACCTTCAGAAGTGAGGCGGGTTCGCCTCACCCATCCAAGCAATTCTGGTTGTTCGCCCGCAGAGCTTTGCTCCCCATCGCTGCCCGCCTGCCCTCTGCCTGCCCGCGCTCCGGCGCAGCCGGGTTGCTGCCGGGCGCTGCTCGCGGCCGCACGCCGGGGTGCGGGGATCTGGGCTGCGGTTTGCGCTCCAGAGCGCGTTCGAGCCACTCTCGGCATCACCCGCCTGCGGATGCCGAACGAGGGAACTCAGCCGCAGACACCGGAGACGGCTTCGGGAGAGGGATGGGGCGAGGGCAGGGGGATGCTCCCCGCGCCCGCCCAGCACAGCGTGCCCGGAGCCACTGCTGGGGCATCCTCCAGGCCCGGGCAGGGGACGCCGAGCGAGGTGATAGGGAAGAGGCAAGGGCTGAATGTGAGAGGGCAGCATTTGGTGCCCGGCGTGGGAGTGCTCACAGCACACCTTGGCCGCGAAGGTTTTTGTTCATGGCCCCTGGTTCATTCACTGTGGTTTGTGGATCAATGAGGGCTGCTGTACTTTGTCTGATGCTGTCCTTCCCAAGGTGCTCCTCTCCTTTTCGGCCACAAATTTATTGCACAGAGTGGTTGTGTTGTACCCCTGTGAAATAAAGATCGCCTCCCACAAACCTCATCGTGCTGCGACGTTTCCATTTGCTCTCGTGCCAGCAGCGGTGCCCCAGGACCCTCCCAGGGTCCGGGCACCCCACGGACGCTGTCCAGGGCCACGGGTCCACGCTTTTTCTCCCATGGTGAGCAGCACTGCTACGCAGCCAAGCAGAGAGCTGGATGAATGAAGCACAAATCTGTTTAAACGTCCTGGTCACCCTGGGGACCAGCACAGCGCTCGCCATGTGTGAGGACAACGCTGCTTTTGCTCCCCCGTGACCCGGTTCTGGCCCTCAGCTCCAGCTCCCTGCATCCTGGAGGGTCCCACTCATCGCCAGAACATCACGCCTGAGGTTTGGGGGCTGACACGAACCCCCCCGTTCGTGCCCAAGCACGGTGCTGACTGACAGCCTCCATCCTCCCCTGCCAGCAGACCTCGGTCCTCCCGCAGCCAGGCCCCTCGCGCCAGCTCCCGCTGAAAGCCCGACCTCCAGCTCCCACCCTCTGCCAGCGTCCGGAAATCATTGCTTCCGTGGCGATGCCTAATGAGGTAATTTGAGGATTATCATGAGGGATAGAAGCCAGCTGGCAGGGAATAGCCGGAGTCTGTGCTCAGGGGAGCCTGAAGCAGCCCCAGGGAGCCTGGGGAAACAGGCAACACAAGAGCATCCCAGACAGTCTGCAGAGATTAAGAAAGCTCAGAGGTACCACAGCCACCCTGAAAGCACCCAAGACAGCCACTGGGGAGCTCAGAGAAACTGGGGAAAAAGAAAAACCAACCCTCCAGGGAGATCCTGAGAGATCTCAAGTGATGCTGAGAGCCCCAGAGAAAACAGGAAAGCCCAGATGAACCCAGGTGAGCCCCAGAGGGCTGAACCAAGAGAGCCCGGAGCGCTCAGGGAAGCGCAGAGGAACCCAGGAGGGCAGAGGCCAAAACCCCCAGCAAATCTCAGAAAGACAAAGCAATGGTGTTGCCACGTGGGCTGAAACCAGCCCTGCAGCACCTTGAGTGAGGAGTGGGTGCAGCCAGGGTGGGACGGGAGCAGCGGGGGGCCAGGGGGACCCAGGAACATGTCAAGGCAGACAGCAGAGCCGTGGGAGCAGCTGGAGCCTGCGGAGAACAGTGCCAGCACCCCAAAACTCGGCGCATTGATGGGGAGGTGGCAGGAGCTCCCCATGGGTACAGCTGGGGAGGCTGACCACATCTCCACTCCAACAGACTCAGCCTCCTTCAGTAAAAGCTAAACCAAACGTGTCTCCTACCTCATGAGTTACTCCTCTGGGTAACGCTGCTGAGAGGGGCCGCAGGACCCAAGGGACCCGAAATCCTGGGGGGACCCAAGAGAGCCCAGAAGACCCTGAAATCGCCCCAGAGAGCTCAGGGGGACCCAGAAGAGTCCAGCCAGAAGAACAAGAGCCACTGACAGCCCCACAGGCACCCCCGGGGACAGCGGGGGGAGCCCCAGACAAACAGATAAGCTGGGGGGACCAGGAGTTGGGGGCAATCCGCAGCCAGTACAGAGCTCCTGGCAAGCAGCTTCGAACCGCCTTTAGCTGCTGCAGAGCTCTGCTCACACACTCCCAGCGGCCCCGTACCTCTGCCCATCTCATCGCAGCTGCAGTCACTGGCTGTGGAGCTCAAAGCTCTAATGACCCATCAAAACCTCTAGCTGCCTGCAAGACTTTTCCACCAAGACACTTGGAAACTCTTCCGAACTACTCAAAACCCTCCCAGCCCGTCACAAAGCTCCACAAAACCACTCTGACCAGCTTGAAGCCTCCCCTGAACGGAGCTAAGCAGCCCCAGAGCTCTGAACAGGTCCACAGCCACGTTTCGGTATCTGCTCTGGGCAGCCTGCACGTGAAGGTCAGGGGTAGGAGACCGTGTGGCACCTGCCCTGTGCAGGGCTGCAGGGGCCAGGGACCCTCCTCCTCCTCGAGGAAGGCTCACAGCTCTGGTCACGCAGGGAAGGCACGCAGCCCCAGCCCTGTACCTGCACAAGGGGTCCTGGAGCAACACATCATGTCGCCCAAGGCGGGACAGTCCCTCTGCTGTCTTCATGTTTGTGCTAGACAGCGCAGCCCGAGCGCTGAGAACTGAGGAAAGAGGAAGCAGAGGTTATTCTGGCAAGCGTGGGACATGGCTCTGGCTCAGGGACTTTCCCTTTTCAGCCAAGTATCTTCCTCATCGCTACTGACAGCGGGGTTTAGCCAGCCAAACGGCTCTGGCCACACCTGCTCGCCCTCCCAGAGCTGCAAGGGCAGCCCAGACCCGGCACGGGTGTGCAGCAGACCCCCCACAGCTCTGTGGGGCCTCGGGACCCTCCGCGGGCACCCCAGGGTGCCAAAGCTGTCCCCAGGCCACCACTGCCAGCGCAGCAGGAGCCAGGAGCTGCCTGCTGCCAGCGAGCACCGCCCACGGTGGCACGGGCAGAGGAGCGCTGGCGGGGGGTATGAACACAGTCTCGAGGAAACCATCTTACCGGTCACCCTCTGCGAGCCACCACTTCCCAACAAACCTGCCTCCTGCCCAAGCGAGGCTGCAGGCTGAAGTCTCCTAGGAAAACAGGACCAAGAACTTAGCCTGGGCTTCATTTTTCCTTCAGATAAGAACAGAACAATAAGACATTCAGACGTTGCTTAAACTGTCCAAGCAGATTTTTCTAAGTGCAGGAGAAAGATTCTGGCTCAGAGTAATGAGAGGTCACAAGAATTCTTGAAGGAACGCCCCTTGCAGATAGCAGCATTGTTAAATACATAACTACAGTACAGAATGGGTTATGGGAACAATAGCTCCTGAGGTTGATGAAAAATATTGATCTCCCCTACAGCAGTTTCACAGCTTCCTTGTGCAAGATTCCGCAGGCAGTCTGAGGGAACGTGTAACGGCGCAACATCACGCCTCCAAATATCGGCATTTTCACCAGCAGAAACCACAGCCACCAGTCTCCAGTCAGCCATCCAGCAGCACCATCCCCCCACGGCAGGGGAAAGGAGAGACAAAGGCCAACGGAGTGTTTATTGCACCAGGACTTTATTAAATATTCTTATACAAAAAAAAAAAATTTAAAACTGTAAATAGGCTGCACGCTAAGAAAATAAACTGACACACCGTACTGTCACAAAACACATCTCTGCATTCTCAGTTTTTGAGGTTGCACGACGGGCCACAGGCGGATTTGGTCTCCGGCGGGGAATGCCAAACCGCTGAGCTCGTGCGCTTGAAGTATCGAGGCTTGCTCTTGCCAAAAATGTCCTCCAGCTTCGGGCTTGCGATTAGCCCGAAGACCTGGTCAACATTCACCGGGTGATAGTACTGGTGTAAAATGGCTTCGTTAAGCTGAGACCCTATGGGAACAGCCGCATCAGAGAAGCGGGCTCACTGTGAACAAGCTCTCAATGCTCTGCTTCAGACGCCCTTTCCCCAGGAGCCTGCAGGACAGTTACACTGCCTGCACACCCAAAAACCCACCACCTGGGCAGTGAGTGCGATGAGCAGTCCCCCTGCTCGCGGCAAAGCTTGGAGCCCCACGCCCACCCCCAGGGTGCCAGCAGCGCTTGTTTTCAGTCACTCCGCACACCAGACACATGCCAAGCCCTGTGCACCTCGGCCTCCCTCAGGAGGATGGGCTGCCTCGTTCCCTGTGAGCCCCCCTCCCTCTTTTCACACCCTCGGATCCAGACACGTGCACAGAGCTCTTTGGTTTAACTTCAACACACGGGCACTTTCGCAGGGAAGCAGCGGCAGCCCCCTCGGCACCGGGAGACAGAGCTGCCGGGGTCTGACGCGCTCCCGGACAGCACCTGGGGAACCCGCGACCGCACCAAGCGAGCTGGGAAAGCTCCAGCTTCCCAGAGAAGGAATTCAAGAAACCAAACCAAACGTGGCACCTACCATCAGCCCAGGCAGGGACAGGCTTCCGAGGCTCGTTCTCATCATCCGTGGAGTCATCGCTGTTCAGATCCATCCCGTAGTTATTTTCGCTTACCTTTGGGGATCTCCATTCCCCCGTGCCCTTCGGGGGCCCTAGGTAGGATGTGGAGACAGACTTCTGAAAGCAGAGAGACAGCCCCAATTAGAGCAGGAGGCAGACCTTCCCGTCGGGCAGGAGCTTGCCTCGGCGGGCCGACGACCAGACCCACGGTCAGAGCCTTTGCGGGCACCCTGACGCTCAGCGAGATGGACAGACTGCCACGGACCCACAGCGAGGTGCTGCTCAGGGACTGGGCAGTACCCTCACACCCAGCGTAAGCCACGAGCCAAGAGGTGAGTCCCCAGTGCCACGTGCTGGGCCAGCAACTGTAGCGGGAGGGTGGCCCGAAACAAGGGCTGACCGCTGACTTTCTAGAGCAGATGCATCATCTGCACAGATTTCCATCCCTAATTCAAAGAACAGGGGAGCCAAGAAGGTCACCTACCTGTGTACGGGAAGCCTCTGATCTACGTGTTACCTGGAACATCTACAGCATTCCCACCTGACAGGTAACTTGGGTTGAGATTTTCAGTAAAACCCAGAAGTGCTCAAACCCTTTTGGCTTTTTTTACTGAGCTTTGCTTTGAAACCACAGCCTGCTGAAGGCCAGGCCGTAGCACGGGACTGCGTACTGCAGCGACTGCACGCTGCCGAGCTGGAGCAGCCGCGTGCCCACCCTGCAGCTCCCCAGCTGCCAGGAGACCCTGCCAGCACCCCACCAGGAAACAGCCAGGGCCCCGTTTCACATCGCAGCTGCGGAGCCGAAGCTGGGAGATACCTCCTGGCTCTGCGGTGAGGAACCGGGGTGACTGGAAGCCCTGACAGTCGTACGTGGTACAGGAGTGCCTAGAGGTGCTGACCAGAGAATAAACCAGGAAGGCAACCTGAATCCCACAGGATTAAGTCATGAGGGAATGCAGAAGTATACACACATCTGCACGAACACAAAACCCCTTGCTGTGCTCAGTGACTTGGTAACTAATTTTAACCCTTTTCCCCTCCTGTTTTTTGGAGAAAAGCCTTAGAAGAACATACCACGCACATCTCGGTACTTGGCTTTTGCACACACAGCTCTGCCACCCAAACCCTTTGACATCTTTCACGGCAGATCTGGTTTTCACTCTCCAGAGCCCTGCTGTGAGTCCCAGCCCAGAGAAGCCGAGCAGCAAGGAGAGGAGCCAGCCAGCCCCACGCCAGCAGAGCCTTCGGGCAGAGGCAGCGCTCGGGCGGGTCTGACCCAGCAGCTCCCGCCCAGGCCCGCTGTGCCCATGTGCTGCCATCCCACAGCCACCTCCAGCGCCCTCCCCACGACAAAATGCCGCTGTCCCTCGGTTCCCCCCACGCAGAGCTCTCGGGCGAGCACCCGAGCAGACAGACGTGAGCAGACAGACGTGCCCACCCCCTGCACAGACGCCTGTTAAACCCCTGCAGCCCACACTTGAGTATTCAATTTCCCACGCCACGGCGAATGGGTCATAAATCTGCAGGCTGGCTCCAAACCCCAGCAGCCAGTCAGACACCACAGACTCGTTTTGTTTGACGGCTCTGCTGCAACCAGGACTCACCTTGATGGTTTTGCTCAGCCATGTGCCAGAGGCAGCAGCCAATGCTGCTGGTTGCTTGATTTTTTTCTCCTCTCCCAGCTGCTGCTGGGGCTTCTGCACACCATCTTCCTCCTTCTAAGACACATGAATTAAGTCACTCTTTGTTCATATTCATCCAATCAAAACCAGACTACCTCTGTAACTGAGACATATTTTCTAGCACCCCTGCAAAAAAATCCTCAGTCCCTCTGCATCTTCTGCACAAAAAACCTAAACCCAAGACTCACTCAAAGCTAAGAACCCAAACCCAAGACTAAAGCATCTCCTGTCTTTGCTCAGATCCAGATCAGCACGGTCTCCAGAGCCCACGCTCACCTTTGAAGCTTTGAGCCAGGGATCAGAAGTCACAGCAATGGATTCCAGTTGCTTGGCTCTCTTCCCCTGCCCAGGCAGCTGGTGCAGCTCTTTTGGGCTCTCTTCTTCCTAATAGAGAGAAAAAAATTGCACTGCTTAAACTCCTTTCCAACCCAAACCGCTTTATCCAGGCGTTTCTTCTCCCGCACTGCTCAGTAGGGAAGAGCTAACAGGAGGGCAAGGGCTGGAGGCACTTTCAATTCTATTCAGCTTCTCTCTTACACGGACAAGCTTTGCTATGGCTTGCTCCAGCCCAGTTGCTGGCAATGTGTGAAGAATTCAGACCTTCATTAAAATTATATAGCACAAATAGGAGTTTGAATGTCACGGACCTAGTGAGTAAGAGCAGCAAGAGCAAATAAAGAAGGAGAAATTGATTCTTAAGAGGAGTAGGATTTGGGGGTTTGATTTTTTACTAACGAAGAAGGCAGAAGAGCGATTTTTAGAGCAGAAAGCGAGTGGAAAGAAAATGTTACTGTGATATTTTGAAACAAACAGCCTTGACTTTAAGCCATAACATTCTTTGTATAAATGCAAATGATGTTACATGAAGCCATATGATACCTGAAGTTTGTTATGGGGATTCACATCCTCCAAATACAGTGAGCGAATGTAGTAGGAAAAAAATAAATCTCTTACTAATTTCCATATTCATTTAAGTATCAATGAATGCCATTTGGATGTGTTCTTCAAAGCGCCATTGTATGGCTGTCCTCCGTCTTGTGACGGGGCTGAGAAGGCTCACCTGCTAACGAGAGAACAGCCAACCCCAACTTCAGCAACAGAGCTGGCTTACTGTGGCACCAACTCCAACTCCTCACAATAACATGTTGGGCTCAACATCAGTTTTATTGCATTTGGTCCTTTAAATAACATAATAGCAAGTGTTTAAACCTTAAACAGTAACACAGCACTTGGAAAACAAGTCTGATCTTAGAAGAAGTCTGTGTATCCTATGCCCCACTAGTTTACAACAGAGAAGCTGTTCCAAGACCACTTCAGCTCCCCACCTTTGTGTTTTTTTCAGTACACACGGCTGACTCCAGCTGTGGTTGGGGGGCCTTCTCTTTCCCTCGCTGTTTGTGATCCCTGGGGAAAAAACCCTGTAATTTAGTTATAGAGGAAAGCATGTCTGCCTCCCCCCGCCGCCAAGCGCTCTTACAGCCTCCCCTTTGTCACCCCAGACCTTTGGGACAGCCTGGCACTCACACCAGCCTCCCAGTTTTGGCATTACTGTTTATATTTACTGCTTCACCGTGCCTGTTGCCAGTCCCCTCCTCCAGGACAGAAACAAGCTAATACCTTTCCTTCACTTGCTCTGCCTGTAGCTGCTCTACAAGATTTTTCAGTTCCAAGACTTTCTTTCCTCTTTCTTTCACTTCCTCCTCTCTTCTTTTCTGCAGTCGTTCTTGCTGCTGGAATTCATCTTCCTCCTGAAGAAAGCAAGCCCTTGTAACCCTCCAGCTCAAGCAGGGAAAGACGGGAGGATATGAAGCAAATGCTTTTGAGACAACCTGTGCTTGTTAGATCTCCTCCTTACCTTCCACGGCCTGCCTACCACTCGGGCGGTCTCTCCCTTCTGTCCCCCCACGTACCTTTGTGTTCAAACCCAACATCGACTGCCTAGACAGAAATCTGGCAGCAGGGACCCTAAAATCCCTGCAGCAGAGGCAGTAAGTAACCTTCCCCTGTCCCACCAGTCAGAGCAGCGCATGGGTTCCCCACTGCTCCTTTCCTTTTCTACGCGCAGGAGGGACCTAGAGCTGCTCTTACCCCCCTCGGCGCTTTCTGCTTCCGTGCGTCAGCTTCCCCTTGCTTCTTCGACAGTTTTTTCCTGCTCCGCTCCTCTGCCACCTTCTCTTCCCGCACTTGTGAGAGGTGCACCTGAGAGAGCCACACAGGTCTGCTCCACCGCCCCCAGGACACGCTCGCAGCCTCGTCCGCGCAGAGGACGGGGACTGCTTCTGGAGTCTGAAGCCTGGGATATTCCAGGTCCTAACGAGACTGAGAACCCAGCACCCAGCAAGCATCACACGTGCACTGACTTTAGCACCAACCTCATGCAGCAGGTCCACCACTTACTACAGGCCACGTGAAGACACCCATCACTTGGAGTGACACGAGAAAGGAGCGCAGAGACCATCACACAACCCAAACTACGTTCTTCCCTCTTGTAAGCAATTCCTTGCAGAACAAGGGGATCTAGCATCTGGTTTCCACTTTGCCTGCAGTGCTGCTGTCGACTAACTGAGCTGCAGCCTGCACTGGGGATGTGAAAGCTGGCTGAGCCCCAGGGACACGAGCTGCCTGTCCCAGCAGAAACACTGGCATGTCCGCAGCAGCAGACCAGCCACGGCTGGGTGCACTTGTGGCCACTTAGGCTTTGGGAAAGGCTGAAAGGAGCACAATTCCTTTGTTTTCCAAGATTGACCCTTTCCAAAGGTCACTTGTCCACCCCTCAACATAAGCAACCATCCTTCTCCCAAAGGCTCCTAGGCCTCTGGGTCAGTTGGGCACAGTCTCTCTCAAGCCTGCAGAACCTGAACAGCTGTGCCAAAGCAGAGACTGTCTGCACGCAGCCGTCGAATGGCCCACCCTGGCACGCTCTTCATCTTCTACCTGTCCTCAAGAGAGGGCCAGACAAGGCTTTAAAAACCAAACACGACAAACACGCACACAGCCAAGTCTGCTAGTCACGAGCATCCCTGGCATGCTTGGTAGCTATTCTTTCCCACCACACTTTTGCAATCCCCTGCAAGCACCGCAGCTTTGCTGTCTGTGATGCTTCCTGCGAACAGCTCACAGTGCACTGCGAGCTGAGTAAGGCTGTCTCATCTGCAGGGCCTGTTCACACGACAGCCAAGGGATGCTGCCACATTCCTTGAATGCAGAGCACCACAAACACTGCATGTCAGAACAGGAGCGTTTAGAACCACTGCAGAGGTATGGAGAACAAAACCCTCCTCGTTAGACAAAGAATTTCAGTCTCTGATGCAGACTTTCCCACCACCTGATTAGTCACCATCAGCAGCAGCCCTGTGCTTGCACACACCATGCCACCGGCCTGTTTGCACCCTCTCGGTCTCACCTCTCGCCAAGATGTCACTGTGCTGAGCCATCCAAAGCATAGTCAGCCTCCTTACCTTCTCATCGTTCTGTAAAATCTTCTGCTCCATCCGCTTTTTCTTCTCTTCTTCCATTTGTTCCACCCGCTCCCGAGCCTGCAGTGCCTTCCTCAGACGCTCTTCTCTCTTCCTGGGCAATGTATATGCAAGAGGGGCTTGTAAGCTTTGTCTGCCTCTAGCACAGAGGATGATGGGGAAACAGGGACTTGCCACAGTAACTGGGGAAAACCGTTATTTTGCTTGACTGGCTTTGGCTGAGCTTAGCCTCAGCTCACTTCTGGATTAAGCTCAGACATTGGCAGGTGCTTTGCACCAAGGCAGTTCTTACCGCCCCAAGCCATGAACAGCAGGGCTCAGGGTGCCCAGGCAGCATCACTTGCTAAATGCTCCAAGCAGCACTGTACAGCACGGTACACCCGTCTGCCTGGCAGGAAAGGCCTCCAAGGCAATTTGTGCGGAGCCAGGGAAGGAGCAGGAGGTAAGGGACGTTACTCACTGCTTCATTTCTGCCTGCCGCCGTCTCTTTTCCTCCTCCACTTTCTTTTTCCTCTGTTCCTCAGCTTCTTGCTTCTTCCTAAGGCTTTCCAGCCTCTGCCGCTCCTTCTCCTGAAGGGAGATGAGTTCAGACTGTATCAGTTGACGGGGCCTGTTTCTGCCCTCAGGCTGCTTGTGCACAGGCAGCTAGAGGCTAGGCAGCCTGCTAAACACAGAAGCCAGAGTCATATTCACCCACACACCAGGATGGGAAGTGAATAGTAGGGAAGAAACAATGCAGGTTTGGCAACAGTGCTTATTCAACTAATAACAGCAGAAGAGTCACGGGTACAGGAGGGAAACACCTCAGTCCTTCAGCAGCAGAGAATACACTTCTGCAAGGAACAGCACAGTCCTGCTGTAGGTGACCACCTGTAGGAAACACTCCTTGCCTGGTACAGTGTAACCTACACCAGCAGCTTGGAGAACAGGTGAGAAAGGGCACAGTGCAAGTAGCCTTGCTTAGAGGCCAAAAGGTTTCTTAGCAGTTCCCAGCCCCAACAGAACACACCTGCAGAGAGATCCTGCCACCTCACCACCGGTGCGACCAGTTTACATATTTGGACAGGGAGCTGCATGGATGCCAGCGTGAGAGGAAAGAGCTGTCAGTGTCCGTGAGGCAAGAAGCACAGCCGTTATGATCTTCCAGCCCCCACAGCTAAGGGTGTCATTACTTACAACAAAGTCTCCCTGTAGAGAAGAGACATTAAAAAAATGATTAAGGGTTTAGAAGTAGCACTAGAAGCCCCCTTCATGGCACACACACCCCATTCTTAGCTTCTCACCAGCACGCAGTAGGGCACCCGCTGCCTGACCCCACACTGCCTGTCTTTCAGCCCCGCAGCAGCCAGTTATGTGACACACAAGGGCAGATTCCCACTGCAAAGAGAAAACCTTCCCACTTCCCTGTGGTTCAACATCCCCAGAATACAAAATGTTTCTGCTGACTACAGATAGAGCTTCTGAGATTCCTCTGCATCCGAGGAAGGTCTGAGGATCGGTGCCAAAACCCCCCAGCCAATAACAGTGTGTGTGGACAGGCGATGCAAGGCAACACCAACCAGTTTCCCCTTTCTGAAGTAGGATCGTGAGGCCAGTTTGCTGCGAGGACCTGCTCTGATTCATGGCAGACAGAACCAGGAACACGTCTATGCTTTTCTAAGTAAACAGTCCCTCCCGCCGCTCCCCGGAGCTTGCTCCCCTCCTCCAGCCCTGCGAGGGAAGGGACTCTGACGCACCTTCACATCAGGTCGGGTGGGAGTATTGCGTTTGACGAAGCTCTTTACGACACCCCCACGGCCTGTGGGCCCCGGGCTCGCCAGCAGCTGGGTTCGCTGCACAGCCTGCAGGAAGGTTTTCAACGGTCTAACAACCTAAGAGGAGATGGAGGGAGATCAGTACCTGCCAGGGAAAGGGAGGCAAAGAAGGGCCATGGCACCCACTCACCTTGCTAGCTGGAGAGCAAGACGGTGGAGTCTTGTTTGCTGAGCTCTTCTGCTTGTCATCCAAAGGGGAAAGGGTACGACCCCCTGGCTGCTGCCCGTTCCACATGATACCCATCGCTTGTTTACAGCTTCTCGTCCTGATGGCATTAGCAAGAGGCACGTTGGGTGACCATCACGCTCCCCCACCTTGCCAGCAGCACTCAGGTGCAGTTACACCTTCCCTCTGCCCGCCGGCTGCCCCGGAGCACACGGGCCTCCCGAGCTCAGCCAGCCCTGTGGCGGGCACACCGCCCAGCCGCGAGCGCGGACAGGACAGGGACACGTCACCCTTGGCGGGGAACACCCAAGCTCCACAGCAGCAATGCACAACATCACGCCCGCCCTCATCCTCCACGCAGAGTCCCAGGGAGGGAGCAGCCTTCGTTCTGTCTGGCGTTAACAGCACGGACACAGCCCCTTGTGTGTTTGCAACCAGCCAGCCCAGCTCACCTCACCGGCAGGGTTTCACGTGCTTTGTGGATACCTGGGACACTGACAGATTTACTTGTGTCAGAAATGACTTCACCTACATCCCCTGACTCCAGGGAAAAACAGCAGGGACAGCTTCACTGCACAATCAGGGCCCAATCCAGCAGCAGCCCCGAGGAAGGCTGCAGATCCTGACCCACCACACAGTGCTAAGCATCCACGTCAGAACAGAGGCTACTGGCACTCCCCTTCCCACCCACTACCCACAGCAAATTCACCCCAGCAAAACCAGGACAGGAGACTGAGGGCAGAGCTAAGAGCAGCTGAAATCTCACGTGAAACACCAGTAATACAAGCAGTGAGGAAACAAGTTGGGTATTCCAGACACTTGCACAAGATAAAAATAAAGAGGTCAGTCACCTACTCGCAACGTCTTCTGAAACTGCTCCCGGACCACCCCTTTCTGAGCCAAGCAGAGTCACAGCTGTGAGTTAACTGTGCTATCTTAGTCACCTTTGCTGGTTTGTGCATGAACTCGTGTGTCTGCTTCCCTAGCCAGACCCGGGTCCCAGACCCAAACAGGGCTCAAGAAGCCAAGAGGAACTCCCAGGAGACAAGACTGGGCCAAAGCTACATGATATCAGAAGTACATTGGAAGGGGGAAGCAAGGCAGATAAACAAACACCCAAAGCTTTTTAAACAGATTACTTAAAAGGCCAGGCCCAAGTCCTTCCAGACCCCTGGCTCACTCCTCCTCCTTGCACACGTCTCGTACCAGATGCGTGAGGGATTCTCCTGCGACTTGGCACAGAGCTCCTGGTTCTTGTTCTGGCGTTCACTGTTTGGATTTACACAGCTTCCTGGGAAGAAACTTGAGGTTAGCATCATGTGCAAGGAATCCTGTAGGGCTCCAGTTCCTGTCTCCAGCTCTCGTGTGCTCAGAGCCCTGTGGCAAACTGAGAAACCAGAAGCCTGGATGGCTACCTGGAATATCAGTGCCATGTACGTACCCTGTGCAGCATGCTGTAGTATACATCCTGTACAGACCCTCCTGAACAGACACAACCTGTCACACCAGATGGCCTCCAGCTACTCTTCCCTCCACTCCAGCCACAGCTGCTTATCAGATCCTACACTTCCCTTGGGGGATAAGCAAAAAGCCTGACTCTCTCCACTTCCTTGCTTTGAGGCACAGTAAATAAACAGGACCTGTAAATCCTCACACAGCTAAACCCAGAGGAAAGGGATGTCAAGGCGCTTTAGCAGAACCTTACACTAGGTGGAAGATTCCAGGTCTGACAGCAATCTCCTTTCAAAGTGTCCCCACTCACTCAGTATGCAGAATGAAGTTGGACAGGACAGCATTTGTCTCAAGGCCTGGACATCTTTACAAGTTGCCCTTGCTTATCTAATTGCATGTCTCGCCTCTTCAGCAGATCAAAAGTTTAGCTGAGAAACTACCCTGACTGGTCAGAGGTGGTTTTGTTCTGACACAAGTCCCAGATTTTCCCCAAACCGTTACACTGACTCCCTGGTCTGTGTGTCTTTGGGGCTTCATGCACAAAAAGCAACAGCAGCTCGAAGTTACCTTCATCGCTCCCTGCCTGCTGCTTGGGAGGAGATAAGTGCTGTGCAGGAGGGCTGGCAGCTTCTGTACTTTTGCTTGAAACAAGGATGTCTTCAGGAGCCTGCAGGAAAAGGAAACAAGCATTCTCTTAGCGCAGCTGCTCCGAAGAACAAGGCTACCACGGACCTTGCTGCCCTGAAAAGGCTAGTCACTTCCAACTGCAATCCACCTGCTAGGCTAGGGTCTGCCCCTCAGAGCTGTGCTGCGCAGACACAGACACTGACTGGCTCACTCCAGTAACAGGGGGCCTGCTCGCAGAGCTCCAGCCTCTGGAGGAAGGACAGTGCCAGCACTTCTCAGTAAGCAAGAGCTTTACCGAGAGCAGACTCCAAAGTCAAAGTGCCTTGAGAACGACAGGCAGCTTCTACACCCCTTGAAGACAATTTTCAAACTACAGATATTCCAGCCCTAAAAACAAGTCTCTAACATGTTTCAGGTTACAGGATCATCAGGCACTTTAAGCATCGTTGTGGTATATTCACAGGAGGACAAGCGAGAATGCCGCTGCAGCACAGCACCCTAGCACGCTACGAGGCTGCCTGGCTGCAGGCTGTGCTTCCCCTACCTGCCGAGCTACCACCACAGCCCGAGCAGAGCCATCTCCCCATTCCCGCTGCTGCTTCCCAACAGTGCCAGCGAGCTGCTCTGAAGCAGAGCCCACTCCTCTCTCTGCTGGGCTAGTTTTCACCTCAGCTGGTCCGCAGCACAACCACACAGCAAGTTTTTGCCAGCTCAAAGGAAGGGATGGCTTTCTTTGCTCTGCCAGCACTGCAGGCTTACACGAGCTTGTTGGTACATAGCCTCAGCGGCCAAGGAAAGCACATTAACTCGAACTGTCCTCCTGATTTTTGTAGCTCAGACCAGCCATACAACAGAGACAGGCTAAGAATACACACGTCAATTACAATGCCCAGCTGAGAGGCAAAAGCTTGCTGGGAACCTGGCCAAGCACCTCCAAAAGCTCCGTCTTGAAAGAGGCCTTACCAAGGCACAAGACGCCTCTGCCCACCAGCAGCAGAGCACCAACCAGCTGAGCTAGCTGCCTAACTGCCAGAAGGGCAGCACTGCCCAACCCAGCAGCGCCTTCGCTGAGCTCGCAGGGACGTGGCAGAACCGTCCCTCGGCCACACTCCCCGCTTCCAGGGGCAAGGCACAGCACAAGGCATCAGCTCAGGCGAGAACGTCATCCAGACAGGTAGTTTGTAGGTTGCTCCTTAGAACCTACCTTTTCACTTGTGGGATTCTGTTCTGGTCCAGGCCTGTAAAAGAAGAGCTATTTTAATTATTTCAACTCTCTTCAGAGAGTGAGATACAGGTGAGAAAAGTATGGTGGAGCCAGCATATGGGACCCCAAGGAAAGTGCTGACACATCCAGGTACATCCAGAAGCAGAGGCCTGTTTCAGCCAGGCCACGCGGAGCTGGAACTGTAAATTCTTCCGATGGGCCATTCCATCGCATTACTGAACACCACACTGATGAGCTTTGTCCCCTTCTGCAGAACTTCCACGTAGCAGGTAACAAGGAAGCTCTGCGAGCCCTAGGCCGAGTCTTGCCTGCCCACTTTTCCGGTCAGACAGCAGCTGACTGACCTCCAGCACCACCAGGCACCCAGAGGCTGGCTACAGCCAGGAATCGCAGGACACAGTTCGCGTGATGCCAGCCAACACCAGGCAGAGCAGCTGCTGGCAGCCTCTCCGGCCTTAAGGTATAGGCTTGACCTCACACTAATGCAGTGATTAATGTCACCACGCTCTGAACAGACTTCTGAAAAGCAAGCGCTGTGCCTGAACAGCACAAACTTTGAAGTATCAACCAGCCCCAGGTGACAACATCACCTAAACAGTCTGTTACAAAACCAGTATGACATCTGTAATATAAAAGCAAGCCATATAGCTTCCTTGTGGGGTTTTCTGTGGTTTGTTCCTGCCTGCTTTACATGGTAGCCTCACCTCACGCTGCTGGTCACATCTTCCACAAAAATGTCCAAGGAGCTTTGACCTGGAGGAGAAAAACATCAGCTAGCTTGGGGATTTCACTCGGAGGCTTCCCAACAGCGGCAACGTGCTCGTGGTAGAGCTCGGGTCTCTGTGCAGGCTTTCCTCCCAGGGAACACGCCGATTGCTCATCTCAGCTTTCCACACCAGCACCACCACCTCCCTCAAGTGTCACTGACAAACTGGTGTAGGCTGGGAAGGCAGGGATCTAAGCAGCAGCTCCTCTGCCTGCAGACTGCTCCAGCTGCACAGACGTGCTCTTGCCTGTGTCAGAGATAGCATTTCCCAGTCAATTGACTTCAGCTCCTGCCTCCCTGCCCAGTTTTATGCAGAGATCTGGTGGATTTAGGCTGATTTCATTCCCCCCATAACACCACTTAGCTGAAAGTGTTATAACAAATGCCTAGATACAGCGTGACTCAATGCTGACAGAACTAAATACCAAAGGCCTCAGTGCTTTATTAGAAGCCAATCTGACTTCAGAAGCAATGATTTTAGAAAGCCCAAACAGCAAAACCATCCCAGGAGCAGTGGGAACAGAGGATATGAGGAGTTTAGTGCTACCAGGAATAGCCTGGATTTCTGAATCTCCTCTGATGACTGTGCTATTTGGTTCTCAGTCCAGCTACTCTCCCATCCTCACCCAAAAAGCATTTAAGTTCCTCTGCCAATGTCAGCCAAATTTCAGGGGTGGAGACATCCAATTACTACAGATTTTTTGAAGAGCTGGCAGAAGGCTCGGAAATTAAAGCCCCTCCCCAGGGAAGGCAATAGTCTCTTTGGATCAGCCAAATGCACACATGGCTAGAACCAGCCAGACCACACTTTCCCTTTCACTCTTGGTTTTTTTGCCCATCCACAATGTGTGGAACCCAACCTCCAACCCCTGTGCCTATGCCCCAGCAGACGCTTCCTTCTCCTGCTGCAGCAAAACACGGCCTGAGATGTGGTCTGACAGCAGATGAGGACCTGAAGATTGCCCCCCAAATGGGTGGGAGCCACAAGGCCTGCCAACAAGGAGACTAAGAGGAGCCAGAGAGCTAATGCAGATGAGCAGCTCCACAGCTGCTTACTCCCCCCACGAAAGCCGAGAAGCTGACTTCGCCAAATAAAAGCACTCGACAACTGAGAGGAACTTACAGCTCACTCTGCTGGAGGCAGAGGAGGATCCTCGCGCTGCTGCCTTCTTTGAAATGGCCCTGCTGATAGACCTCCGGATCATGCTCTCTCTTTTTCTGGCCAGAGAATATTTTTCTGCCAAGGAGGCCCTACGGCTCTTGTGGGGGCCACCCACTAAGCTTCGGCGTCCAGAGCAACGGCGCGTTTTGGATCTCCCTGTAGTCACTTTGCTGTCAGAGTCCTGGAAAAGCAGCTTTTCGAGGCCTTGAGGAGACGGACCTGCTCGGACCGCGGCAGGATCTCCATCTCTAGCAGCCTTGGGAGTGGAGGTACTTGCTCTGCTTTCGGGAGCCTCCTCCTGTGCTGCCTGGCGGGCAGGGATTGCAGCGACGGACGAGACATCGTGCAGCTCTGTGGCTGCGTCCCCCTCGGGCAGCTGCTGCCCCGTAACAGCCTTCTGGGCTGCACCACTGCTGTCAGCACCCGCAGGGCAGCCCTGACAACCCGCCTTCGCCACGGGAACTTGTGCTTCCGCCAGCCACTTCCCAGTCAGTGCTGGGAGCGCGGTTTTAACGGCGGCCTGAGGCCTCACCGCAGAGTCGGGCGCAGACACCTCTTCTCCCTGACTGCCAGGGTTCTGCGGTTGCTCTTTGCTGTGGTGCCTTTGGGAGCTTGGCTTGGAAGAGACTGGATTGACGCTGCTTCTTCTTCTGGACAACCTTAAATAAAAAAATTTGAAGTGAAGTGATGAAGAAGTCTGCCACTCCCAAATGACTTCAGAGGAAAAAAAAAGCAAACAGGTTTTGAAGTGAACCTGTAGGCTTCTTCCCTCCACCACTCCCCCTTGCAACCCATCTCTTGTCACTGGGGAAATGCAGGAGCTGGACTTTGAGAGCTCACAGATGCACTCTGGCAGGTTTAGCTGCAGCAGTTTAGAAATCGCTCTCTGCTGCCTGCAAGACTGTTTTTTGCTGGATGTTTGCACTCTATCTCACAGGCAGGAATGCAGGGCACATACCCTCACTGCAGTCGCTGCCGCTATCAGCCTGGCATGCTGGACTGACTCACAAATACAGGTTGTATCGCGTGGACACCAGCTGAGGTACCGGGACACTGGCTGCTCTGCAGAGTAACCCACAGCCCCAGGCAGAGCGGACACCAGGGGACAGGACAGTCCTACTGGTACAGCCAGCTCCACTCTGCTTGCCTCGAGCAAAGTACAAACATCCACACAGGGAGCGATTTCGGATCCAAGATATCGAAATCTCCCATGACCAACTCTGCGTGGAAGCCTCCCCTGTAGAGACCTACCAGAACCCAGCGAGAAACAGCAGGCTCTGCTGCTCTCTGGCAGGCTGCTCTGTGCAAAACACATCACAAGCACTGGGGAGGCAGGGACCCAAGCGCTGAGAAGACATCCGTGGCTCTACACGTAGGGTTTGTGAACAGGCTGGGAAACACAGCAATGCTGCCATACACGTGGTACCCAACAGCACAATCCCAAGGAAGGCAAGAAAAAAACCCTACACAGTTGGGACTCAAATTCTTTGAATTACTGATATTTAAGAAAAAAAATTATCAGTTAACAGTAACTGTCTCTAGCTCTATCACTTCATTTAAACCTGACCACGTACGCAGAGGCTTGGGGAACTTCAGCAGTGAAATGCCCTTTGCTGCATTCGGTAACTTGCCATGAGGATGGAGCCACGCACTTGATCAGCAAGCCAAGGAGACTTGGTGGAAAACCCAAAACCAAAGGACACCTCTGGCTGTGCAGAGGAACGCAGCTCCCGATGCCAAAGTAACCCAGAGGCAGCCAGGTAACAGGTGGAGATCGGAGACAAAGACAAAATGGAGAGCTAACATGGAAGTGTGCAACAGCCAGAAAAGGCAGCTAAGAAAACCCACTGCAGTGCACGAACAAGGTTTTACAGCCCCTTGTGCAAGACCACCAGCAAGGACTGACTGGTCCTACTGCCAGTATTTAAGATGATAGCCTCTGCCCTCCTCCCAGCCCCCTTCTCTTAATTTCTCATTCTGGCCCCTAGCAAGAAGAGGGACTTTTTGATAGAATCAGCAAAAAAAACCCAAGACTACAAAGTTGGAAAGGGTGCAAGGACAGCAACAATGGCCTGGCCCTACAGGACAGAGCACAACGTGCTGAACTGCAGCATGAACTTCCCATTGACGCATAACCACTGGCCCAGGCACTCTGTCACATCAGTGCATGTTTCTCAAAACCACGTTTAAATGAGGAAAAATACCTGCAAGACTTGTCTTCCTCAGGGGAGCGATGCAGCTGCTACCTGAACACTAACAGTCTGTCTTAAGAGCTCTCCCCTTTTAAATCTGCAGCATTTTCTTCTCCTGCCCTCCTTTGCCACACACACGCATGAACTTCCCACGCGTCCTTACTATTCTTGCTGTTCTCTCCATCCTCCATGTCTGGTTTCTGAGTCTTTTAGTTCTAACTCTTCCTGTCCAACTTCTGTGGGTTTTTCACCATGGTTATCAAAATTTAAGTGCCTTAACGCATAAACAGTTTACTACTGCGTACCCAGCAACGAGGTCTGGGTCACACTACAGCAACTGTCAGCATGCCTCCCCTCAGCTCACGGCACGCGCTTCTCTGAAGGGAAGGTTACCTTAACCGCCTTGCCACTGACCACAGGACAAGAGCAGGTACACAGCCAGCTGCCGTGAAGCGGCAGCATCAAGGAAGCTGATTAGCGTCACAGCCATCCCTGACCACACATCAATCAAACCATACCCTACACCATCCTGCCTTAGCACTGTTTTGCAGGCAACTATTGTCTACTTAGGACTAGCTTTAAAAACCTCAAGAACAGCTGGTTCTAAGAAAAACACTTGGAATTTCCACTTCAGTTTCACCTCTAACCCCTTTGAGCCTTCCTGCCTGCCAGCTCAAATGACAGCCACGAAGACGCCGTTTCTGCACAGCACCAGCAGCAACTTCCATTCCCAGGTTCTCTCAGGCACCAGCACAAAGGTTTAGGGAGTGAACACCAGTAGCAACCTCAGGTCAAAAAACCATGGTGAAACAAAATCAAATCAAACAACAAACAAATCCAAACAGACAAGAAAATTGAATATTTATTATTCTTTGTTTCTAACCAGACAAAAAACAACACCAAACCAAAAGTGAACATGAGGGAAACCAGCCAACTCTATCCCAAACTTTCACAAGAATCAAACTGTTGATTGATCTTGGCACGCCCTTTTACATGCATTTGCTAGGGAATAAAAGCAGCTGTTCTATGCTCTTGTGTATATGGAAGCAGTTACTGGTTTGTTTGCCTCTTCAACGCTGTGCGGCAGGGCCAGAACAAGCCGACTCACCTACCTCCTCCTGTTTGGCTCCTTATTGTCTTCCTTCAGGCAGGAGGACTGCCTTTTCCTGGGACGCCTCCTCTGTGACGGCGTTTTGGGCATTAATTCAGGTTCAGCCCCAAAGTTGCTGTTGAACAGACAAATGCAGAAGACAGAGATGGCTTCCCCCCACCATGTAACACAATACTATCCACGACCTAGCCACAAAGTAAGGGTCACTCATCGAGAAAGATGATCGTTGGGTGAGAGACCAGTGAGTGAAACGTACCAGCCACCTGGCACCGAGGCCCAAACCCAGCTGCTGAAGGCACGGCCATGCCAAGTCCCAGTCCCCGGGCCGTGAAACCCAGCACCCACCATGCCCGGCCCACCAGGAGCGGGCGAGGCCTCCCGCTCGCAGGGGGTGGCAGCTCACCAGGGGCGGTGAGGTCCCCCCGGAGGGCAGCCCCTACCTATCCAGCATCCTCACGCCCTGCTCCTCCACTTCCCGCAGCCAGGCCAAGTGCTTGTGCTCGGCATCGTGGAGGAACCGGGAGAGCCTCTGCCCGCACACCTCCAGCAGCTGCGTCGGGCCGTCCGCCTCCGCCATGGCCCTGCCCGAAACACAACGGGGGAGGCGAAGACTCGCAGGCGCCCGGGGGGGACGGCGCCGGGCCCGCTCCCCGCCTCGGAGCGGGGCGGGAGGACAGGCACAGGCCCACCGCTCAGCCGCGAAGGGCCCCCAGGCCCCCCTGCCTGTCCCCCTAAGGCAGAGCGGGGCCCGGGCAGCGTCACCACCGCCCCAGGGGACCGGACCCGCTCCTCAAGGGGCCAGGGCCCAGACCCACACCCGCTCCCCACGGGGCCGGATCTGCTTCACCCCCCAGAGACAGACAAGCGCGCCCGCCGCGCCCTCACAGACACAGCGACCCCCGCCCGCCCCAAGATCTTCCCGGCCTCCTCCAATCAAAGCGCGCGCCCTCCGAGGCGGTGTCTCTTATTAGCCACTGCCCACGTCCATCACTCCCCGGCCGTTAAAGCCCCGCAGCCTCTTTGCTTACCCTTTTAAGCCCCGCCTTCCAAGCTGAGTCCTCCGTGACCACAGAGACCAGCGGGCAGAGGGGAGCCCGGTTTTGAGCGCTCTCGTGTAGCCCTGTCAGCCAATGGGAAGGGCGGGCTGGGGAGCGGCGAGGCGGTGATAGGCTGGCGCGGAGGTGACGTCGGCGGGGCGGAAGGCGGGCGCTAGGTTTGAATTCCAGGCGGGCGGCTGGGCCGGGCCCGGGGCGCGCGCGCGCGGCGGTTGGGGCCGGGGCGGCTGAGGCGATGGCGGCGGCGATGGCGGCGGCGGGGGGCCCGGCGCAGCTGCCGGCCGCGTGCAGGCAGCGGCTGGCGGAGTTCCTGCGGGAGGTGGACGACACCGACCTGGTGTGGCTGCGGGAGATCCGCGAGGAGGCGGCCCGGATGTTCTGCAGGTACCGACACCCCCGCCCCCGGCCCGCACCGGGCCGCTCCCGCCGCCCCCCCCGCACTGACACCCCCCCCCCCCCCCCGCCGCCTCTCCCCTTCCCCCCGCAGCCAATACAACGACGAGCCGGAGCTGATGCCCAAGACGCCGTCGCAGAAGAAGCGGCAGCGGTGGAAGCGCCTCTCCGGGCTGCAGGAGGAGAGCCGGGAGCCGGGCAGGAAGAGGTAGGGCCGCGGGGCCTCCCGGCCGCGGGGCCGGAGGAGCGCGGAGGGAGGGAGGCGGGAGGACCCCGCCGGCTCCCCGCAGCCAGCCCCTCCCGGTGTTGCAGGCCCGGCTGGACGCGGCGCTCCCAGCCCCGGGGCCGCAGCGTGCGGGGTTCCCCCGCGCAGCCTGCCTTTCTCCTCGCTCTTCCGCCCCGAAGCGATCGCGCGCCTTAGCTTTCTGCCTCGGCCGCCTCCCGCGGCTCTGTCTGCCGGGCCCTCAGAGGGGCTTGTCCCGGATGTTCTCACCCGGTTCCTCTGCGCCTTCCCGCCCGCGCGTGGAAGAGCGTCGAGCTGTCTCCAGCGCAGGGTGGCAGAGCCGCAGGGAGCTGGCGTGCAGGGGCCTGACAAAGAAGGACAGAGGCACGCTATTTCTCCTTGCTGTGATTTCAGTCAGGGGTCTGACAGCGAACTGTTCTGATAGGAGTTCTGGTCTATTCCTGAACCCAGTCCCAGTCTAAGGCGCTGTTTCTGTTGTTAGGTTGTCTCGAAGGAGGAGCAGCAGTCTCAAACTGGTGTCCTCCGTGCGATGTTCTCAACGACTCCGAAATAAAGAAAACTTGGAAGTAGTGAGGGCTGAGGCCAAACAAGTCTCCCCACCTCAATGTGTGACAAGACCCCAGGCCGCAACATCTGCTAAAGCCTCAGAGGCCCTTCCCGAGCCCCTTCCTGTCCCGCCAGCAGCAGGGAAGATTCCCTTAGTAGAAATCGGTGTCAGTGATCGCGTTAGCGCTGAGCTGCACCTCCAGAACAGCGCATCTGAACCAGCAGAGAAGCTCTCCACAACCGTCATCTTGAGCTCAGGTGATGTCTCTCCCAAGGAAAGCAGGGTCGACGAAGTGCCGCCTGCAGCCCGTGAGCTGGTGTTCCCTCAGACCCCCGAGGCAGACGGTGCAGCAGAAAGCGAGGCTGCGTCTGAGCTGAAGACAGCAAAGGCAGCTAATACTACAGTCATTTTAAGTGACGAGCCTTGGCTGGAGGAGGTAGATGGCTCTGCTCAGGTACAGGAGGGCTCTGCTAAGCAGCCTTCCCAGCGTGTAAGGGATAGCCCGGAGACTCCGACAGGCTCTAGGCTGAGCCGCCGCTCAGTGCGCAGAAGTCTGATGGGTAAAGCTTCCATGACTCGCAGAACCTCCTTGGCAGAGAAATACTCACTGGCCAGCAAGAGGGAAAGCATGATCCGGAAATCTATCACCAGGACAATGGTCAAGAGGAAGGCGGCTCGAAAGTCATCTGTGTCCTCCGCTTGCGTGGATGGTAAGTCTGAACGTCGCCAGATGAGTTTGATTTGCACATTTTCTGCTCTTTTTGTTGATCTGCTGCTGAAGGAAGGCAATGTTACGGGGCTAGATCTTCAGTGTGGGTGCGGCAGCTGATCTTCCTAGGCTAGACAAGCTGCAATTAAGCATGGATGTTCTAACTGGCTTTCTAGAGGCCTGTGAGAGTAGAGAGACCCAGGGAACTATGCTAGTTTGTGGCCTGTGATTTCAGCCTTGTAAAGCATCTGGGAGAACAGCCCTCATGTAAGTAAATGGTGGACTCGTAACTGGCTCCTGAAATGCAGGTGATGCAAGAGAACCTCTCCTACACAGTTTGATGCTGAGGAGGGATTGGCTGTTTTGCACAACGAACGTTTTGTTTGAAGGGAGAACTCATACAGCTGAAATAATGTCACTGTAACGTGTTACCTTGCAGTGTTCTGGCTTGGTGGCATTTGTGCTGTATAAAACTGACTGTTCTTGGGGAGTTATCCTATTTTTGCTGTAGAAGGATATCTTGGACAAGCACTGTAGTATTTTTTTCCATATCAATTTAACTGTTGTAGCTGAATGTTTTTGCCAAGCCAGAGCCTTGCCGTCCCGGTACCAGATTTCCTGTGCTGGTAACAGGGCAGTGTGGAGTGCTGTCCAAGTTTCTAAGTGCTCGGGGCTCCCTCAGTAAAAAATGAAACTGTAGGGAAGTCATCTCATCTGTAACTTTTAAGAGGCACTGAAGTAGCTTTATCTACCCAGTTTAAACAATCAGCCCGTGTTGTCCAGATCTGGACTACCTGGGAGGTTTAAGGAAGGCTTGATTTCTTCCCTCTGTGCTACATGACACGACTGTTCTTCTGCCTAGTCAAAATTTCGGGGTGTAAGCAGAGGAGCCGAGACGTTTTGGAGAGCTCCAGTGAAGCGGGTTAGCACCCGAAAGCCCAAAGCACGCTAATCGACCGCAGAGTGCGTCTGCCTTGTCGCCGGCACGTCAGACCTTGCGCTGGACGTGTGTGCAGCACGTGTGTTCGTGCTCCTTCGGTAACACCTGCAGGGGAAGGATGGGAGCAGGCTGCGTGCTCCGACTGTGCAAGGTCTGCCCTTGTATAGCCCACCCGGGCTGAAGCTGCATCACCTTCTCAATTATTAACAGCAGTTTCCGGCTGTGCTGGTACTTAAAAGCTTGCTACCGCTGAGCCAGATGGGATGCTTAGCAGGAAGCGGCACTCGGGTTGTAAATAATGTGGGTTTTAACTGCTGCTGGTATCTGGATGCAGCCCTGCAAAATGGGTCTGAGCCCAAACCTAGTCACTCTAAATGTAAGCTCATTGAACAACACTTTAAACTCATCTATAATTGAAAACGTCTGTTTTCTTGCATTAAAATTGCAGGCAGCATTTTCTGTGGTGCTGCTTCGGTGTCTTCGGCTGCCCGCGCTTGTAGCGGCAGGCGATAACCCCGGAGGCAGCGCAGAAGCCTCCGCAGCAGTCTGGAGTGATCCTCGCTCCTACAAAGAGTCTTGGCCCGCGCCTGTACATTATAGCTCTGGCATTTTTTTTCTTTTCCTGCAGTCTCCAGCTCTGGAGAGGTGCCAGAGGATGAAGAAACAGTTGTCAAAACTGGGTGAGACTGCTTTAAGATATTTCTTTATCCTTAATATCCTGCTTGGAGGCCTTTTTTTATGGTGACATTGCTGGTGGAAAATGCACCGCTTGCAGACAACAAGTGGCTTCCCAGTTTCCTTGGTGTTACTAAAAACGGCTGTCTTTTTTCTTTATCTTTTTTCTAGGCCTCCTCCTGGACCTTGTACCCCCACCAAGTTGGTAAGGTTTGAGCAGAGATTAAAAGCGTTTCCGTTTGTATGGACATGTGAGCAAAACGTGTTGAATACACCCCTCGTTTGTTGCTGGGGAATCGGGGAGCGCTGGCCCCGGATTGCCGGCTCAGTCGACCTGCTGCGTGGCACTTGACCGCAGACGGCGTGGAGCACTCGGCTCGCGCACCTGCATGAGCCTGCCCGTAGCCTCCCTGGTGCCGACACAGACTAGAGCAAGTCTGAGGAGGTCAAGTCTGGTTTAATCACAATGTTCCTAAACCAGCAAAACAAAAACCAGTGAAGTTCTATGTGGAAACTGAGCACATGTGACCCAGGGCTTATTTTGGATGCAGGTAGAGGTATTCTGTCAGTATGGTGTTACAATCGCAGATGCTTTCAAGGCTAAGGCTAGCTTAGACTAGAAAAGAGCATTGTCTCTGTCATTTTGCATAAATAGATTTAAACGTAAATGATGGGTTTGTGCACACCGGTGCTGGATACCGACCCTGGTATCGCTGGCATTGAGTCGAGTCCTGCTTTCTGGCTCTTGCTTCTTAGCCTCTTGCTAGAGATCAGTTGTATGAAAATTCAATCCTGAATCTATCCAGATAAATAACCACCTTATAATTCGGGGAAGTGTGGGTTTTTTTGTGTTTTCTTTTTTTCAGTTAGCCAGAGTTTGTACACTGTTATTTTTTCTGTATTTTTAAAGCTTCTTTTGACCTTTTTGTTAGTCCAGCAGATTATTCAAAGCTTGTCAGTTTGTCTTAAGACAACCACAGAAATTTGTAAATATCACTCAGGTTAAAACATATCCCTCCACCATTCTCACTGCCCTCCCGAGGAAGAAATCCCACGATTATGTCAGTGTTTTGTCCAGAATGATTTTCAGTAAGCAAAGACTGAATTAATGGAGTGGAGCTCTGTGGCCTTAAGCGCTTCTGCAAACAAGGACAGGTTTATACATGCTTTTATGGCTGTGCTTGTCAGCAGATCTACAAAAGTTCAAATAACATCAGTTATTCTGGTGCCTCTGGGTTTTTAACTTGCCTGAGTTACAATTGTAGAAAAGCTTAAAGGGAAAATGAGGAGCAGAGAGTAATGGACAGACTGCTTTGCAGATCTGTGCTTTTTCTGTAGCCTGATGTGTTTATAAATACAGTTTAGTCCCCATAGTGTGTTTGATCTGTCCTTGATCCTCATCTTTTATTTCTATACCACTGCTGTTGGGAGTGGGACCCTGTAGCCTGTCCCGTTGTTAGCCTATGTCGCCAGGTGACTTTATCTATCGATCTATGTATCAGCAGCTTTCTTGGCGAACCAAAGGTGGTTTAGTTTCTGCCAGGGACTACCTTTGGGAGCTGTGAGCAGCGTGACAGTGCAGTGACTCCGCTGCCTTGTCAAACCAGAGAGTGCCTCTGTCTATAGGAACATATAAAGACAGTACCTCTACGCATGCTGTTCGTTAAAGGTCAGGTTTTCTCGGGCCTGATCTCGAATTAGTAGGATCTGTGTCCTTCTGTCAGGCTACGAGATGCTTCCTACATCTAGCCTTAGATTAAGACTAGAGAAGCATTTGGGGAGGATAAAGTTTCCGTACTTTTTCTTTTCTTCCCAGCTCTTTTGTGCCTGCCAGCCTGCACGCTGGCCAGCATGGGTTTGGGGAGTGGAGTTACTGCTTGTATTGCTAGCAGAGTGCAGGTTTCAAAAGCCATTGCCTGCTCTCTCACAGGCATATAAAGCCATTATCACAACAGAATTTCGTACTGGTGTAAGTGCAAAAGCGGCAAATAGCAATGCATATCACATTCATAACAGAAACAGATAAATCGAGGAAATGAGCTGTTTGTCTTTGCTGTCTCCCTCTTTGTCCACTCATCACTGCTAAGTAAAATGAGTGCTGCCTGACTCTTTGCCAGAAGTCCAGCAAGCATCAACAGATTTCCAATTGGAAATGCTTTTGTCCTTAATAGTTTATGAGTTTGTTCAGTTTAAGCAGTCAATCCCTCATTGCAGAGACTGGTGTTCTGTTAATGCCAGTGCTTCTAGTGATGACACGACATCCAGGAATTTACCAAGATGGTGTCCTGAGGTGTTTTTCACAGCTGGAGGTTAGGAGCTCACTCTGGTACTGGCACCAATACTTTATACTCTGCGTGGGGTCTTGCATTCTCTGGTAATGTTGCAGACAGTGTCCTCGTCAGAATGGCATCATGATTTGAAACAGGAACTGGCTGTTTCTGTCTCAGAATTGTGCTGAAACCCATTTGATTTTCCCACAGAATCCCCGAAGTCCACGAATGTCACTTCGTTCTCGAACCGTCAGCAGGAACGAACAGCCGCAGGAGCCGAGCAACAACGGTAACTTCCAGAGGACTTGTGTGGCAGAATTTTAAGAAGTCACTGCTTCTTTGGGAGGCTGACTGGGAAGTTTGAAAGGCTGGCTAGTTAGTTTGAGAGCCTGGTTGGAAAGACTAATCTAATCTTTGACAAGCAAGGATTTGTTTCAAGAGATTAGCAGTTAGGAAACTCTGTGCTGGAGTTATTTTCACCCTGGGAAGCAGGTGGAAATGAAGATGGAGGGTTGCACGTTCTCCAGGTTGTGGGAGGCCTAGCTGAACCCCGTTTCTGAAGGAAGCAGTTGCTCTGTGTCTGTGCAGAACAGAAGAGCCTTGCATTAGGGCAAACTACATACCACAATTGCTTTAACCAGCTTTGTTTTATTTTGTATTTCTAGGTTTGAATGGCGCTGTGCGGTTGCTTGCTGAAAGCAAGCAAGGTCCTGCTGTGCATAATTCATGGCAGGTTTTTTGCTACTTAGTGAGCTGCTAAATCTGTTGTCTGCTTTCAAAGCTGTGTTGGAAGGGATTTTTTTTTTCTGCTAGAACAAACTTTGTAACTGATTTTTCTTTCAGAAAGCAACTTAAATAAGAACGGAGAGACCCAGGAACCACCCCAGAGTGCCAGGTATGTTCGTAGAATCACTGCAGTTGGAAGGTGCCTCTGGAGATCTGTAATCCAGTTCAAAGCAGGTTCAACACTGAAACATTGTTAAATGGCTTCAGTGTTTTGTGACTATGAAATTCTGCAAGAAGTTTTCTCTGCCTTTATGAAAAGAGGATTTAATTTGTATCTTCCATCACATTGGAAATTCTGTATTGGACATCTACTTGTGTATACACTATGGAATATCTTTTAAGCTTGGATAGTTTTATGACCTTTTTTGAAACCCGACTTTGAGACAATCAGCAAGATTTGCCTTGTACGATGGACTATGTTTTTCTCACAGGAGAAAGCCAAGTTACAAAAGAGCTGTGGATGAACGCTACGACAGTCAGCAAGCAGAAGACGGAGGGCTTTCTCCTCCGAGAAGAAAGACCCCGTCCCCTACCTTTCCAGCCAGCAAAGTAAGATTCTTGTAACCCTGCTGTACTTCATCAAGACCTGTTTCGTACTCATGCTCATGAGGATGTTTTTGGCATTCCTCTCGTAGGTTGTACGTCCTTTCAAAACATTTTTGCACACTGTGCAGAAGAACCAGCTCCTCATGACGCCGTGCTCTGTGGGGAGAAATGGAGTAATAAAGTCTTTTATCAGGTACAACACTCCTCTCCAATCTGATCCCAAGGTAAGACGAGACTGTTGTAAGACACTCATCAGACCATCACATACTAGCTTAAGTTAAAGCACAGATGTGAAAGAGACTTTTCAACCCATATTAAACTAAGAAGTCACTTTAAGCTATCTGTTTACACTTACGTAAACTAAATGCAATTGGGATTAGTCAGCTTCCTGAAGAGTTCTAATTTGGACTGTAAGCTTTGTTACTGTAGCATTCTCCTGAGGCATTAGCAAGTAATAGTTGGGAAGGAAAACTGGGAAATTAAAATCAAGGGGATTTTGAATACTGCAGTTGAGGTGTATATATAACTGAAGTCTGCACATCCAAAGTCTTCTTTCTAGGGCTTTTCTAATGAGTGTGATCTGAGAAAATGCCCCTTAAATCCAGGCTTCTAAGGTTTTCAGACCTCTCAAGCAGCAGGAATCATGAGACTGTCCTGAATAGGAGGCTGCTGGGTCAGTGAGACAAGCATGCCAGTGTCCAAAGCTAATAGGTGTCCATATCAGTGTAGCTGCAACCAGCAAAGACAAACACCACGCGTTTTGCTGTTTGCAGGCAGATGCCTCCACCTCTGCAATACCACCGTGAAGTTTACAGCACCACAGGAAGCTACTGTACCCCAAACAGAGGAGTAGTTTGGGTGGATGGGATTTGGAAAGATCTAGTTCTACATTTCCAAAGGGAGCTGGTTTTCCCTGTGTTCTGCTTACACAGGACAGTATGGTCGTAAATCATGATCATTTGATTATACTTGCAGTAGGAATACTACCTGCGTCACTGATGGGCAGCCCTCGCTCTTGCCTGACCTGCATTTTTGGATTTGGTATTTAACTCCGAAGGGATGGCAGCGTTCAGGGAAAAGCTGAACAGTGTGCTGTAGTTCCTGTGCCAGGGTAGCGCTCTGGCTGTGTCAGGCAAGTACAAGGGTGTAGCTTCATGGATGCACCGAGGGACTTGCTAGAAGCTGGCATGCCAAGTGTAGATTGTTCATGCTTCTGGTACCCAACAACTGGCCTGCAAAATAAGATAGTTCTAGGGCTTGTTTTCACTTGCAGGAGAGCTGGGGAGAGGGAGGAGGGCATACTGCAGAAACTGGTTTTCCTGCATCTAGCTGACATCTGGCAACCTAATGTCAGAACTTCCTTGTATTGCTTAAAGCTGTTGTGGTTGTACTGCTCGGAGCCTTGCTGTACTCCAGTCTATCGTTAGAAAGTAGTGAAAGATGGAAGCTTCAGTCTCACTGGTGTTCTGCTGACGTTAGTGTCTGTATTGGCAAAGGAGCTAATGTGATGAGAAAAGAGTCTGCTGGCTGGTGCACCCTGTGGTGCTGTCAGTTCATTGAATTTTATGTTTTAGGTCTCATTCCCGTGCAGGCAACTTCCCCTCAGGACTTTTTCATGTGGGGGCTAAACATAATTAAATAGCACCAAAGCAATAAGATATTATTGTTAGTTTTAAATTAGCCAGCTTGGATACTAAGGGCAGCAATCATTTACAACATGGAGCCCAGAAGCAATAAGATATTATTGTTAGTTTTAAATTAGCCAGCTTGGATACCAAGGGCAGCAATCATTTACAACATGGAGCCCAGCATAAGGTAATCACTTGACTATTTCACTGTGCTTATCAAAGGGTTTGTACTAACACCAGGCCTGTCATAAATAGGCGTCTGCAGCATCAAATCTGGCATTGAATTAGGTTATCTTAATCTGTTTGCCATGACTGTAGCGATGGCTGGATCTTCCTCTTCTACTTGACACCATAGTTAGGCTGAGTTAGCTGGACTGTTTAGAAAAATGCCCTGCGTTTCTGCCTAGATGACGTATGAGGCTGGCTGTGTGCTTGAAGCAAGCCGTAAGCACTCTGTCTCGATGGTGGTGGTTTACCATGAGATAAAGCTTTGTGGGAAGCAAAGGTGCCAGTGGGAGCTCTGAGCTGAAGTAAGCAAGGTGTTTCCTAGAACACCATCTGTCCCCTGCGCTCGCTGCAGGAACTGGGTATCATTGCCAAGCGTTAGCGCTGCTTTTGGGTTCTTTTCACCAACATAAATCACAGTGCTGTCTGTCTGCAATCTCTGCAGGAGCTGACTGGACTTCAGGAGCTGATGCTTCTGTTTCAGCTTCCTAGCTTCTTCTCTTGCTCTCTAAGATTAACGCCACTGCCTTGTTTTCCATCATGTCTGTTCCCAAACATCCATGGCCTCATCGCAGGCTACCTGAGCTCTGTTTCAGGGTTGTTGCCATCCCTTGGTTCTGACTGCAGTTCCTTGGTGTTATCTCTGGGGCCTTACTTGACCTGAGGAAGTTAAGGTAGAAAGAAGCCCTGGCAGGTGGGTATAATCACATCTCAATCCACTTCAGGAAAAGGAGAGACAGAAGCTAGAGACTCTGAGGAAAAAGCAAGCAGCTGAGCAGCTGAGAAAACAGAAACTGGAGGAAGAAAAGAAGCGGCGACTAGAAGAGGCGAAGCTGTGAGTATACGATTTCTGCCTTGTCTGGAACTCCTCTCTCTGCACCTGTAGGTCCCTATATCCAGGTCTTTTATCTTGCAGAGTCCGTATATGGAGCAGAAATTCTTGTCAGCTTGCTCTCACACCACAAAGACAGTATTTGTTCTCATAGCGTCTATCTAGAATGCTTATAAAAAGTTAACTGTCCTAGCTGACTGCTTCTTCAACTTTTCAGCTGAAGTCCTCTGTTTCAGGTGGAGCTTAAAAATATTGCTAAGGTTTAAATGAACGGTGTATTTGGTTCCTTGAATTTCAAGGCCCAAGACCTGTGTCTGTTGGCCTTGTATTTGAGTAGTGATTCGAAGAGCCGGTGGGAAAAACCTCACAGCACAACGTACGCTGTTCAGCAGGGATTCTTTCTTGCGGCGCTGGGCACACAGGGGATTTCTCCTCCAAACATGCGCCCCAGACACCCTGTTGCTTCAGGTTAAATACAATCACATATGTAAATATTCATTCTATTTCTAAGAACTCATTAGCATATGTAAATAGCATTCACGTGTGTCTCTCAGCATCTTTGGGTGGTCTTCGGGGGTCCCAGGATGAAGGCACATCCTCTTCATCACGCTGTTCACTGACTGACCTTTGTTTCTGCACAGACTCAGTTCCAGGTTCACGTCCATCCTGTCCTCCAGGGTGTTTGGCTCTGGTCTGGTTGCTCTCTGGGTGCCTCCTTATCTCTGGAGCTTGGCGCATTTGCCCTCCCGAGGCCGAGCTGCCTGGAGTAGAGTTATTGAGGAGTCTCTTCTATCCCACAATTATCCTAATTATTTGCTGAGAACCAAGACCACTTTTGTTTCACTTCATTATTTTGTCTAACGACCAAGTGAGAGCTTGTGCCCATGTCCTTCCACTACATTCCTTAATGAGAAAACAGGGATTGGTGTAACAGTTACATCGTTAGATCACTATGCATGCAGGAATACAAGTTACAGTACTAAAGACTACTAAAAACTAGAAAACATTAAGGCTTTTTTGTTATAGTTTCACATTTCTTACAATCCCCTCTATCAGTAGTAAGGAACTCGTCTAGCTGGACTACAGTGACAAAGTTGGGCTGTGTCCTACAGGAAGCGTGAGGAGCGGCTGCGCAAAGTGCTGCAAGCTCGGGAGCGGGCAGAGCAAATAGAGGAAGAGAGGAAGAGGCGCATAGAGCAGAAGATAGCTCTGTTTGATGAGAAGACGGAGAAGGTAAGGCCCGTATACCTATAGAGCTTATCTGGGAGAATAAATGACCTATTCAGGTAGATGATGCCACACAACTGTGGATTCCAGAAAGAGAGGAACTGAGGCTGCTCAAAATCTAGAGAATGAACCGGGGAACAGCTGAATAAAGAACTTTGCAGAAACTTGGTGATTCGGAGTGACTGCCTTGCTCTTGGTTACAGCCAATTGCAGATTAAAACTCTTATTTTACAAAATTATGAATCTAAATGGGCTTTATTAAGGCTCTGTTGGTGAGGTTAGGAGAAGAACCTCAAGTAGGTAAAGCAAGCCGAATGGCCCTGAGGCTTTATCTACCTGAAGCTGTTCTCCCATCTGACTAACAGATGAAGAGGTGAAAATAAACGTACTTCCTCCAGACCCCTTCTTGTGCCTGAGACTTTCGAACAATTTGCACAAGTGACCACAGCAGTCATTTGTCTGCTTTAATTATCTCTATCTGCTTTTCTTATTTCATGGTTCTGAGAATATAGTCTGTTGGCTTTTGTGGTATTAGATGTGTAACTACCAGAATAGGATAGCTCTTCCCGTGGAGATGTAAAAGAAGGTAATTTCCCTAAATATTACGTTTTTAAAATAAAGCACAGGTCCCATCGGCTCCTTGTGGCAAAAAGAAAGCTTTTGTCCCATGAGAGGGTGGGATCTCTACATCTTTGAGACTTGCTGCTAGGATATTTGCACAGAGAGCTGTCCCGTCTGAGACGCAGGTATTCAGCTAGCTCTGTGTGTGCCTTAGGTGCGGGAGGAAAGGCTGGCAGAAGAGAAGATCAGAAAGAAAGCAGCTGCCAAGAAAATGGAAGAAGCAGAGGCCCGGCGCAGGCATGATGAAGAAGTCCGAAAACAAAAAGCACTGCAACAGGTCTGTGCTGGAGCCCATCCTATTGTCCTGCATACAATTAGAATGGCTGCGATCTGCCACAGGCTTTGCAGGCAGGGAATCCAGTGGGAGTACTCACACGAACCAGCTGAGTGAAGATTAGTGTAGCGGAGAGGCTTTGTCCTTGAAGCTCTCTGCAGTGTTGTGCTTCCTCTTGCAATATGCTGTAAGTTGTTAGTGGTAGTTGTGACCCACATTTCTTCCGCAGTTCTGGACAGATTCTTACCAAAGACCCGAGTTTATGAATCAGCAAGTATTAAAGTTGGTTAAACCTATCCCAGATCATGGTGGCCATTAGGCCCTTTGGGATAGCTTGTGGGCGGGGGAAAGCCAGCACTGAAATAGCTGGAGAGATGGTGCACCTACCTTGAGAGCACCGGGACTTTAGCCCAGAGTTGTTTCCCTGCTGCCTAGTGACAGGTGCTAGAGACTCGGGTCAAATAAAGTCATGCTCCTTTGTTCTGGAGCCTGTTCCTGTACCATGTAAGGTGAGTAGTTGCCTTGTTGGGCTTACAGGAGGAGGAGGAACGTCGGCACAAAGAGCTAATGCAGAAGAGGAAGGAAGAGGAGCAGGAACGTGCCAGGAGGATTGCTGAGCAGCGACAGGCGGAACAGGAGAGAGAGAAACAGCTGGCTGCAGAGAGAGAGATGGAGAGGAAGAAGGAACAGGAGAGGATCCAGGCAGAAAAGTAAGACAATATCCATTTATGTACTAAATTCTATGCTGGGACTTTGAAAAGAAGCAGGAACAGAGGGCACCAGCGAAAGGCTCGAGCAGTGAAGAGCTAATTAGTGCTATCAGTGCAACTCTGGACCATCATGGGTACTGACCTGCTAGGAAGAAATTCTGGGCTCAGTAATGTAGGAAGTATGGTAGGGAGCGCCCTGAAAAGCTGTGGGAAATAGGGGTTTGCAGCAGGCGCTGGATGGGATGTGTAAAAATGTAAAATCTTCTGTATTGTTTTGAGAGTAATGGTCTGTTGCTTTGGTTCTCAGGCTTCGTGAACAGCAGGAGAAGGCTGCTCGCCTGCAGAAGGAAGCGTTGGCTGCTAAAGAACAGCTCCTCAAGGAGACAGAGAAGAAGGAAGTAAGTACTCCTTTCTCGTAGATGGGTAGAGCCACTTGGATCTGACTTCACTAGCCGTTACGGTCGGGAGCCGCTGGGCCGTGAAGCCGTCAGGAGCCCTGATGAGTGAGCTGTTGCACTTGTGAACGTGAGCCAGCCAAAGGCGCTTCTGCCCAGCGCCTGTTCTCTGTCCCTTTCGGGAGGTACAGAGGGTACACTCGCTCTCTTTAGATGGCCACAGTGCAGGAAGAAAGGAGAGATAACACACAGGTGGAACTGAAGTGAGGTTTTCAGCTTTTCTCCTGTTCTGTGCCCAGGTGTATCTGTACCTCTCTAGATATTAAACAGTGATTAATCCCAGGCTTTTCAGAAGATTTTACATTTTTACAGAATTTTACATTTGTGGCACCTTCAGCAGAACAACAAGTACAGACTGTAGACTTTGTCAGGTTATTTTCTGCAACAGTCGTGCCAGCATAGATTAACTAAGCAGGTGTTTCTGCATGTGGTGTTGAAGAGGGAACTTTTGATGCCTTGGCAGTCCGTGCTATTTGAATAAAGCAAGTGCAGCTGAAGACTCGGGTTTTTGCATAACTCGCAGCATGCATTTTCACCGGAGCAGAGATAAAGGTGGTGTTCAGGTAGCTTTTGGAATGTCCCTTCTGAAAGATTTGCACACAGTTATTGCTGGGAATTGGTAGCAAATCCTTTGCTGTTTGGACTGTTGATTTTTAGTTTATAGAAAATCTGGGAGAACTTGCGCTTTCAAGACGATTCGTGAGAAAGACCAGAAAGTTGGAATAGTTGGTTGGAAACTGTCCAACATTTGCCTGAAATCGTTGTCACTGCTCTTAGCAGAGCTGTGGTGTTAGCACAGTGACAGTGGCTGTCCAGCTGACTTCAGGGAGCTGGGTTCCTTGGTGGGGATCCCCGCGTGCCCAGCAAGCCCCTCGCTGTCGCCTAGCTTCGTGGGGTTGACGGGCAGCTAGCGGGAAACCTCTGTACAGCTTGTCCTGCTGTTAAGATTTGGTGGGCTTTATTTCGCTTGATTTTAGATGTCTGCTGTTTGAGTTAGCGGCCTCTGGGTTTCCTTTGGATTCAGCAGGAAAAACTAAGTATTCATGGGGTGAGGTTCTTTTGACCTGTTTGGAGTGGTTACTGTACAGTGGGGTGACTTGGGCTCTAAAAATACTGTTTATTGGCCTAAAGAGAGCCTAGGATCTGTAGCACAGACTTTTCCATCTGCAGCTGGTTTCTGATGTTTGCACCCTACAGATAAAGCCAGGGGCAAGTTTTTCAAAGCATGAGGTCATCGCATTATCAGAGGAGGGCAACTAATGCTCTTAAATGGAAGGTCAATTTGTTTGTGCCACTTTGTGAGGAGAGCTCAACCTGTTGCATTGCATTTGTTTACTGTCTGCGCTGTGTTCAAAGTGCTCCTTAGCATCACAAGTGACACAGACTTGCAATGAGATGCTTAGATATATATATATATTTTTTTTAATCTCGACAAAATGGATCCCTGGATCAGCAGCGTAGCTTAGTTCGTAAGATTAATCCGTTTGTGGTGTCGGCTTGCCAGCAGGAGGAGCAGAGGCTGGCAGAGATGAAGAGGCAGGAGCAGGAACAGAAGAAACTGCCAGAGGAACAAAAGGCTACAGATATAGCCCACACACAGCACCTCGAAAACAAAGAGGTAATTCTGCTCTCTCTGGTGAAACTTCTTTAAGGGATGACATCAGAGAACTTTGATTCCAGCACTGACATGCTGTTCCAATGGGCACTTCTACCCTCTGCTTTTTTTATTCCCTTTCAGTTAATGAAGGGATTCTGTAACACTTTACCTGGTTACCTGAGGTTGACTCCTGGTAGCCTTGAGTATCTGATTGACCTCTGGGGAGTGGACAGGAGGGAAGTGGCAAGTATTTGCCAGGGGTTTCTAGTTGTCAGGACAAGGCAGTGGCTGTTAAGGTTGCCTTTCTAAGCTCTTCGAATGCTGGATGAGCCCCGCAGGCAGCGGCGGTGCTGGAGTAGCGTTAAGGTCAAAGCCACGGGATGGCAGCAGAGTCAGGGGAACAGTGGTGCTTGTGCCTCACCGCCGGTGGAGCCTGAGGAGACCCTGGAGGGGAGGTAGGCGTCGCTGAAGGCGAATGTACCGATCTGTAGCTCCCTCCAAAGCTAGATCTTTTAATCTTTAAATGCAAAACCAGTGAAAACTGAGTTAATGTTAATGATGTGCATATTGTCTACAAGGTGGTATTCAGTTTAATATTATTAAACAAGCCCAGAAGTTTGGTTGCAGAGTCTTGAAAGCATGTTACGTTCCCAAAGCTGGAGCTGAGCAGCAACTCCATCTAAGCAATCAGGAGGTGGAATATTGAGGTGTTCTAGTCGACAAGCGTCTCGCTGCACCTCGGAAGCGTAGCAGTGCTGTTGCATCTAACGCCTGTGGGATGTGTTTGTCTTCTAGAACTCGCCTGCCTGCAGTTCGTACCAGATGACTCCAAAGGTCCAGAAGGATCCAAAGCCCCCCACGATAAATCCAAACAACTATGGAATGGATTTGAACAGCGATGACTCTACTGACGACGAAAGCCAGCCTCGCAAGCCCATCCCTGCCTGGGCCACTGGTAAGTGTTAACAGGTCGATATCTGTCCTGAGATCCCCCAACAAACCCTACTGCGGCTTTGCTCCCACTGGTAGGAAGAACCTGCTAGTTCCTTCTGCTTGTACACTAGTTATAAGTACTAGTCTCCAGCAGTGTGGCTGGAGTGCCGAGTCAAGGGCTCCTCTGTCACTTGGGGATCTTCTTGTGACAATGTTGCGGAACAAATACTCTTTTAAACTGCCTTAACACAGCGGCTAGTGTCATCTGGCCAATGTGAAAGGAATAATTATGAACTAGTGCTTTGGCCTGGAGCCTGCTTGACGCTGGTTTGGCTTTCAAAAGCAACGTAATGCCAGATGTCGCAGACCAGGTTCCAGACTGGCAGCTGTTCTGGTTCTGAAATACTCGGTTCCGTGATTTCATGTTCTACCTACCTCAGGGGAGCTAAGAAGTTGGGGGGAAGCTGATGGTGTCTGCAGGAAGAAAAGTGAGAAGCCTCGCCTCTTGCAAATTTGTTCTAGTTCCTGGACAGAATTCAGTGCACACAATATTTGCCATCCAAGTGATCTATGCTGAAGCTTTAGGCTTAAACAGGGTGCTTTAAAACATCAAATACTGCAGGATTTCTCCCATTTGCGATCTCAGTGTGATTAGAGATGAGGAGAGCAGGGAAACAGGGCATACAAACGGCCTACACAGCAATTCCAATTAAACAAATTAATGAAAATTTAATCTTTTGTTTCTCCAGGGAATCAGCTTAACCAAGCTGTAATCCGCCAGTACTACAACCCTCCCAACGTCGACGCAATCTTTGGGGTGATCGCAAGCCCCAAGCTGGAGGACATCTTTTACAAAAGCAAACCGCGTTACTTTAAGCGCACGAGCTCTGCTGTGTGGAGTTCCCCGCCGTTTTCAGGTGTCAAATCGGCTCTAGGTCTGCCATACAGCCTGAAAAAGCAGTGAGGTGGGCAGTGGCTGTTCCTTGTGGAGCTGTGGGTCTGCTTTTCTCTCTCTCTAGGTGAGGGAAGAGTTACTGTTCAGTATCTGTAAATCTGTAGGTGTTAGCATTGAATAAATGTCAGCTCTTACTGGGCCTCTCGCACGTTCTGTTTTCGGAGCTTATTTTCTCACTGTTGGGCAAATCAGCAAGCTTTTGAGAGGTACTGCCTCGGAAAGATGCATCTCCTTTTACCCTTAGCTTTAAGCTGGCAAAGGTTTAGACCTTTCAGTCGTGGGAGTGCATCGCCTCAGGCTGTACGATCCTCCCTCTCAGCCGAGCAGGCCCGATAGCGGGTGAAAGCTGCCTGTCTGTGCTGTCCCTGCCAGCCTCGTGGCTGAAGCCAGAGCACTTGCACAGCTGAGGACCACCGTGCACGTCGTGCGTAGTATCCAGGTGTGCGCTGCTGACGTTCTCCAGAGGCAGGACGTCAGCAGGGGTGGTGGTCATCAGCTCCTGCAAATTGCACAGTGATGCCGTGGTTTCATTTTTCAGCAGCGCGCTTTGTGCCAACACCAAGTGCCAATCTGTGCAAAGCTGTTACTCCAGCTGGGGCTGAAACACCCCGAGGATTTCACTGACCTTGCTTCAGCTGCTGGAGAGAGACCGACCCTCAGTGCGATCATGTCTCCAGGAACACCCGGGTAGCGTAAGCAGGCATTGTGGTTCTTGGCTTCGTTAAGAGAAATGGTGCACAGGTTCTGATAGAATTTTGTTTCTCCAATTTAATTTCCATGACTGTGGCACAGACTGGATTGAAAGAATGAGTTTAACCTTCATCCCTGCCTGCCTCTCTTCTCACCTTGGCGGTTTCATTTGTTCAGCATCAAAGCTGCTTTTATTTCTAGGCCGGCTTTGCACTTCATGTTCAATAAGGGCGTGTCGAGGGACTGCTGTCAAAACAATGTCCTCTTAGTAGCAAAAGATCAGCTCAGAATTTGAGTTCCAAGAGCACTTGGTATTTTAGTAGTTCTTTCTGCAGCTAACTTGCAAATGGCACAGACACTTGTGTTTTCTCAGTAACGAGCTCCTGTGCAGAGAGAGGTCTCGGTGGAACAGTACTTACTGGAAGATTTTAAGGCAAACAGTTACGTTAGTTTCTGTAGGTTGCTGTGGAATTCTGTCTTCTGCTAGTTAGGCAACCTATATGGTTCTTACCTCAGATTAATCTTTTTCTTACGTCTTGATTTGTTTTAAAGATGGATGAGTGTTCGTGGCTGCAATTTCAGTATGCAAAAGACTGAAGAACACCGTTTCTGTGTACATACAGCTTGGCCCTTTAAAAAAAGAAACAACACTGTATGGAGATTATACAGTATGTAAGGAGACTTGTACCGTTCCTTCTGCGTATGGTTAATGAACTGTTGGCAAGCAAATGTCTTTAAAATGATGTGGGTTTTTATATTTAAGTACATCAGCTGCTAGAGCCTGTGCTATTGATCAGTGTTTTTATCTGCGAGATGATTGTGCTTTGATAGATGCTCTGTAGATGGAGTTTTGTATCTTAGAATGAGCGTAACCTTTTTGTAAGAAAGCTTGCTGAAATGGCAAAAGCTTTAAAGTCGAATCCTATTTGAATGTCTGACAATTTGATAAAAGTGAGTTAAATCATCTCCTCTGGGCTGCTTTTCTGGACTAAGCATAGCTTTTTTCTTAGAAAAATCTACAGTATTTTGGAATCTGTCCTTTTGGGTTGCTTTTTGCACAGTTTCCTTAAGATAGGAATGTGCTGTCTAGGAAGAGCTGCGTGACTCCTGCTACGGTGGAAAGCATTTGTGCTTTGGTAACCCTGCCGGATTTGCTGACTGGTTTTACTTCGGCTGTTCCTGGAAATTGGCAGAGGGACAGTTTGGCACGATGATATATTCCCAGAAATCTTTGCTAAGGAATACGTGACTTGAATTCAGCTTGAACTAACCTACATCCCTGTAGCTCACTGCTTGGAGAACCTGAGAGCACGCTCGGAGCTGCGCCCACCAGGCGGGGCAGGAGCTTCGCTCGAGGCACGCGGCTGGCGCCCTGAACACCACAGACCCCCGCAAGCAGAGATCCCGGGACACGACAGCCTCTCAAGGTTTTAAGAAAGATATTTTCACTCTGGGTTCCACTCCTCATTTTTATTGCTGCGTGCCCAGCAGCCTCTCCTGAGCTCCAAGCGCGTGTGCCCTCTGGTGCAGGCTGGCCCTGGCTGGAGGCACGGCTCCGCGCGGGCGTCCCGCCCGTGGGCCGAGCTCAGCGGTGTTTCACGGGCAGGCTTCGGAACCCGCTCCCGAGCTGAACCATAGACCCCAGCTGTTTGGCTGCTGCCAAGACAGGTCCCTGGTTGCATGCAGGGGTGATTCTGCCCCCCGGCTCTGAATCAGCTCTTGTATCCTGTGGTCTGTTCTGACTCATGGAAATGTTTGGTAAAAGCATAGGTGGCAGAATGGCAAGACGATCCACCTAAGCTGTCACTGCAGCCAGGGTCCAGCGGGCACCTGGAAAAGTATGACAGGGAAAGCAGTATGTCCCCAGTGAATGGGCTTGGCCATCAGTAATTTGCAGCACTCCATTCCATTGGGGGGGGAATAATCTGGTATATATTGTCTTTTCTAGACTGGTACGGTTTCCCTGGAGTCACAGAAAGCATCTGGAGCCAAATGATACCAAACAGAAAATGGGATAGCTTCCACATGGTGAACTTGTGATCCTTGAAGGTTAGCTGAGGTCTCAAACTGCTCCAAGAAAGAACAAGTGAAAGCAAAGCTGTTTCTGCAGACTATCGAGGGGCAGGTCGTGCCTGGCTTCGGCTCGATGAACAAAACACTGCCCTGTGCCTGGGGCTGTCCAGCCCCAGTGTGTGCAGATGACGGCCGTTCCCACGGGTGCCTGCGGGCCGGGAACCGCAGAGCTGTGGCCGTGGTGCCTTTCGCAGCACGCTGGCTGTCGGAGCAGGGCTGGGAGGGCGGCAGGGCTCCGCAGGTCTGCGCGAATCCCGGGTCTCCAAGGGCACGCCGAGCGGGTGCCCGCGAATCGGTCCGGCTGTAACGCCCTGACCGGCTTCCCGGCCCCTCTGGCTGCAAGATGCTCACCTGCGGATCCGGGGAGCGACGCCGGCTGCTGGCACTGCGCTCTCGAGGGGTCCATGGAGCTGGGGGGGGGGAGATGGCACCCTCCCGCGCTGAGCTGCGGGACAGGCTCGGGGTTTTGCGACGGTCTGTCCTCACCCCGGACCTCCCAGGGCCTAAGGAATGTGGGTGCCCGTGGGATACTGGAATCTTTCCCAGTTCCTACCAGTTGACTGCAAGTTACCAATGAGTCCAAAGAAAAAAAGGAGGTGGTGGGGTGGTTAATCTTGTGTCTTTAATCGTGAGGAGTGTTAGACACCTTGTGCGAAGGAATACTGGGCATTCGAGCAGCCGAGCAGAAGGCTGAGAGGGCGGATTCTTGGCCAAGAGAAACGCCATTTCCTCCCTGCAAGGACCACTTCAGCACAGTAACAGTGCTAAAATCCATAAGGGAGTTTTGCTGTCAGATACTTCTTGCAATGGTGAGACAGATTCCGGCCTCGAGCAGGCCTCAAGGCAGATGCTCGTGGTGTTACTTCTGAGCCATTTAGCTCTTCTGTTCTACCACTGACCTCACAAAGTTACCTGAGATTTTTGGTTCTGCCAGGTGCTTCAGACTCACCCTTGAAGCGAAGCAGAGTTTGCAGTTAAATCTTTCAGTGTTTGGGTTGTAAATGAGAATCAAGCGGTGGAGATTTTGATCTGCGTGCTTTCCAGGTTACCCACCTGCGCCAGCCAAGAAACCACCCCACAAAGTCTCATTCACCACCTCCTTTCACATACCCAGTTTTCAACAGCAAATCTGTTAATGCTTACCTGTGTCAAGGCCAGGAACACAGCTCTCTGGCCATACTCCTTCGGTGCCGGCCGCAGCAGGAGAGCCACTCTAGACTCCGGGTTGTCCCTGGCTCAGAAATGAGACCTGGCTTCCCTGCGGACAGGCTCGTGCGTGCTCCACGCTGGCATCGCCCGCAGATGGACGCGGCGGAGCTGCCATGGCCGGCACAGCGGCTCTGCGGGCACGACAGCGCTGCGGGGAAGGGACACGGGGGGACAGCAGAGGAGCTGGCAGGCGGGCGTGAAGGCATCGTGTGCGTCCCGGGAGATCGGTGCCCACACCTGCACCAAGCCTCAACTCTTACTGACTGGGGAAAGACTGAAACCAAGGCTACAGCAACGCTGAAGCCGCACGAGGTGCTGCTCGTGATTTATAGCCCTGCCAAGCCTTCCTCTGAGCTGCCATCATCCCCTGCTCCCTGGCCAGCACCCTGCGTGTCCCAGACGGGAACCCCCGGGACGCGGCGTTGACCGGAGCGGCGCGGGGCAGATTCGGCAGTGGCTGAGACGTGTGTCGGTGGCACGGCTGCAGCGCTGCCCAGGTGAGAAAACCCTTTTGAAACCCTGGTTTGAAAGGGGCTCTGCTGGGTCAGAGGGGAGGCTGTGTGACAAAGCAGACGCTGAATCCTGTCGTCTCCCCATCCTTCCCGTCCAGGGCCCCTGTTCGTCTCCTCTGCGCGCGCAGGCGAGGGACCACCTGCCCCTGCGTGGGCACGCGGTGGTGCGGGACCCCCTCCAGAGCACTCGGGGGTCTTTGCAAGAAAGCTTGGACCCAGACTTTGTCTTTTGACTGCTCAGGGCTTAGCCTGAAAATGCCGTTATTGATTAAAATGCATTCTTGTGACCCAATTGCCGGCAATATCGCCAGCAGCAGGAAAACTGGAAAAGCAAACGCTTTGAGACAAATCCCCAAATGACGTTAAGCAGCTTACGGTGGGAATCCGGATTAGCAGTCCTTGCCAAGGGATGCACCTTTCCAAATGCTGTTTCCCACCTCCAGGGCCAGCACGGGTCTTTTCAAGGACTCCAGAAGCTTCCTTTCATTCAAATACGCCTTTTAGGGGGAGCTTTCTCCTTTTGGGGGTGGTGGGGAATAGGGCAGCTGGCTCTTTGCAGCCTCCCCTTTCGAAAGCGCCGAGCCCCTCGGCAGCAGAGGGCTGCTGGCGGCCGGCTCTGGGTTCTGGGTCTCGCAGGGACAGGGCAGCCTCACCCCCCGCGCCCGCCTGCCCGTAGGTAGAGCCAGCGTGAGCTCCGCCGGCGCAGCTCCGCGTTCACAGTCCCAGCTGCGACGGCAGCAGCTGCCGGGAGCAGAGGTCACCCCCATTTTTCACCCGTCCGCAAACAGGCGCGACCGGGGTGCAGCCTCAGCACAGCTGCGTGACCTGCCCGTCCCGCCCCGCGCGCGGGCTGGCTCCCCCATAAATACCCCGGGTGCTCAGCGCCGGGCGCGCGGGACGCTCGCCGGCCTCCGCAGCCGCACACGCCACGCGCAGAGCGCGGCGCGCTCCGCCATGCTGCTGGCTGCCGCTCTGCTCGGCGCCATGCTCCTCTGCGGCTCCCTCGGTAAGTTTGGCCAAGTAAAAAAAAATAGGTTTTTAAATTTTATTTATTTTTTTTTTACAACCTTGAACTCGTTGTGCCCAGACCCTGCGGAGCGCCGTGAAAGCCCCCGGCGGGAGCTGCTCCGGGGAGCAGCCGCAGGGCATGGCGGTGCCGCGTCCGAGGGCGGCAGCGGGCGCGTGCTGCGTCGCGCCGGCCGGAGCCGTGCCCCCGCCGTCCCCGCCGCAGGCGTCTGGCGGTGACGGGGAGATGTAGCTGCCTGGCGTCTGAGAAGATACGAACACAGCAGCTTGCGTGAGGTCTCCGAGGGGTTTTTTTCACTTGGGCGCTTCCAGTAGGGTTCACCTGACCAAGTCTGGTCTCTGCAGTGTGAGGGCCAGCGTCTCGGCACTCTCCCTGCTGCCTTGGGCTACAGCCGGTGATGTTTTTTAAATCAAGGCTCGGTGATTAAACCAAGACCGTTCATGCGAAAGGAACATGGAAGGGAGACCGGATTGCGTGGGTCGCCCTGGCAAACCGAGCAAGGTCCTGGCAGAACTGCACGGTGAGCGCGGATTCAGAGCCGGCCTCTGCAGGCAGTTGTGTCGGTAGCAGCATCAGAAGGCAGCGAGATTTGGACTCGAAGAAAAGAGACTGAGAAAGTAGAAACATTTTCAGCTCACTTTCACCTGAAATGCTGACACTACCAGAGACAGGAGGAAAAATGTAATCGCTGAATTTGACAGACAGCCCGGTGGCGAATGCACAAACATGTTCAGAGAAGGGAGCTGGATGTTTTTGTTATCTGGTTAGAGAAGGAGGGATGACATAGGGAAGGAAAGGTGCATGGAAAAAGGAAAAAAATATCCCAGAAAGACTCAGCAGAAGCTGGATCCAGAGAGAGAGAGGAGGGAAGAGATGGAGAGGAGAGGGCTGAGGAGCAGGCAGGCAGCAGCTTGTCTGTGACTGGTGCAGCGAATGGAGCAGCTCCTGCAGCCGCCACCGCTGCTCTGCGAGCTTTAAAAACCCTCCCGCAAGGCTGAGCACACTCTCCGCAGAAACTTGGTGCGATTTGCGTGTCGGTGCTGGGGCGGAGGGCGGTGGAGCGGCCGAACCTGAGCAAGCAAAAGGTTTGTGCAGTCAATCCGCTTTCCCTCCCATGCTGCAGGCGCTGGCTCTGCTCCGGAGATCGTCCCCAGCTTCCTGCGGACGCTGCTGGAAGGCTCGGCTGAGCAGCTGCGCTCCGGGCCGGTGGCTCAGTACGAAGTCGATGATCTGACCCGAGCCGCTTTGACCGCGCTGAAGGAGAGCATTGATGCGCTTTCTCCCGAGCACATCAAGGCCCTCGTCAATCTCCTGGTAATTCCTTCCTTTTATCATCATCACCACGAACGTCCGTACCTGTGCAGCCTTGTCCCAGGTTCTGGACAAAGCCACCCAAAGAGTTTAAGGGAAGCATCCCCTGCCTGGGGGGCTCGGGTGCGTGCCAGCACCGCGCTCCCCCGGGCTCCGGGGGCTCGGTAGCTGACAGAAGGGCTCTGCAGCAGACGCACGGCCTTTCGGTGCCGGCTGGAGCTCGTGGAAGCGCGAACGCGCGGTGGGCGCGGCGCCTGCTTCACGCAGGTGTGCTGCAGGAGCGGAGCCAAGGCAAAGCAAACTGCTCGGTGAGAGCAAGAAAGGCCCCGGCGTGCGGCACTGGCTCCTTGTCAGCGTTCGCACGGGGGCTGACGCCGTGTTCCAACCCGGCGAGCGCAGAGACCAAGGCTTCGTCCTCGGGGAGGCTGTGCCAGAGCCCCCGGCTCCGGGCACGGCGCGGGGGCACGGCCAAGCCAGGCTGCTCCCCGCGGCTGGGCGTCGCGGCGTGCTGCCTGCGCTGCTCTCGCCTTCTGTTGCAGAATCTTGTCCGGACGGAGGCGTAGAGTGACCCAATCTTTGGCCCAGCTGCTGACAGCGCTTCCCCATGACTTCCAGCTTCTGCTGCCCAAAGGCTCTGGGAAAACAGCCAAGGCAAGAAACGGGGACCCCAGGATGCGGGCAGCTGCCTGTCTAAGCTCGGCGTGCGGAGCACCACACCCTGTCACCCTCCAGTCTCTTTCAGATCTGATTTCTTTAGAGGTAGCATGAAGTTCTAAATCAAATTCAGGTGATGCTTGAAAATTCTCTGTCATCTGTTTCTACAAATAAAGCTCCCTTCTCCTCCTCCCTGTTAGCTGGGGACGCTCTTTGTTCCGACAAGGTCTGACCAGCAGCGTTGTCACGCGCGCAGACTCACCCGCAGCGCACAGGCACGAGCCCACCCACGGCTCAGCGAGGGAACGCTGCGTGGCCCCAGGAATCGAAGCAGCTTTTCCCAAGCCTTGACCGTTTTCCGTGATAAACGCAGCGGCTCTGCCAGCACGGGGTGCCAGGCTCGGCGGGCAGGAGCCGAGGAGCGAGCTCGCTGCGAGCAGCCCCGGGGGGCACAGGCAGAGTCGCGGGGGGAGGAGGGATGGCTCCGTGTCAGCGCTGACCCCAGCAAAACCGGAAAGCGAGCTGGATGCCCGGTGATTCCCAAGGGAGAGCTGGGCAGGCAGCACACCTGCGCCTCACCCCAGCGCTCTCGGTGGGACGAGAGGAAAGTTCCAGAAGGGCCCGTGCTCCCTCCCAGGCGCCGTCGGGAGTGGCTCCCGTCCGTCCCACCCTGGTGCAGCCGCTCCCCGCTGCCCACGGCAGGACCCTGCGGCTCTGCCACCGCCCCGCTGCTCCGGGCATCGCTCCGGCTGCCGCTCGCCCGGCAGCGCCCGTGTCCCGTCGGCACCGCGTTCGTCCCCGCCGGGCGCCGGCACGCGGCTGGGGAACAGGCGTCGACGCGCAGCCCGCAGAGCTCGCCTGCAGACCGCGGCCGGTCGTACGGGTCGGAAAGGCACGGCTCTGCAAGCCTCCCCGCCGGAGCACCCCTTGGAAATCAGGGGGGAATCCTTTCGGCATCGCCTCTTACCCGGCGTGGCAGAGTCCCCGTCGCTTCTGAGCCGGTGCCGGCGGATGTCCCGGCTGCCTCTGCCGCGCGGGCTGGAGGCGACGGCCTCCCGAGAGCCCTCCCGACCCGGGCTGCCGCGCGCGCCCATCGTCATTGCCGCTCCACCCGGGGACTGAGGAGCCTTCCTCCTTGGCTGTCGGTGTTCCGGGGACCTGCCCGAGGAGCTGAGGGCCAGCCCGCGGGCGGAGGTCAGTCAGAGGGGCTGTGTCTCTGGAGAGCAGCCCCCGGGGGCACTGGGAAGGGGGTGCCGAGCCGGGCTGTGTCCCCGGGGGTGCCCGCGGGACGCTCGGCCGGGGCGAGCGCGGGCAGGGCAGGGCTGGGCAGCTCGCATGGGGCAGCGCCTGGCCCCGGCCGGGTGAAACGCTGCTGCCGGCGCTGCCCACCCTGCGTGCTCTGGTGGTCTCCGTGCTCTCCCCTCCGCCCCTCCTGCGATGCAACGGGGAGAGCCGGTCGCCCGCACCCACGCAGCCCCGGTCCCCGCCGCTGGAGGTGAACCGACGAGGTCTCTGGGGGGTCGCTGCTTTATTAAACTCGTGTCAGAGGTAATGGAGGAGTCGTGCAGAGGGAGAGTCCGAGCCCGAAAGAGGGACCAGGTGCCTGTGGCTTGTCAGCAACATTTACATTGACGCATTGTATATAGAACAACTTTTATTTTTCTTATTTAACGATTAACACTGAAGTCAACAGAACCATGCATTTAACAAAGCTGAAACACTCCCTAGCTAACGTGCACCTGCAGCAAAAATGAACAATAGGAACCTTGGCAAAATACTCGTTAAACACGGAGCGGCGGATACGGCGAGCGCGGTCTCCAGCCGCGGGTCAGGCGGCCAGGACCAGCGGGGCGGTGAAGCGGGAGTGCCGCAGCCCCAAGGTGGGGGCCAGCACCTGTGGCTTGGTCAGGGTCACCTGGATGGGGAAAAGCGAGAGGAGAAACCCGTGGCGGCGGGACCTCGCTCCCCAGGAGGCTCGAGGCCGCCCGGCCGGCGGGCTGCGGAGCGGAGCAGAGCCCAGCGGCCGCCTCGCCCTGCCCAGGCTGTAGGCTGCCGGCCCCGGTCGGTGCTGAGGCTGCTCCTCATCCCCATGGCGTAGGCAGGGGCCCGGGGTTTGTAGCCATCCAGCTCCACCCTGGGGAAGGCAGCAGGACCCGGTGTCCGTAAGAGAAGCGGGGAGGGGGCTGGGGGTCGCGGGCAGGCGCTGGCTCCCGCTGGGCACCCGTGCGGGATGGCCAGGAACAGCGGGGAGAGGCTTGGAGCCACGGGAGCTCCGGGTCCCCTGCGGAGGGGCGGATTTCCCGTTAGCGCCGACGAGCTTCGCCCCACCGAGGCCGTCTGCCGGGAAGGGACAGCCCGCAGAGAGCCAGGGCACCCGGGGTTCTGCGTGAAGAGGGGCTGCAGTGGGCGCCGGACCCTCCCGCCGCGGGGAGAGCAGCGAGGCACGGCTCACCTTGGCCAGGTCTTGGGCAAAGCTGTGGTGCTTGCTCTTCCCCTGCAGTGAGCAGCACGGGCTGGCGCGGGTGTGGGCGGTGTTGGCCCCATCGTCCGGGGCAGGGTGTAGGCGTTGGGCCCTGGAGGGGAGCGGGAACGGGATCGGGGTGGGGACGGGCAGAGCGTGCCGCGGGGAGCGGGGCAGCCTGCCCAGCCGGCTGCGGGAGCGCGAAGGACCCCCTGCTCCTCCTCCCGCACCTCCGTCCATCGCATCGTCCGTTCTGCCGAGGGGGCAGCGGAGCCGGCGCCCCGGGGCTCCGAGCAGCTGGCGGGGGGACCGCTGTGCCCGGCCGTGCGGCTGCTGCGGGGCTGCCGGCTGCGTCCACCTCCCCGCGCAGCCGCCCTGCTCGCCCCGGGCTTTGTGGCGAAAGGCCATGGACTGCGCCGCGGAGCTTTTGCAGACGTGCTTCTTCGCGGCGTCGACGGAGCAGTCGCCTGGGGCAGAGCAGAAGCGGAGAGAAGCGGTGCCGCTGGGCTGCTCTGCCCCAGCCCGAGCGGGAAGCCCAGGAGGAGGTGCCCAGCCCTGTTCGACGCCTGTCGGGACCCCCCTGCAGCCCGCTCGGGGGTGGGCGGACGGCTCTGCACCCCGGTTCGCGCCGGGGAGAGGGGCTGGAGGACCCCTACTCACTGGGTCCGGGGGTGACGTCCGTCTTGTTCCCGGGCAGCCGCCTGCCCAGGTGATGCTCCGAGCCCACGTGCTTCCCGTGCCTGGTGACCGCGGGCGGGACGAAGCAGCAGGGACCCGGCGAGCAGCTCTCTGCCGCGCGGTGCCTGGGCCCTTGGAAACTGTAGGCGGGGGGCTTTGGCCTTCGTGGGGTGGTGAGAGAGGTAACCTGGGAAGAAAAGCCCGTAAAGGTGGTTTCTCAGCGCTGCAGCCAGAGTTGCCGGCCTCAAGAAATTCCTTTCCTGTGTGACTTTTTCCTCCAAGAACAATACCAGCGGGCAAATACAACGGTACAAAGACTTCCAGCAACACTGTGCCATTAATCACACATCACCAAAATGCTGTTTTTATTAAGTATTAAAGTGTGAAAGAGCTGCTGAGCCAACTCCAAGCAAACATAAAGATCGCTTCTGTGATGTTTTGCTTTCCTGCAGCCCCGGTGGGAAAGAAACACCTTAATGCTATTACGGAGAAGAAAGTGAAGGAGAAGAAGCAGCTGAAAAAGGAGGAGAAGAATAGGAAGAGAAGATGAAGTAGAAGAGGAGATAAAGAGGAAGGAGCAGAAGAAGCTGAAAAAGAAGAAGAAGAGAAGATGAAGTAGAAGAGATGATGAAGAGGAAGGAGCAGAAGCAGCTGAAAAAGGAGGAGAAGAACAGGAAGAGAAGATGAAGTAGAAGAGGAGATGATGAAGAGGGAGGAGAGGAAAAGGAGAAGACAGAGAGGAGGAGCAGAGCAGAAGGACAGAATGCGGTGGGAGCAGCAGGTTGGTAGCAGAGACACGACACAAGTGTCCTCCTGTGCCCCCTGCGCTCCGCAGAGCCGGGCAGCTCTTCCCCGGGGCTTTCCCACCCGCAGCCCGAGCCTTCCTCCGGCCGGCGCCCGCCCGCGCAGAGCTGTGAGCGGGGGGCTCGGGGGCATGGTCCTGAGGCGGGGGTCTGTGTGCCACCTCCTCCCTCCCCACGCCGGCCTTACCGGTTGTCCTGGGGACGGTGTATTTGGGCCCCGAGCTGGTGAACTGCGCCATGGTGAAGCTGCGAGGGTGGTGGGGTCTCCAGGAGCCCACCCAGGCCTCGTCCGTGGCGGAGGTGCCGACAAAGTCTGGGGAAGAGCAGGGGAGCTGCCGAGGGGGTCCCGGCAGGGGCGCGGGGCCAACCCCCCCTCCCGGGGCAGCGGCAAGGCTTCACCTCTCTTGGATGTGGCCATGGGGCCGGGCGCGGGCGAGCCCTTGGGAAGCGGCAGCTCGTGGTCGGGGAGGGCGGCGAAGGGGAGGACGGTCGGCGATGGAGCGGGAGGGCTGCGGAGCCACCGCCAGCGCCGGGGCGCGGGGACGTCACAGGGGCTCCGCGTCGGCACAGCAACGGGCAGAAGGCTGCTGTCGGCTGCGCTCCGTCCCGGAGCCGTGCGTTCCTGCGCTGCTGGGACTGCGCCGGTTCCATCGCTGCTGGGGACGCGACGACGCGGCTGCGCACCCGAACGGCCAGGATTTCCGCGCTGTTTTCCAGCCGCCGCTGCAGCGCGGGCTCCTTTCTCCCGGGGAGGACGAGCTGGGCCCAGTGCTCGTCAGCAGAATTTGCTGCTGGGAGCTCTCATTAGCGAGGTCCGGGCAAACCTCCGCGGTGCCGCTGCCGGGAGCTCGTCCCGGCGCACGCAGCCCCGAGTGGCGTTTCCGTGGGGCAGAGACCGGGCAGGCTCTGCCGCGCGCCTTCACGCGAGCATCGCCGGCCGCCGGCCGCAGCTCGGCAGCGTTTTCACCTTTCTCCTCGAGAAGTCGAATCCCGTTTTTTACGGGTTCCTCGTCCCGCACCATGCAGCCCCTGCTTGCGGGACTGGGGGTCTCACCAAGGCAGCCGCTGCCCCAAGATGGCTGGGCGTCGCTCAGCGGCGGCCGCCACACCGCTGCCTTTCCTTCTGCTTTCCCTGCACTCGTTAAACCGCCCTTATCGCCACCCTCGCGTTCTTCTTGCTTTTGCCCTCCCCGGTCTCTGCCCCATCCCCCTGCGGAGGGGAAAGCAGCGAGCGGCCGAGTGAACGACCCCAGGCGTCGCCCAGCGCTGTGCTCAGCGCCCACTGAGGCTCGCAGCTCCTGACTTTGGTGGCTCGGGACCCTCGGGGGTTCTCTTTCATTGCTGCCAGTTACAGAAGGGTGCTTGTGTGAGGGGCTGCCTCTGCCCCACGGGTGGCCAAGGGACCCAGGTGACCCCCTTCACCCCCCCCACTGCCCCCCAGGACCCAGGCGTCTGTCCCTCTCGGGTCCTGACCCACCCAGGCACAAGCAGGGACACAAAGCACAGCTCACACCTATTTTATTTATCGTCCCCGAATGCAACAAAGGGGCCCAGGGCGCTCCCAGGCACGAGGGGATGTCACCAAGGTGGGGGGACAACAGAGTGTGTCACAGGGGCTACAGGGACAACACGGGGTGTCAGCACACACCGAGGGGACTCAGTGGGGTGGGGGGACAATGTGGGGGTGATCCCAGGGCTGGGGGCGGTGATGACATGGGGTGACCCCATGTGGGTGTGGGGACAGGGGGGTGGCCCTGCACACTGCTGTGTGGGGACACGGGACATCCTGTGAGGGGACTGACGGGGTGCAGGTCCGTCCCCAGATACGTAACAGCGGCTAAGAGATGTCCCCCTCCCAGAGATGTCCCCACTCGGCTGTGCCTCACGGTGACACACGTCCCTGCGCCCCCCGCTACGCCACGCACGCCCTGCACAGCACCCCCGTGTCCCCCTCCCTACCCGCGCTCGCAGATGAGCTCGACGACGCTGTGCTCCATGGGGACGGGGTCGAGGCAGCGGTGGGCAGCGCTGGCGGCCACCTCGTCCAGCAGCCCCTGCACCACGCGCTCGTCGGCGGCGAAGCGCCAGAGGTAGAGCTGCAGGTAATGGCCGTCCACCTGCACCTGCTGCAGCCCGAAGCGCCCCAGCGTCCGCAGCCGCACGCACTCCAGCAGCGTCTTCAGGCTGATCTTGATGATCCCCGTCAGCACCGACACCTGGGACGCGGGGACAGCGGGGACATGTGGCACAGGGGCACGGGGATGGCCCCGAGCCACACCTGCACGGGGACGAGGGCACTCTGGGGACACCCCTCTGCAGGCCATCAGCTCCTACGATGCTCTTCTGGTCACCAGTCCCCAGGGATCCCCCGAGCCCTGACACATGGGGACACCCCTCTGCAGGCCATCAGCTCCCAGGATGCTCTTCTCCTGGTCACCAATCCCCAGGGATCCCCCGAGCCCTGACACATGGGGACAATGGGGACATGCGACACGGGGGAACGGGGGCTCCTTTGGCCCGGATTCTTGAAGTGCAGGGAGGCCCCAAGCCTCCTCAGCACAAGCACATGGGCGACAGGATGGACACCCTCGTGCTGGCTGCCACTGCCAAGCCTGGGCACGTGGGACAGTGGGACCCAGGGGACACCCCTGGCCTGGCTGTCGGGAGCACAGGAAGGCCACAAGTCAGCATAAGGACACGGGGACACCCTCGCCCTGGCCATCAGCCACAGGGACCCCCCCGAGTCCTGACACGTAGAACAGGGGACCATCAGCGCTCCCTTGTCCTGCTCATCAGCTCCTGGGGACCCCCTGGACCCCAGGGACACGTGACAGCCAGGAAGGTGGGCAGTTTAGGGACCTTGGGGACACAGGGACCGGGGGTACCCTTAGAGACATGGGGATGCCCCCGTGGCCTCACCTTGTTGAACTCAACGGGGCTGAAGATGTCGATGCGTTCGGAGAAGAGCTTCTGGATGTTGCTGAGCAGGTGGGTGTCCATGGGAGCACTGGGGATGGTGACACAGGACAGTCAGGGACACGGGGACACTCCAGTATTCGAGGGAGCCAGGGGATGTGGGGGCAGGGACACAGGGACCGTCAGGAGACCGGGGAATGGGGACAGGGAGGGTCAGAGGATGCAGGCATGGTCAGGAGATACTGGGACTGGTTGGGGCCACAAAGGCAGGGGAACACGAGGAGGGGCAGTGGACGTGGGGACAGTCAGGGACCGCGGGGACGGTGAAGGACACAGAGAGACGAGATGACCATGGGACGCACGTGGGGATCATCGGGGGCTGCTGGGACAGTCAGGGGGAACACGGGGATGGTCTGGGGACAGCAGAGGGATGTCGAGACGGTGGGGGGGGGGGGTATCGGGCCGGTCTGGGGACACGAAGAGGGTGACGGGGAAGACACCGCGGGGCCGAGGCGGGCGGGCTGACCTGGGGGTGTAGCTGGGGGCGTAGCGCCCGGGCGCCCGGGAGCTGCTGTAGACGGAGAAGGCGCGCCGGCTGGAGTCGCTGCTCTGCGCCCGCCGCACGCCCTCCTCGAAGAGCTGCCCCACCTGCGGCACCGCACCCTCTCAGGGCTGGAGTCCCCGAATCCGCCCGAAACACCCTCTGGGACTCCCCCCGAGACCCACCCAGGATCCCTCAAATCCTCTGTGACCCTCCCAAACCCTGCTGGGACCCCCAGAGATCCTCAACACGGGGACCTTGGCTGTCCCCTCTTGACCCTTCAGGAGCTTCAGCCCTCCCCTCCCCGGACCCTGTGGGACTCCCAGCTCTCCCAGGAAGCCTCTGGGGACTTCTAAAGTCCTCAAGGACCTTGTGGTGACCTCAGGGATTCCCTGTGGACCCTTTCGGGACCCTCTTGAGACACCTGGGACCTCCCCCCCCAGCAGACTTCAGCCCCGCCCTCGCCCCCAGCCTCTCTGGGTGTCATACCTGGACGTCGATGGCGGTGATGTCCTCGACCACGCGCTTCATGACGGCACGCACGTTGCGGGGCTCGACGGTGCCCAGCCAGTCTCGCGTCTCCACGCTCTTCCGGAGCATCTGCGCCACCGCGGCGCCCTGGACCTGCACGTAGTGGTCGAGCAGCCGCTGCGCCGCCGCCCGCGCCTCCGCGCACAGTGCCGGTCCCGGCGTCACCGCTGGGCCTGCGTCCTGCGGTGCAGGGGACACGGGGACATGGGAGACACGCAGGGACAGCCCCCAGACCTCCCCGCACAGCGCTGTCCCCACCGTCACCAACGGCCCTGTGGGACACGGGGGGATGCCCCCCATGATGCCTCCGCTGTCTGATGTCCTGGGGACACAGGGACCTCAGGGGACACATGGGATGCTCTCCGGGCCACGCCACCTGCAGCAGCATCACTGCCATCCTCATATCCTTGGGGCAGCTGGGGGGGACTTGGGGACATGGAGAACCCCCCTGGGGACATGCTGAGGTGCCCTTGGGGACATCTGGGAGATGCTGGCACAGGCAAGGAATCTTCTGCCTCCATGTGTGCTGCCATCCCCCAGGTCATAGCCTGGATGGACATGCGGTGACAGCAGGGCAGAGGGAGGGACTGGGGGACATTCTGTGGTCCCTCAGGGACATTTGGGGACACGTAGAGACAGAAGGAAAGCTCCCCAGACCTCCACACACACCATCGTCCCCACCACCACGTCCTGGGTGGACACAGGGCCACAGAGGAACTTGGGGCCACTCGCAGTCCCCTGGGGCGCTTCACGCCCTCCTGGGGCCACTTTGGCTCCGCTCAGGGACATTTTGGAGGACACAGAAGGGAGCTCCCCGTGCCTCCACGCACGCCACGGTGCCCACCACTGCATCCTGAGTGGACGCTGGGACAGAGAGGGATGCAGAGCCATTTCATGACATCTTGGGGACACTCAGGGTCCCCTCAGGGCCATCTTGGGGCCACCTGGGGCAGTTTTGGGGGCTCACCTGGGGAGGAAACTGCTCGTCAGTGAGAGTGAGGATGTAGCTGATGGTGGTGGCCTCATAGTCAAGACAGAGGCGGGCCAGGAGCAGCAGCAGGGCTGGGGGTGCCGCGGGGGCCCCCCGCTCAGCCGGGCCGTCGGCGAAGCCCCGGGCGGTGCGGCAGAGCCAGCGCACGAAGGCCACCACCAGCCCTTCGCGCACTGCCTCCACGCAGAACTCCCCCTGCAACCAAAAATGGGGGGTTACGCCCCAAAAATACCACCCTGGGACCCTGAAAACCCCCAAACCCACCCACACAAACTCCGAACCGCCCCAGCGATGCCCAAACCGTCTCCAAATCGCCCACGACCCCCCCGGTCTGCCCTGCTGAAGCCCTGACCTGCCCTGTGCACCCCCCCAAGCTTCCCCCTGCCAACCCGACCGCCCCCGTGACCCCCAAAACGCCCCGCGCCGCCCCACCGCCCACCTTGAAGTAGGGCAGGCTGGCGAAGGCGACGTCCCTGGCGGTGAAGAGCTGCACGTAGGCCAGGACGGCCTTCAGCTGGCCGAGGACGGAGGAGGCGAGCGTGGCCAGGAGGTCGGGCAGGCCGGGACCCTCCTTGCCGGGGGGCCGCGGGGCGGCCAGCGCCTGGCGCACGTCGCCCAGGCACCCCAGGAAGAAGGTCTGCAGCGCCCGCAGGTAGCGGTCCACCCGCTCGCGCGCCGCCCGGGCCACCAGCGCGGCGCCCGCCTCGGCGCCGGCCGCGGGCAGCAGCTCGAGGAGGGCGCGGAGGCGGCGGTGGAAGCGGTCGAGCGCCCGCACCAGCAGCGAGGTATCGCCCAGGCCCCGCTCCAGCGCCAGGCGCCGCTCCAGCAGCTCGAAGTAGCGGGCAGTGAGGGCGGCGGCGAAGGCGGCCAGGCGGCTGTCGCCGTCCCCGGGGCGCTCCGCGAAGAGGCTGCGGTACGAGGCCGCGAGCAGGCACAGGTTGCCGACGAAGGCCGAGCTGCCGCGGTCGACGAAGTCGAGGATGTCGGAGGCGGGAGGCGGCGTGGCGGCGGCGCCGGAGGGGTCGGCCGGGGGCAGCTCGGCCTCCAGCGCCGCCAGCTCGGCCTCGAGGCGGGCGCCGGCGCGGCTCAGGAACTCCTCGCACAGCTCCTCGGGGGGCTCTTCCAGCTGCAGCAGCATCTCCACGCACTCGGTGAGCTCCTTGGGGTCCAGGGCGTCCTCGCTGCGGGGTGGGGGACATGAGGGCGTTACGTGGGGACTGTGGGAGGTTCCAGGGCTTACAGTGGCACGGCACGAAAACAGTGAATAAGTCATCAGTAGGCTTCTGAGCAAACAGTAATTATTCAAAAAGAAAAGGGGGGATAAAAAGACTTAATAGCATCAGCATGTTCCAAAGTCAACAGCGGCTATAGCAATAAAAACCTCACTAACGATCATCAGTAGGTTCCAGAGTTTACAATAATCATTAAAAATCACTAAAACTCCTCAGCTTTACCCCTTTACCACAAACACGAGAAAAAAACCCCATCTAACACAACCTTTTAAAAGCTCTCGGTAGAGGTCAGCGTCTATCATTAGTCTCCAGAGTGAAACACCACCCCGCTGGCTGTTTCCCAGAGCTGGCATCAGTAGGCTCCAGAGTGAACACCCCCCCCACCTCCATTTCCCAGAGCTGCCGTCAGCAGTCTCCAGAGTGAACGCACCGGAGGCGTGTGCGGAGGCGCTGGGCCAGGTCGGCCATGATGGCGTGGCTCTCGTCCTCGATGGCGCGGAAGGAGGGCAGGTGGCGGTAGTGGCGGAGCACGGCGCGGGCGCGGGTGTAGCAGCGCAGGGCCCGTGCCGGCTCCGCCCCCGGCGCCGCCCACCGCCGCAGCCGCCCTGGCACCTCCACCAGCGACTGCAGCTTCCGCAGCAGCGCCTGCACCCCTGGGGGGGCAGGGGGCTCGGGGGGGGGCCCAAAGCTGGGTCTGCCCCCCTGGGGTCCCCCAATCCCCAGATCTGCCCCTGTGCCCCCCCCACCCCCCGTTATCTGCCACCAACACCCTGGATCTGCCCCCAGGGTCTCCCAGCACACCACTATCTGCCCCCTACCCCACGATCTGTCCCCCTGGGGTCCCCTCAGTCCCCAGATCTGCCCCTGAGCCCCCCCCCACCCCCTGTTATCTGCCACCAACACCCTGGATCTGCCCCCAGGATTTCCCGGCACCCTGCTATCTGCCCCCAGCCCCCCAGTCTGCCCCCCTTGGGGTCTCCCCACCCCCTCAGATCTGCCCCTCAGCCCTCCCTCCCTTTATCTGCCCTCTGACTCCCCAGTTCTGCCCCATAAACCCCAGATCTGTCCCCCCCAACCCCCCTCAATCTACCCCTGCCTATGAGATCTATCCCTCAGAGTCCCCTCAGCCCCAAGACCTGCCCCCCAGTCCCCAAGATCTGCCTCCTAAGACCCCAAGATCTGCCCCCCAAGATCTCACCCCCAGGACCTCCCCCAACCACAAGACCTGCCCCCCAGCCCCCAAGATCTGCCCCCCCAAGACCCCAAGATCTCACCCCCAGGGCCTCTCCCAACCCCAAGATCTGACCCCAGCCCCCTCAAGATCTGTTTCCCCCGGGGTCCCCGTACCGGCAAGCTGGGCGCCGCGGCGGTGCCGGTCCTGCAGCGCGGCGCTGACGCGGGCGCTGGAGGTGCTGATGGCGGCCATGTTGGCAGCCAAATCGTCCATCTCTGCCTCCATGCGCCGGAAGTCGACCTTCATCTTTCGGATGGTGTCTGGGGAGCAGGAGCCGGGCGTCTGGGTCCCTCAGTGGCCTGGGGCTCCCCCAGGCCCCCCCGGACGCCCGGACCCCCCCGCTGGGCACTCACCAGTGGCAGAAATGAACTTGTTGTAGTTCTCGTAGAGCAGCGTCTGCATGTCGCTGTCGAGGGCGCGGATCTCCCGCCCCAGCGCGGCCTCGCGGGCCAACAACTGCCCCAGGGGGCACTCGCTGCGCACCTGGAGGGGGCAGCAATGGCACAGCTGCCCCCCAAGCCCACTGCCCCCCCCCCCCCCCCCCCCGCAGCTCCCCCCATTTACCACCTGGAGCCTCCAACCGCCCCCCTGGGACCCTCAACTGGCCCCCTGGGGCTCTAACTGCCCCCCCATAGCGTTTCTGGGCTCCTCAGGTGCCCTCCAGACCCCTAACTGCCCTCCTGGCACTCTAACTACCCCCCACAGCTCTCCTGGGCTCCTCAGCTGCCCCCCCAGACCCCTGACTGCCCTCCGGGGCCCTTCCAGGATTGCCAGCTGCCCCCCTAGAAGCCCAAACTGCCCCCCGGGGAGCCCCAGCTGCCCCCTGGGACCTGGAAATGCCTCCCAGGAGCCTCCTCCTGCCCCCCGGGGCCTCCCTGGGCTCCTCAGCTGCCCCCCAGAAGCCCCAACCGCCCCCTCAAGGGGCGTCAATTGCCCCCCGCCCCCCACCAGCTGCCCCCCCGGGGCTTCAGTGTTGTGCGGGCGGGGTCACCACCACGACCTGGGGGGCTCAGAGAGGTCACTTTAGGGGTAAAAGGTCACCTTAGTAAGGAAAACTTCCGGGTCGAAGTGAGGGCCGTTGATGTCGGCGGGGTCCGGGGCCGCCTCCGCCGCCGCCGGGCCGTAGTACCGCTGGAGCGGCCCGTGCGGACGCCGCCACCCGCTGCCACCGCCGGCCTCAGGGCTGCCCGCGGCCCCGGCCCCCGCCGCCTCCACCTCCGCCATCGCGCCGACACTTCCGGTCCCGCCCGCTACTTCCGGCGCTTCCCCTGAGCGTCACTTCCGCCGCGACGCGCCCGTCGCCGTGGCCACCGTCACCGCCGGCGTCATGGCGGGGGTCCCCGCGGGGATGGAGCGGCGGGAGGAGACCCCCGCGCCCAGGGGTGAGCAGCCGGGGGCAGCCCCGTCCCCCCCCTCCCGCGTCCCCGGGGCCACTGCCGGGGCCGCGCCCCGTCCCGGGCCCTTCCGGCCGCCACCTCGCTCCTCCCGGGCGCGGGGAGACGGGAGCGGGAGGGCGGCTGCAGGCCGCGGCCTGGCCCCGCCGTGGGACGCCGCCCCGTTCCGCCTCTGCCCCGAGATGGTGCCTTCCGGGGCGCGTTCTGCCCGCCCCAAGCGCCGGTCCTGCCCCCTTCGCGTTCCTCCCCGGAGCGGCGAGCGGTGCCCCCCGCACCGCCCGCAGCAGGCCTGCGGCCCCGGCCGGCAGCGCGGGAGGTGTCCCGCCGGCGCGCCTCTGGGGCCGGGGTGAGCTCCCAGCGCCCGGGGCACCGGGCGGCCTTGGCTGGGGAGGAGTCTCCCGGAGAACAAGGCCCTGCAGCCGCGTTTTGTGGGATTTCTCCTCGCTTCTACCTGGACAAGCTGGAGAGGTGGGCCCGTGTGAGCCTTATCGGGTTCAACACGGCCAAGTGCAAGGTCCTGCACCTGGGTCGGGGTAATCCCCGGTACCAATACAGGCTGGGGGTGAAAGGATCGAGAGCAGCTCTGCTGAGAGGGACCTGGGGGTACTGATAGACGAAAGGCTGGACATGAGCCGGCAATGTGTGCTGGCAGCCCAGAGGGCCAACCGTGTCCTGGGCTGCATCAGGAGAAGCGTGGCCAGCAGGGCGAGGGAGGTGACTCTGCCCCTCTACTCTGCTCTGGTGAGACCTCACCTGGAGTACTGCTTTCAGCTCTGGAGCCCTCAGCACAAGAAGGACATGGAACTGTTGGAGCGGGTCCAAAGGAGGGCTACAAAAATGATCCGAGGGCTGGAGCACCTCTCCTATGAGGAGAGGCTGAGAGAGTTGGGCTTGTTCAGCCTGGAGAAGAGAAGGCTGCGGGGAGACCTGATTGCAGCATTTCAGTACTTAAAGGGAGCCGATAGGAAAGATGGGGACAATCTGTTTAGTAGAGACAGCAGGGACAGGACGAGGGGTAATGGTTTTAAACTAAAACAGGGTAGGTTTAGGCTGGATATAAGGAAGAAATTCTTTACCATGAGGGTGGTGAAACACTGGCACGGGTTGCCCAGAGCGGTAGTGGAGGCCCCATCCCTGGAAACATTCCAGACCAGGTTGGACAGGGCTCTGAGCAACCTGATCTAGTTAGCGGTGTCCCTGCTCGCTGCGGGGGGGTCGGACTAGATGACCTCTGGGGGTCCCTTCTGATTCTATGATTGTCCCTGTCCGGGTGACACTGAGGAAGACCCAGGCACCCGCGGCCTCCCCAAGGCCTGCAGTCCCCCTGTCTTCAGCCAGTTAACAGCATTCTGCTGATTCCGGTGAACAACTGTGAGCATATGGATTCAGAAAGCGGTCACTTTTGGCATTTCACCTTGTCCCATTATTACCAAAGAATTCTTCTGGTGTTTGCTGCAGTGATCCCCGCTGCGCGTTGCACGCTTTAGCCGGTGTGTTAATTGTGGCATCAGCGTTCTGGAGAAGCACAAGTTCCTCTGAGCGTAACGAGGGAGATGCGCCTTCAGATGGCACCGCGAAACCACGCTGGAGGTCCCCGCTCGCGGCTGAGCTCTGGCTCTGGTTTGTCACAGCTCCAGCAAAAACACCCCCAGGTGTTGTGCCTGTCCACCGTGAGCTGGGGGGTGCGCCTGAGGAAGATCGTCTCTCTCTGGTTTTTATGCCTTGGAAAAACATTGTAATGCTAGGACTACGGGCAAGCACTGAAGCCAAAATAAATTACTCCTATAACCAAATGGTTAGAAAGTGCTGAAGGGCGGGGTAGGGGGACATCATCGCGGGAGTCGGTCCCAGTGCCAATGCTGTTACAGGTTTGATCCTGCACCCTGTCACTGCGCTGCTTTCAGCTGCTGCGTTGCTACCGTGAGTGACCCGTATTCTGAATTCGAAGGGTCAGAGACAAAGCATTAAAAATAGGAGAAGGTTCCCTTTGCAGAGGCCAAAGGCAGATCACACCTGGACTAACAGCTGGACTGTTCAGTACCTAGACCAGCACAGAAAGCCACTGAAGACCGTTCCCCCGTGCGGCTCAGCCTCTGAAGCGTCGCTTGTTCGGGGAGAATACGGGAGATTCATGCTCCAAGGGGGCACAGGCAGATCTTGCAGAGCATTAAGACCTGCCCCTTCCACGCTAGGGCAGCTCTGCTCAGATCTCCGTGTTTCAGGTCACCGAAGATGTGCTGTTTCTTGGGATAACGCTGAAATTGGGCTTTGAGGCAGCAGGTTCAAGTAGAACAACTGTGTGATTTGGTCTTGTTAATGTGTAAGCACAAGGAAAAAAACACCCGAGCAAAAAATTCTAAAACCAGAGCTTTATTTACAACAGTAAAGGCAAACCAAAACCACCACCATGACAAAGACCAGGCTGTTCCAGTGGCCGTTCATCAGAATTCACCTGCTCCAGATAATCACAACAAAGTCCATCAACTGACCCATCATTCTTCCAAACGGAAAGCGTTCGGAGCTGCCACATCTTACCAGAGAAGCAGGAAGAAGGACCAGAGAAGGTCACTGCTGCCTCCTTTCTGCCTGCCTTCCCTGCACGTTTTTTCCCCAAGTGTGGGAAAAGACGACACTTGATCCCGTGAGGGCAGTGTTTTGTTAGCAGTTTGGTACAGCTGGAACAAAGGACAACACGGTCCCTTTACAGATCTGGAGCGGGACTGTCCAAGGACAAAGGAATTCCTGATGGGTACAAGGGGAAGGCCGAAGGAAACATCCAGCCATGGATGAATAAAGGCTTGCTGGAGAGGACGAAGACTGTAAAATCAGAGGAGGAATGCTTTAGTCCTGCAGAGGTGGTTGTTACAGGAAGACAGGAAAACCAAATAAGCAAATACTTTCAACAAGGAAAACAGAACACCTGAGCAGCTGGTACAGAAAACAGAGAAGCTGAAGCACAGCAGCTCTGCTCAGCCGCTTTGGAAAGTGCAAGGTTTATACAACAGGCAGTTGGGGTTTGTCTGAAAAGAGAAAAAGTGTTTTATTTTAAATTCTTTTTTCTTTCTCCCAACAGGCACGGTATTTTTAAAGTTACAGACCTCTTACTTCAATCATAGGCAGACTTAAATAATTCAGCTACGGAAGAATACAGCTGGGTCCTGACAGGCGTGAGCAGCCCAGCGAAAGGCAGTGAGGGTGAAGGGAAGACGAGCTCCCAGCTACTGCCCTGCCAGAGCTGTGCGTACCGCCCCGGGAGAGGGAGTCTGGCACGCGTCGCATGTCCGTCAGGAACGACAGCCTTGTCAGCAGCACCGGTGGGGATGTGCCGTGCCACACAGCTCTCGTGTGTCCGTCAGGAACGACGGCTTTGCAAACAGAACCGGTGGGGATGTGCCGTGCCACACAGCTCACACGAGCACTGCAGGCAGGGATCCCCCAAGCGCTAAGAAAGGCAAAGCAAGAGTTACCTTCTACGTGGATAAATAAATAACCAAATCAACCCTCCCATCACATCCTTCCTTGACCTCCCACCATCACCCCAACAGCACCGTTTAGGAGTTTCACTTGACCTCAGCCTCTGCCTTTATTTGCGCAACATCTTCCCAAAGTCCTCTAATACCAGGGCACCATAATAACTGAAATTAACTGGACCTATTGCTGTTGGATTTTCCTTGCACTGATTTACTAGCCTAAGGGAGCGCATTTGCGAGCATGGGAAGGTACTGGAAGGTACTATACGTGTGTAAATCAAGGTGGCTTATGGACTTTGGCCCTTCTTTCTTGCAGGGTTCACCCCCAGCTTTACCTAGAAGGATGGTAAAGACCAATCTAGCATTTAAATAAAGTCTTGCTCCTCTGCAACTCTTCACTGCAACAATTAGAGAGTATCAGGGTCCAGATCTAATGCTAATTTCATTTCAAAGCAGTACAGATTTCATTTCAACCCAGGGACACCAAGGATATTAACAGGTCTCTGAGTCAAGGGGAAATTGAGACCAGGTGTCAGCTGAGCGGCCATGATGGAATGTAAGCCACACATTCATAATTCCAAATCTCATAAATCAGCATCCTAAATTTTACAGCTGTCAAAGCTTGGCTGGTTTATTAAACTTTTGAGTATCGACAAGTCTCTGGATTTGTCAGCCACATCTCACAAGCCTAATACCAAATATCAGTACGGGAGGTAACACAAAAGTGGCCCTTAAAAATAGGCCACAAGAACGGACAACAAGGCAATAGATAAAGGCATAAGCATTTAACAACATCAAAACTGTGTTACACGTGAAAATCCATTTAGAATCAACCATCCTCATTTTATAGAGATGCCTGAGACCAGCCAGAACAATGACAAGAAGCTGGTGGAAAGAAAAGTAACGTGGAAGGGCTGTCTGGACATCTCAAAGACTCCACCACGGGCAGACTGAGAAAGGCGCGGAACAAGTCTGTCAGTCATCGTGTTTTTTGTTCTGTAAAACCTGCAGAACAACAAGCTCAAGTCCCGGCTTTGGACACGAGATAGTAGAGGATGAAGAAAACAACAATCAGCCCTGCTGAAACAGAGCAGAGCAACTTGCGATTATCTCTCCCGGACCGTGTCATGGTGGAGAAGCGCTTCACGCTGCCGGATAGCAGGCCAGTCACACTCATGAAATCTGAATCCTGAATGAGAAAGAACATTAAGATGGAGGCAATGTAAACAGATGAAGATATCCCCAAAGAATCTCCCACGTCCTGGCTAAAAATCATTTGCACAGGGAGCTGCAGAGTAGCTGCCCGTCCCTCCGTGCCCACGGCGTCTCTCTCGGAGGTCCTTCCCTTCCTGTGCCCTGGCTCCAGGAGCAGCCCCATTCCCCCCGCGCTCAAAACAGGGAAACAAAAAAGACAGGGGAAGGTCTGTTCCCAGCGTAAACCAAACCGCCTCCCCTTTTTAAAACCCGGGTCAAACCGCCTGCTGCTGGACTGCTCAGCTGTACCCAGGCCGCGTACTCTGCCTGGAACAGCTTGCTAACAGCAACTCTGCAAGCGAGCGTCTCATCCCAAGGAAATGTCCCCACAGGAAGCCAGTGCCATTAGTGCCCACCGGGGCCGGCTCACGAGCACAGAAAAAGGTGCCATCGCTTGCCATTAGTTCTGTTTTTCCTTCAGCACAACTGCCGGAGGGTGGGAAACAATTCCTGAATTAATGCAGCTCAGGCATTTTCACTGTGACTTCTGGTCTGTTGTCCTTACCCACGAACTACTCGGAGCTTCTGCTCCTGTTGCTCCTGAAATGCTTCAAAACCTTCTCTGCAACAGAAGCACAATTCCGTGCTGATTCAGGGCTCTTTCTTTAAGGTCTTTTGCCATTACACTTTTTATTCTGATTCTCCCTTCTCCTGATTTTCAGGCTGAGCAAATATCCGTTTCAGACGCTCCAACACTGTCAGCGTGCACCGTCCTTAAGCTTCCAAGCTGAGCTCAAAGCTCTGACTCAGCCGCTTTCAACACTACAATTACCTTTTCTCTCGCTTCCACGCACCAGCTCTCCAACACCCAGCGCACGCAGAAAAGGCTCTCCAAGCACCAGTGCTGGGGTGCTAGTCTCCTTCTCAGATCTCTGGGCTGGATTCCCCTCCTCTCACAATTCAGTTAGCAAATTACGTTTCTCCTAAAAAGCCTCAGCAGGTAACCCCTCTGCCACGGGACTCTGCTGTTCCAGCCTTTCCCCAGTGCACTGTGATTTTCCACTGGTAACCAAAGCTTACGCAGCAGATTACTCTGGAAAGCGATTTTGGTTTTATCTGGTGTCGTGTGTCAGAAAAATGACAGAACAGGGCGCCCAACAACCTGAGTGCACCCGGAGCATCAGCTTTGCTCCTTCCAGAGGTGTCAGTGAAGTACACAGTCCTGACAGGCAGTCTGTGTTTCGGGTGGTGCAGTAAGTAACCCCGACAGATCTACACAGCAATACCAGAAACCACAGGAAGGGGCAGCTGGGGAACAGGCCCCTCTCCCAGCATCAGCCCCAGGAGGCAGCTCTTCAATCCCAGGACGGAGGTAACCCCCACTGTATTTCTGAAGTGTGCTGTCTTGCATCAGTCTCCCCAGATGCTAGATACCAACTGCATCGCACGTTCAGACGTGATCCTAGCGGCTGCTAAGTGTCTGATGTTTATGTATCAAGAAGTCCACTGGAAATGAGTTTAGTTACACTCCCTGGTTTGCCAAACCAACCACTGGGATCTAACTTTGTCTGCTAACTTTGAACTGCTATTAAGCTTGCCCAGTTAAGGTAACTGCCGAGAGCCAGCACAAAGAAGTCATGCTGTTTACATGTCACTGGTTCCTTACCATGCCATCCAGGTAACGGTTTTGTTCGTCAGCATCTTTGTCAATATCCAGAGCCAGCTGCACAGGGCAAGGGAGGGAACGGGTATTAATGAAGTGTCAGTGGAGAGAGAACCTCTAACGCACCTACTGCTGGTAAAATTTGAAATGCACTCTAGAAAAGCAAGCCTGCTTCCCCATCTCCTACACAGACACAAGACAGAAGCTTGTTCGGTAGAGGAGTAAGATTCTCGTTTCAGTGTCAGGCTGGTGAACTATTTCAGCTCTGCAGCGCTGGAAATAAAAGCGTGCCTGCCTGGAACTGTCACCTATGGGACAGGAGCATTTCAACGCTGGGACGCAGCAGCAGGAATTCAGAGTCTTCCCTTCTACAAGGTGAGTCACCGACTGCCATTAAGCTCTAAATCGATGTATTTGATGTTAGTAGGAGCAAACTAGCTTAAAAAACACCACTTACATACTGACATGTATTTTTCAAAACTAGTTTACCTGCCTTTTTATTGTGATTTTTTTTTTCCAGAGGAGATGTGCGCAGCAATGCCCCTCTGTGCAGCTTTTATGTTTCTCTCTGTGCCTAAAACTCCTTCCCTGAGTGCCGTCAAAGCCACATCATCCCCATTAGAAGATGTCGCTAAACCTCAAAAGGAGAGTGGAAACTCATAAAGCCGTCCCCGGCCTTTCACAAGTGACGGTTAACCGTTATATCACCAGCAGCCAAGAGTCACTAACACCTAGGAGACCCTCTGTGCTGACCACAGGCTGCATCTCCTGCAAGACCCCGCACCAACGACCCAGATAACTGACGGCCCGTCCTTCCGTCGCCGCCGCACCGGCAACTCACCGACTTCAGCCTGGTGACCTTGTTGGCTAGGCTGTCTGCCATGCGCTTGTTCTCCACATCCAGCATATCCTCCGTGGCACTTGGGCTCTGACCTGGGGCAGAAAAAGAGGAGAGCGAGTTGGATCCAGCCCGACACCCGTACTGGTGCGTTTGCTCACCCAGCGTGGCGGGCGAGGCGGGCAGCTTGTTGCCCGGCCGGTCTGCGGCTTGCTACGAAGGCCGTCACGGCCGCCGCCTCGCGCCTACAGCCCCGCAGGGTCTGCGCCACGAAACGCTCCCAGCGCCTTTGGATGAAACCACCAGACGCTCCCCAAAACCATCAGACACTCCCCAAACCCACCAAACACTCCCCAAACCCACCAAACACTCCCCAAAACCACCGAACCCTCCCCAAACCACTGAATGCTCCCCAAACCCATCGAATGCTCCCCAAAACCTCCAGACGCTCGCTCCCCAAACCACTGAATGCTCCCCAAAACCACTGAATGCTCCCCAAACCCACCAGATGCTCCCCACACCCACCGACCACTCCCCAAACCACTGAATGCTCCCCAAGCCCACCAAACGCTCCCCAAAATCCACGGAGCGCTCCCCAAAACCCACCGAATGCTCCCCAAACCCACCGAACGCTCCCCAAAGCCACCAGACGCTCCCCAGACGTCCCGGGCTGGGAACCCCGACGGGGCCCCGCGCAGCAGCTCGCAGCGGGGCTGGGGCGAAACCGAGCGAATCCAGGGCCCTTCGCCCCCGCCCCCGCCCCCGCCCCCCCCCCCCCCCGGGGCTCTCCCGGCTTTGCCGCCCGCGGCCGCCGGGACCCCCCACCTTCCCCCCTCGCCCCCCGGGCCCTCACCTCGGCCCCACTCCGCCATGGCGGCCGCCGGCCCCTCCTCGCCGGGCGGAGCCGCGCCGGCCCCCGCCTCCACAAAATGTCCGCCCGCCCCTCCCCGCTCCCCCCGCGGCCGGCTCGGGGGGCGGCTGCGCTCTCCCGGCCGGTGCCGGCTGCCCGCGGGCCTACCGGGCCGGGCCCGTCCCCGCTGCCGCCCCGGGCGCACGGCGGCGGCCCCCGGAGCGCCGGGCGATGAGGCAGGGGGCCGCGGCGGCCGAGAGGAAGGTAACGGCGCTTCCCCCCGCCGCTGCCGGGGCCGGGGCCGGCTCGGGGGGGTTGAAGGGCGCGGAGAGGGGCCGGGGCGGGGGGCTATGGCGGATGCCGCCGCCTGCTCTGGCCTTCCCCCCCCCGCAGAACCGGAGCGGGGCGCGCCCGGCGCCGCGGCCCCTCAGCTCCCCGGCTTCCCCCGGGCGCTCGCCGGCGCCTCGGGGCGGGCAGGGCCGGCCCGGTGCCGCAGCCGAGCGCCCGGCCGTGTGGCACAGCGGGGCCGGGTGGGGGCCGGGCCGGCTGCTCTCCTCGGGCCTGCTGGGCCCCGCCGCTGGGAGCCGCTTTCCGGCGCTGTGGGCTCGCACGGCTCTGCGGAGCGTTCAGCTTGGGCTGTGGCGGAAATAATCTCACCGGCCGCATCTTTGTGCGCGTCCGCTCGTTGGCGTTGTTGTCGCGGGGCGCATCGTCTGCAGCGACACGAGGAGCCCCGCCACGGAGCCCCGCCGCCCAGGCCCGCCACGGAGCCCAGCCGCCCAGGCCCACTGCCCAGGCCCGCCACGGAGCCCGGCCGCCCAGGCCCACCGCCCAGGCCCGCCATGGAGCCCCGCCACAGAGCCCAGCCGCCCAGGCCCGCCATGGAGCCCCACCACGGAGCCCGGCCGCCCAGGCCCGCTGTGGAGCCCCGCCATGGAGCCCAGCTGCCCAGGCCCACCGCCCAGGCCCACCACGGAGCCCAGCTATCCAGGCCCACCGTCCAGGCACGCTGTCCAGGCCCGCCATGGAGGCCCGCCACGGAGCCCAGCCGCCCAGGCCCACCGCCCAGGCCCGCCACGGAGCCCAGCCATCCAGGCCCACCGCCCAGGCCCACCGCCCAGGCCCACCGCCCAGGCCCGCCATGGAGGCCCGCTTCCCAGGCCCGCCGTCCCCCGTGCAGCCTGTCTGCCACAACCCGACGCGCTGACTGCGAGCAGCAGCGACTGTGACCAAATCCCCGGGATTTCCTGCTTTTTGCCATCTTAAAAGGCAGCTCTGCCTGAAGCAGGCCCGGAGGGTGTCCTCCTGCCTGGCTGGCTTCCCTCGCCGTCCCTTTTCACTCCACAGGAGTGTTTCTGGACAGTTATGTTGTTTTTTTCTCCTGTGCAGTGACAGAAAGCAGGGCAGCCGGGGAGGAGGAGGCAGAGAGCTATTTCAGGGAGCTGCTGTTATCTGCTCTGTGTTAATCCCCTGGCTGGGCGGGGGGAAGGTTTTCCCCCAGTGCTTTACTGGGAGGGCACATATTAAACATTGAAAAGCAAAGAGAAGAAGAGGAGGATTAGAGGGAGAGAGAGGAAGCTGGCTCCTGGCTTTACTCGGGTTATCCATCTGCTCTGCTTTTATGGATGCAACAGCGTGAGCAATCTCACTAAGGTTTTTTGTGTTTTGTTTTTTCCCTCCTTCCTCTCCCCACCCCTTTCTCTCTCCCCTTCAGCTCTCTGTGTGTCGAGGTCCCTTTGCAGCACCGTTCTCCGGCAACTCGGAAAGGCTCTCGCTCGCCTTCCTCCCGGTCTCACCTCTGGCTGTAGCTGAGCTGTGGAGACAATGGAGCTCAGGAGCGTGGTAGCCGCGGTGGAGAGCGGGGAGCAGGACGCGGTGCTCAAGGTGCTGCAGATCTACAACCGGGAGGTGAGTGAGCACCAAACCGCTGCCTGGCGTCTGCGAGCCTGAGGCGGGCTGGCCATGTTGTGGGGTTTCTGTGCTGTCCCCGGGCTGTCTCCTCCGAGCGCATCTGCCTGCGCGCCGCTGCCGCAGCAGTGTTACAGACTGCGTCGGCTTTTGCTTGCAGATGGTTCATTGCTTGGTGTTTTGCTAGGAAGCAGCTAGGCACCCTCTCTTTATCTTGGGTCTGTTGTGTGCTGGAAATAAAGTATGTAGAAGGGATTTTTTTTTTTTTTTTTTTTTTTTTTTTGTCCAAATCCCAGGTAGAGGCTGGCAGGGAAATAAACATCAGTGTGAAGACTGAGTGGGAGGAGCTTGTAGGTTAAGGCAAGGTTTGGAGGTAATAGAACAGGCCTGGGGAGGAGCTGCAGGTGGAATGGTTGGTGTGATTTGCAAGTCAAAGATCGTTAGAGGTGGATGGGGGTGGGCTGCTGGGGTTTGATGCAGGTGCCTGATCAGAAAGCTGACAATAAGAAGTAAATAATGAATATAGAATACAAAAAAAAGAATGGTTGGGAAGCAGAGATGGAAATGTTTCTAGCCTTGAAGTGGCCAAAGATTATCTGTGGGGACAAATCCCTTTTGAAATAGGCTCTGGTTGTTGGGGAAATTTCTTCAGAGGGTTTCCACCAGGGTAGGGCAGGCCCTGCAGAGCTCCGTGACTCATTCTGCACCATGCCTGAGTGGGTGGGAAGCCAGTGGGGAAAACCTGTGAATATTTTGCACAAGTATGCAAGAGAGAGTGTGCAACTATTTCCAGCAGTCGGTTTTGAAACGGGGGAGGTATTAGCTAAGAAGGAGCAGCTCCCTGTTAAAGGCAGTCTGTAGGATTCACATCACCTACAGCAGGTGTAATGCTGGGGAAATTAGGAGTGCGAGTGGAGTCTGACGTGTAACCAGCTTGAGGCATCAAACCACAATATTTTCTGTTGAATTCCTCCAGCTGGATCCTTTGTTGGTGTATCGAGTGTAGGCAACTTGTGAGAAAGTGAGTGGTTTTGCTAGCCTGTCTAGAAGAAATGGGGCAATCAAAGAGGGTTGTGAAACTGCAGATAAACTAAGCAACTTCTCCTTGCATAACTTTTTACTGTAAGAATTTATGGTACTGAATCCTTTTTTTGGGGATACATTTTAATTCGCTATTGCATACGCAGTCAATTTTTGATTGCCAGAAATAAACTACAGCTCAAGCAAAACCGCAGGTCTGGCAAAAACATACACGAATGAGATGACAGGAGCTGCAGAGCGGCTGCGGTGGGAGCGGAATGAGTGGCGTGGTGGTCTGCAGAGCACATCGGTTCCAGGGCTGAGCCGCCAGTTCCTCACAACGTGGTGCAGCAGCCTGTTTCCACGCGGTGTGTAAGCACCGCTTGGTCCATCGTGGCTTGTTCTAGGTGAGAAAGACCACAGCTGTGCCTGGGACCTTGGTGGCTGTGGCACAGCCAATCTGCAAACTGTATCTTCTGCTTGTAAGCAGACAGGAATTGGCAAATGAAAAAGTGAAAAAGGCGGTGAACAGCAGGGGAGACTGCGCTTGCTGAGTGAGCGAGTCGGGGAACACCTGCGGTCTCCAAAAGCTCGGTGCAGTCTCCCCCCGGGCTCTGCTGGGCAGGAGATCAGGTGGTGGTAGACAGCTGAACAACTTGTCAGGTGGTGGACACTGTGGGAGACAAGCTTAGCTGTTTAGACCTGCATGTGGGGTATCTGTGGGTTGTGTTCAGTCAGGAGAAGAATAAGGCCGGAGTATAAGAATGATTGGTTGTGGTAAGACTAATTACCATTACTGAGCAGCTCTGTAAGTGCATGGTGTAACTCGGTAGAAGGTGACAGTGAGCACTGAGAAAAATGATGGGAGAATTATGATGCAATATCATCTGCATATCTCTATGGATAGATCTATCTATCTATACGTACATAATTAGTGTTTTAATAAATTTTAAGCATTTTAATTCTCAAAGCTTGGACAAAATGGTGTGTTGGTGTAAATGAGGATTGCATCATTCACTGGAAAGTGCTGCTTTCCACCAGGGCACCTGTGATCTCCTGTGCTGTCCAGTTCATTGGAAGCAGGTGCAGCCAGAAAGGAGATTGTCCAGTGAAGAACAACCAGAGTAGTGAGAAACACAGAAATGTTTCCCGTGAACAAAGAGCAGGACTGTTTATTAAGAAAAGGGATGTGATGGAGGTGTAGAGATCAGGTCTCACTGTGCTTAAAGAACATGACCTGAATAACCACAAGGATCTATTGGCAAGTAGCAAGGAGACAGTACTTTCCTTTGCTCAGCAAAAGAAACAATAAATGTCAAGGGGATAAATGCATAGGCACAGCTTGGTGGTGTCGCTGAGCAGAGGAATTACTGGCTATTACAGGGTGTTTGGATTGTGATAAATACTCTGCTGCAGAGCTAAGAAGTAGCCCATCGATCAGATGGGCACAGCTTTGGCCTGTGGCAGTCAGCCTCCACCTTAGAGCCAGCAAAAGAGGGCAATGGGTAATGTTCATCACAAATGTTTTTCAAGGATGAAAGAGAAACAGGGGACTGGGGAATGGCAGGGACCGAAGTCAAGGAAGGCACTTCAGCCCTGGTGGCCTGGTCTGTCTCTGTGCTTTTCAAACTAGATTCATCCCACCTAGTTGTGAAGCCGTAGCTGGAGTTGCCTAGGCAGGGAGAGTGTTGGAAAGAAAAGACAGGACTGAAGCAAAAACCTCAGTGGCAGGGATGTTTTCCTTTTGTCGTGTTCCTCAGGAGCTTGTGCTGCTTGTTACAGACCCCCAGGTCTCGCAGACGTCCGAGCGCTGTGGTGCTCCTTGCCGTGCTGATTCCCTGCCTCTGTGCCGGTGGGGACTCTTCTGGAGAAGATGTGCTTGGTTTTGCAGCATGTTTTTAGACCTGCTTTCCAGCTGAATGGCCCTGCCCTGGCTGGGGGGGAAACAGTTTTGTGGATTTTTAACCTATTTTGATTGGTTTTGTTTCACCCTCACAGAAATCTCAGTGCTTCACCTTTGACGATGAGGAGCGGGAAGAGAGAAAGGTAGGCACGCTCTTTGCTTCCTTCCTCTAGTCAGATCCGTGAATCTGCTGCTGCTCTGTGCTCGTATCCAGCAGGGCTTGGTGGTGGCAGCCCCTACAGGGAAGGAAATGAGTGTGTTTTCATTAACTTGGTTAGGGAATAGCGTGCTCAGGGCATCTGGCTCTGGCTTTGCCATCAGCAGTTGGTGTTTTAGGATAAAGGTCAGCGTCCTGCCAGCATCAGCAAGCCCTTTGGGTTCTAAGATGTGTGTAGTCTGAGCCACGGGTGCATAAAAAGTGTGATCCTGTGTGTCTGTGGGGTGAGCCTGCTAGGCAAAGATCATGGCAACGTGCAAGCCTCTGGAGGGTAAGCGTTCTGGCAGTGAGCCGGCTGCGGGATTTGACGGAGGCTGTATGTTAGCTGATACTTTAAGCTGGCGTAATCTGGTGCTCAGTGGAAAGAAACACTCCTGCCTGTTCATTTCTGCTCCTGCAGCTCGTTCACGCCAGGGCACACCTTTGCATGGCTGCACATGGTTGATGGGCTGATCTGCCTGCAGAATAGCTCTCGTTTTCCTGGATTATTTTTCAGCTGGATCAGTTTTGTGGTCCGATTCGTTGGTTGATTGCACCAATGCCTGTGTTAACACAGCAAGTGTGGACCAGGCAACCAGGGTGAGGAATGGGACCTCTTCTGTCTGTGCTATCGCCAGCTAATGCTAGCATGAAGTTTTCCCAGGTACAGCCTGATGCGCAGGACCAGATCCCATGAGATCCGAGCTCTTTGCCTTGCACTGGCTTGCTTTTTGAGCTGGGACGGTCACACAGGCCGTGAATTCGGGCACAGCTTTAGGATGCTTCACGTTTGGGGTCTGTGTCATGAAATAACGAATTGAGCATCACCATCTAGTTCGTGGTGCTCAGTTCTGCCGAAGGTTTAGCCCTGGGTTGTGCTCTGATGTCTCTTTGGCCTGAGTCAGAGGCTTTGGTTACTTAATGACTGTGTCTTTAACTCCTGTGTCTCTGTCTCATATGGAGGGAGAAGAGGAATGACTGTACTCTCTCACTTCTTGGGAGTGTGATTGTGGGGCATACTTGATGAGCTAGAGCTTGTTAAGTTCTGGCAGCCTCACATTAAGGATTAAAATTAATTTTTTCATGAGGACCGAGGGAAGGAATGAAGAAGTACAACTGATTAGACTGTGTTAAGCCGATTACGCTGACTGATGGCAAACCTTGCAGTCTTGGAGTCCTTCACTCTTGTAACATGCATGGAAAGACGTGTTCTGATACGGCGTCATGTTAGAGAGATCTAGTGAGATCTTACCTCACCACGGTGTGGGTGCCTATGCAGTGGATGACTAGTGCCATGTGAAGTGTTGCTACACATGGGTCAAACCAAGTGGCACTTGGTTGTGGGAAGCATTACCTTTTGCTCCTGTACTCCTCCGTTGCTCGCTGTCACGTACGATGCTGTTATCCACAAGGGTTAAACTGTCAGCTCTTGTGAATTGGTGTTAGTGGAGCTCTGCCAGCCTGTACCTACTGAGGATCTGGGCTAGTAGGTCTCCAGACAGCACTCAGTTTTAGGGAGGTACTACTTACTTGAATCTGCTGAGGTCTTTTTACCTCCTTTCCTAGGGTATCACGTGCTCTTCTCACCTCACTTGTGTCCTTTCACCCTCCCTTGGTGGTTTTCTGACGCATCTACCAGCCTTCTCAGTCTCTTTCTGGAGCACCCAAAGCGGATGCCTCCCTAATCTTAAGGCTCTGGGTGGGAGCAGAGAACTGCTGTTGGGTTGGTTGTTGCTCCGCAGTGAAGCCGTCAGGGATGTTTTTGCCCTGCCCTCTCTTTGCTTCACGCAGCTGTCGGGGGAACAGCGTTAGCCTGAGCCATCCTAACCGTGGCTGAAGCTGAAGCAGAAATAGTAGCAGTTGCCTGTTCATACTCTGCCTTCACATCTGATACCCAGTCCCAGTCGTTCTGTTTCTTGCTGGGTGTCTTTGCTCAGACTAGGTCAGGATCAGATGTTGGAGCCAAATGCTTCCTGAGTGCTGCCGAGTGCCCACCTGAACCAGAGCCGTTAGCAGGCCCACCTATAGATGATGCTGGTGTTTTCCAGGGCAGAGCATTATGGGGTGGTGGGGGAGCACTGTAAAGTGTTGGTGCACGAGACATTGCTTGTTTCCAACTGCACAGAAAATGGCCCAGCTGCTGATTAAGTTCCTGGAAAGAGAGCTGCAGCCGTCCTGCCAGGTCACGTGTTTGGAAAGCATCCGCATCCTGTCCCGGGACAAATACTGCCTTGACCCCTTCACCACCAAGGAAGGCCTGAAGACCCTCGCCAGGCACGCTGGCATTGATTACTCAGAGGAGCTCATCCGGGAGGTCCCGGACTTGGATGTGATCCTGGAATCCCTCAAATGCCTCTGCAACATTGTCTTCAGCAGCCCTCGGGCACAGGAGCTGACAGCAGAAGCCCGGCTGGTGGTGGGCCTGGCCAAGCGCATCAAACTGTACAACGAGAGGAGCCTTCCGCACGAGGTCAAGTTCTTCGACCTGCGTTTGCTCTTCCTGCTGACGGCACTGCGAGTGGACATCCGGCAGCAGCTGGCCCAGGAGCTCAGGGGCATTAGCCTGATGACAGATACCCTGGAGCTGACCCTGGGTGTCAAGTGGTTGGACCCCTACGAAGTTGCCAATGAGGAGGGACTTCTCCCACCTCTGCCCCGGCAGGAGACAGAGCGAGCCATGGAGATCCTGAAAGTGCTCTTCAATATCACCTTTGATTCCAGCAAGAGGGAGGTGGACGAGGTAAGCTCCTCGGGTGTCCCACCCCGCTGCATTTGGAGGTCTCTGGGCTGTGGTTTGACTGCTGGTTTTCTCCTCTGCTTGCATTTCCTCGGATTACATACTGGCACTCATGCAGCCCCTGGGTACGTGCAAGGGTAGCAAGAGTCTCGTGTGTCCAGACCTTCCTCCCCAGAGCATGGCCACTATCCAATGCATTATTAACCCTTAAGACTTTCAGAGCGTTAACATTTAAAGGTTGGGTGTTTTTCCTTCTACGTGACACAGTTTGTTGTGCGAGTGGGAGGACGGGGTCCCCGGATAACTCGCTACTGAGTGTGGCCTGTTACTCTTTCACCTCTGGACGAGGCCAAAGGAAGGTGTGATGGAGAACATCTCTGGCTAATCCATGAGCCTGTTTTGGGGCCTCTTCCAGCCCCTGACTCGGTGTGTTGTAGAGTGCAGGGAAGTGTATTGGGCAGCAGGAAGGCTGTGTTGACCTCAAAAGGAGAATCGGGAGGCTAGTTAAACACCCTGCTGCTGGAGGGAGGGATGGGGCTGTGGGCTGCAGGGGCAGCAGGCCCTGGGGTGTGGAGGATCCCCTTTCCTGATCAAGGTTTTCCTTTTGTGTTTTGGGGCCAGGAAGACGCTGCTTTGTACCGGCACTTGGGTGCCCTCCTGCGCCACTGCCTCATGATCTCTGCTGACGGAGAGGACCGGACAGAGGAGTTCCACAGGTCTGTGCTGGGTAACTAGGGCATGCTCTTCGCTGTAGACAGACCTGAGGCCTCTCCGAGGCAGATCCTGCCTGACCTTGGCGTTTAGACCCTCTGCTGTTTTGGTGATTGCTATGGTCGCTGCTGACCTTTGGTTTGGCCTGCAGGTCCCTTGTGCTGCTGGAACTCGGAAAGAGCCCTGCCCTTCCCGCAGCCAAACTGTGTGTGCTAATGCCACAGCCTCCCGGTCTGCAGGAGGAGATGCTTTCTCCAAGCCTGCCTGGCCCCCAGGGGCATGTTCAGAATCCTGCGTCAGGCCTCGGCAGCAGTGCCACCCGTGTCAGGTGGCAGCTTGCCAGAGCAGATGTTTGATACTTGATGAGTCCATCAGCTGGCCTTAATTAACTGTCTGTCTCTTGAGCCATGCTGAGGAATTGCCTGTGTCACCGCTGAGCATTATTGGTCCAGGGGTGTCAGCTTTGGGCAGGTGACACCATCCTGTCCCCAGGAAAGCTTAGAGGAACGCTAAGCAATGCATTGCATTGACCATCAAGGTGAGGAGGAGCGACGCAGCAGATTGGCTGCCCAGATTGGTCCAACTTGGCCTCTGTGTCACAAACCATGGTTTCTCAGTTGTCACTGAAGTCTCTTTGGACTCCCAGCACATAGTTCAACTACTACTCAACCACTAAACTACAGAAAGCACTTCAATTTATTGGCTTTTAGTGGTGTGAGGAGCTTGGGATGCAGCCCAAAGACAACTTGGATCTCGGGGTCCTCACACCCCTGGTATTTAGTAACAAACCTTCATTTATGGATTGCAGAAGAATTTCTGTGAACAAAGAATGATGACTATGTGTTCACTTCTCTTTTTTATATATTTAGTCATACGGTTAACCTTTTGGGCAACCTGCCCCTGAAGTGTCTGGATGTCCTCCTGACCCCGAAAGTCCAGCCAGGCTCGCTAGAGTACATGGGTGTCAACATGGATGCAGTCAGCATCCTGCTGGATTTCCTAGAGCGACGCCTTGACAGGGTAAGTTGAGAGGCTGCTCTCAGAGTTCCTCGCTGCTCATTTTCACAAGTTAGCTGCAGGGCACACGTCCTTCAGCCTGCATTCAACCTTGACAAGCCCAGTGCCAACACCCCGGGAGCACCAGCAGGGCATGGTTCGTTTGGAGACAGCCCTTCACAGAAGGCTCAGTTTGTAGTAGAGGCAAAACTGATATGGTTGGTAGGACTAAAACAGCATCTGTTGACTGAGAAGGTGACTGCATCGTTGCTTTACTGACTGCAGGCAGTGGGGTTGCTTGCACAGATGATTAGCTGGGCGATTGAAATACCGGTGCTCTGTTTCACTCAGTAGTGATCTGGTGGGCAGCTTCTGAAAGCCTGGACTGGCATTATTTTCGAGCTTGCTGTAGTTCTCAGTCTCTGGGGTTAGTTCCAAAGGGCCTCTGAATTTTACTGCAGCACTTCTCTACTCTGGATGCCCTGCACGAATATTTCTCGCACTGCTGTGCCACAGAGCAGGGCTTGTAAAACCACGCTGCTTGGGGTGGTGAAGCACTGAAATGTCTGTAGCAGAGGCTGGGAAGCTTTGGTCTCCATCTTTTTCCCTGGTGGTCTGTACTCATGTTCCCTGCCACAAGGCAGACAAGTTGAGCTCAGCGTGACTAACGTGGTGTTCGTTTTGTGGATGCTGCTGCAGGGACACAAGCTGAAGGAGAGTCTGACCCCGGTGCTGAACCTGCTGACGGAGAGCGCCCGAGTCCACCGCCAGACGAGGAAGTTCCTGAAGGCGAAGGTAGGCTGTAGGTCGGCAGAAGTAGAATGATGCTGCACTGAGGAGAGAGGAGAATAGCAAACCGCCTTACTGCTGTCCTCCAACAGACCTGCTCTGTCTCTCTGCTAGGTTCTGATTAACGGGTGCTTGAGGCCTTTGGTGCCTGCAGTGTGTTTTCCCCGTCTCCCACGCTCTGTGGATTTACTCCTTTTAGCTGATTTGTAAAAACACCTACATTTTTCCCCTGTCTGATGTGGTGTTGCTGTTCCAGCTCCCCTGATTGCCCCTCGCTGTGGCCTTGTAGGTGCTGCCGCCGCTCCGGGACGTGAGGAATCGGCCGGAGGTGGGGAACTCTCTGCGGAACAAGCTGGTGCGTTTGATGACCCACATCGACACTGACGTGAAGCACTGCGCGGCAGAGTTCCTCTTTGTGCTCTGCAAGGAGAGTGGTGAGTTGCAGGGGCTCTTTGTGGGCTTTGGTGACAGGGAGTCCTGGGGCTTGGCCTCCAGGCAAGCCAGAGAGTATGGGGTGGGTCACCCTTTGCAGGAAAAGTGGAGAGTATCCAAGTGCTCTGTGGGAAGGAGTTGCTGTCTCTCATGCCAGTGGTGAGTGAAAAGCTCTGCCAGAGGACACCCCAACACCCTGTAGACATCCTGGCCTGCATTCAGACCCCCACCCCATGGGTGTTGTCCCCACCATTGCTGGTGCATAGTGTGGGAGCCTTGCTCCTTGTCAGAGTTCAAAGAAGCGTTGGCAGTTCTGCGTCTCTGGCCTTGCGCCCATCTTTCTGTTGGGGCACACAGGAGCAGAGGAGGCTGGAGAGGCAGGGGGGAGGCACAGGGTGGTCTCTCTCCCCTTCTGCTGACAGTGTCACGGTTTGTGAAGTACACGGGCTACGGGAATGCAGCTGGGCTCCTGGCAGCACGAGGCCTCATGGCTGGTGGTCGGGAAGAGGGAGAGTACTCAGAAGATGAAGACACAGACACTGAGGAGTACAAAGAGGCAAAGGCCAAGTAAAGACGTCTGCTCCCCCGCTATAGCACCCCTCCTCCTACGCCTTCTTCCCACTCCTGCTCTGCCCCTTTGTTCATCTGCCTCCCTGCCATCTCCCTTGTCCCACCGCATTTCCTTCCGCATTACTTAGCGCTTTCACCCTTAGCTTTGATGTCCTGTTCCACCATCTCTCCGTGTTCCTTGGGTGAAATGCTTCTGTGGCAGAGCTGCTCATGCTGTGGGAGGTCACCAGTGTGTACATCCGGTCCCTGCAGCTGAGCACAGGCTCTAGAGCAAAGTGGGTCCCTTCAGCCAGAGCCCATTCTGCACCAGACCTGTTCATGGTGTGCGTGTGGCAGTATCTCTCTAATCCGTATCTTGGACCCTTTCTTGGCATCCACGCGTCTTGGCACAGTGGCAGGGTTTTGCTGTGCGCTGGGGTAAGGGTGGGCCCTTCTTGCAGCAGGGTTGGAAGTGCCAGTTAACTCCTCTCCATCTCCAGGGTCCTGTGCTGCTGCACTGAGATGGTTTTTTGGTTTGTTTTTTTTGTTTGTTTGTTTGTTTTTTTCTTTGCCTGGTGGTGGTAACTCGAGGATGAGGGCTGTGCAGGGAGAGCTCCAGCACTGTGCTCAGCTGTGGGTCCCGTACTTCCTGTCGTCCGTTCAATGTGGTCTGCGTGCTGGATTGTGGGTTTTTGTCTGTGTTAGCTTTTTGCCTCCTGACTTAAGGAGAGGGAAGAAGGGTTGTCTGCCCTTGTGGTTTAAAACTGCACTGTGGAGTTGGCAGGATGGGGATGTTGCTCACACCAGAGATGGGGGGGATTTGCAGGGGGGAACAACTGTGCGCAGGACATACAGAGGAGGCAGAAGCACCGCATTGTGCTGCAGTAGCACTTGGGGCTAACGAGACAAGCACAATGACAGCCAGCCTTGCCACTGTGTTGCTGTGCTCAGTAAAGGCAAAGAAGGTTTTTACACAGCCCTTTTCTCACTCCTCTGCTTTACCTCCCTCCTTTGCCACGGCCTCGCTGTTCTTCTTGCAGCATTAACCCTGTGACAGGACGCGTTGAGGAGAAACTACCCAACCCCATGGAAGGGATGACTGACGAGCAGAAGGAATATGAAGCCATGAAGTTAGTCAACATGTTTGACAAATTGTCCAGGTACTAGAAGATTGTGTATGTTCATGTCTGTGATTTACATTTATGACAGACCTTCCTTTGAATGTATTCCCAAGGCCACCACTCGCTGAGGAGATGCAAGAGAGGGGTTATACCCATGGGGAAACATTTCCTGAAGCTGGGCCCCTTTCTGTTCAGGGGAAGGCACTGCAAGCCCCACACACCTCTTTGGCATGATGGCATACCGCAGAATTCCTCTGCAGGCCTGCTCTGTGTTCCCAAGCACGAGCTGCTTCACCAGCTTTGGCCAGGTGCTCGGTGAGAACAGCAGCTGCTGTCCTGGCAAGGCTGCTGAGTAGGGAGCAGCGATCTGGGGACAGGTTGCTGCCAGTGCCACCAAGTCCCTTTTGCTGCAGGAGTGCTTTCTCCAGTCATCTTCCATCCATCATTAATAGATGCCACAGAGAGGAACCCAGAGTCTGCCAGCTGAGTTCAGACCACCCCCAAGGGTGGGAGGGAAAGGGGCAGCAGGCTTGCTGCGTGTATTTCCATGGTGTGTTAGAGGGAGAAAACACTGATGCCAGCGCTAATTTTCTTCTTGCAGTCCTTTACCACACGGAACAGGACCCTAAAACTGAGCCTGTTCCAGGGAACCTGAGAATGGCAGCACTTGTGGATTGTGTGTCCAGCCATCACCTCAGCATGCATGAGGTTTTATGGCTAAGCTGTCCCCCACTTCTAAAAAGGGATTGTTAGTGGTGGCCCGGGGCTGTTCTGGGCTGCCCCAGGGCAGTTGGCACGAGCTCCGCCCTTCTGCTGTAGCACTTGTCTGTTCCTGTGTTGTCTGCTGCAGATGTGTTTTACCTTCCCCCTCTCCTCCCTGGCTGCAGAGAGCAAGTCATCCAGCCCATGGGCATCACGCCGAGCGGCAGCCTGGCCCCCATGGAGAACACCATCCGCGATATGGCTGACGAGAGGTCGTCGTCCGACTCGGACCTGGGGCTGGACTGATCCAGAGCTCTCGCCCCAGCCTCGGAGAGCTGGGCAGCCTCATCTGCTCTCCCTCCAGAACTGGTGCTGCACCCAGAGGCTTGTGCTGGGCCAGGACTCTCCCTGTGGGATCTGATCCAGCCTGGACCCCTCAGTCCACAACAAGGAACACCTCCTGCCTCCTTCCCAGCTCCATAACCACCTCTCCTTCCAGAGGGTCTTCATGGCCTGGCTCCGCCTCGATCTCTCCTGTCAGCAGCCTTGAGGATTTCACACTCCAAATTGCTTCCAGGACTTTCCAGTAGGATTTTTTTTTTTTAAAATACATGATGTTTGGGAAGAAAAGTGGGAGGGAGAGGGGGGATCTTTGTGTCGCACCATCAGGGTCCAGCAATCTGTGGAGCATCTCGTGTGTGTGCCGATGCTTGTGCAGCTGCTCATCAGCGTGTGTGTCACTGTGCGTGCTACGTGTGGCCGGCCCTGGGGGGGGACTGCAGGAGAGGGGTGCGGGTGGTTACGCAGGGCAGTTCCTGGGGAGCGGGGTCTGCGGGGTGTCTCGGCACGGCGTGTCCGTTTCAGCTGCGGTAGCTGTACGTCTGCGCGCTACGTGTGGCTGAGCGTGACGGTGTCTGTGCGGGAACAGGAGCGTGTGGACTGCTGAGTGTGCGTGAGCGCGGAGGGCAGCAGCGGTGTGCGTGCTGCGGGAGGCGAGCAAGCCTTTGTGTGGAGCTGCCAGCATTGCCACCGGCTGCAGGGAGACACGCGCAGGTGACTGCCGGGAACGCTCTGATACTCGGTCTCTGGACCTGTGCAGTGTCCCTGTTGCCACGGAGTTTAGTGCTTGGCGTTAGCCTTGCCCCATCTCGCGCTTTCCGAATGAAAAGGCCAAAATCTGTGCTTTGTCTGCTGCCCCCTCGTCTGCCTTGGCTTTCCCACAGGTCCACTGCTCTTCGCACCCAGGGGCTGGTCTTGGTCTTGTCCTTCGCTGTGGCTTAGATTTCTCTTTTTCTGTTTTGTTTTTTTCTTCTTAAAGAAAAATGTTTTAAAGAAAATCTTCCAGTTTGTCTCATGTACCAGAGTTCCAAAACTTACTATCACAAGTAGGAATGCAAAAGTGATGCTAGAATAAAGAAAACCTGACAAATGGGCACACGGCAGTGATTCATCGAACGTGATAGCTCTGAGCAAGTAGGAATTACCTTTGTTTTCTTCTGACTAGTGCGTGGTTGTGCTCCGATGACCCCGAAGTTTTACTGGAGGTAAAATTGTGGCATTAAACTGGGGCTAGGCCAGAACCTCTCCCTGCACCGTGACGTATAACCGAATGGAGCATCCCAGAGCTAAAGTAATCGTAGAAGCTTGAGGACTGTGAAACAATCTTAGCTCGACCCCTCGGGCCTCAGAACACGCAGTTGTGTGCAGGACTGTTCACCTCCTTTGCAAATGCTCCGTAATGGTTAAAATTGTGCACGCCAGCTCTGTCTTCTGTCTGCGATGGGGGTTTGCTGCTTGGCCTCTGCAGGACGCGAGCCAGCCTCCGTCCTTGTTCGGCTGCGTGGGGCTGCTGAGGCTTCTGACTCCCTGCGAGGGCAGCGGGGCTGGGGCGGCAGGGCAGGCTGGCCCGGACATCCAGGGAGTCGGGGTCTGGGGAGGCTGCAGACGCGCAGCAGCGACGAGTGGAGGGCTTACAAGGGTTCCTGCCTGTGTGTTTTTAGGAGTCATTGCTTGCTTCTGAAGACTGTCCCTGAGGTGAAAAGCTGAAGGTGTGCTCCGTTTAGCTCTTCAGTGACGAAGTTTTTTAGTAGCTGTGATTAAAGTTCCAGGCTCTCCCAGGGGAATACAATAGTTATGTGAAGCTGACCCGCTAAGGTTCATAGACAGGCTGCTGTTGTGAGAACAGCTTCAGTGTGTCGTGGCCGGAGTTTTAGGCCAGCTGCGTGTCCTGTTTTAAGTAACGAGCAAAACAACCCCAAACCTTCTGTGTGAAAATGCAGACCTCTGACCTCTTTCCAGCTTCCAAAGGAAAACGCTTTCCATGCAAAAGGAAAAGCAGGGGGTTTTGCTTCTGATACTGTTGTAGTCAAAGCTTGTATCCTGCAGAAAACCCTGACGGGCAGCTGGCAGGCCCTGCCTGGGAGAGGCCTGGTGCAGGGGCCGAACTTGGCACTGCTGGAGTGAGGGTTTACAACCAGGGCACAGGTTAAAAGCAGCCTGGCCAGCGTTTTCGGTGTGAAGCGATGTGCCGCGAGGGCTCTGGCGCTCTGCAGAGTGAGGACGACCCGTCTGCTTCCCCTGGGGCTGCGCGTTCGAATCCCGGCGCTGCGCTGGTCCCGGCTGCCAGGAGGAGCACGCGGATGTGTCCGAATTGTGCGTTTGGGTAAACAAGGCTGCTCCTCGGAGTGGGAACTTGCTCAAACCTTTCCTCGGGGAAGCAGCGAGGACACCAAGTGCTGAACTCTGTTCCCGTAGCATCAGCAGTAAATGTGCCAGGCTTCTCTGGGGTCCCTAGAGCTGCTCTGATTAATAGCAGATGTACTAGGTCCAAATACTCCTAATTAAGCAAACAGATAGCTATAAGACAGTGTTTTGAGGCTCTAGCTTTGCCCTGGGAAGAGCTTTTAGGCATGGCAGTCAGTAACAGTGTTCCAGTGTTCTGTTAGCAGGACACAGCTGTGTGCTCGGATGCTTTTATTCCCTTCACTTGGGTTTTGTGGAGTTTAGTGTTAGCCATAACAAAATGGTGGTGTAAAATGCTTTTCATTTTGTTGTGCTTGTTTAGAGCTGGTACTGATCCAGGATTTATCACAGCTGCTGTGAGAAACAGATGGGTCAGCCGGGGCCACCCAGGTGTGACCTCCATCCCCACAGCCAAATGTGGGTGCTGGGGTGATGAGATTCCTGCCCTGTTGCAGGGAAGAGGCTCTGCCCCTCCTGTGATATGCACAGTACAGCTGCCAGGGCGCACTGGGGAAGGAGCAGGACGTCACTGCAGTGCTCGGACTGAGACCGCCTCTCCCTGGGACAGCATTTGCAGGGAGGAAAGGCACTTTTGTGTACAGTTAAAAAGAAGAAATAAAACGCATAAAAAAGCAGGTGAAGAGTAGTGGTGGTGGGGAAAGAATGTGTTCGAACATTGGGGAAGGTGTGAAGTTTACAGAAAAACCCTCAGGCAACATTGGCAAATGAATTAGAACTCTTTATTGTTAAATAATTAACACTATGCTGACTCAGAGGTCTTCCAGCAGCTTGAGCTGGCATTCCTGAACAGGAATGGGGGCAGGCCCCCCCATAACAGAATTTGTCCCCTGATTAGCAGAGATTTCATCTGAAGAATAAACACCACAAGTCTGCAGCAGCTGAAAGATGATGACTAAGAGAAGAGTATCTGAGGAGGAGCTGTGAAAGGAGTTGGTGGGGGGAGCCAGAAAAATCACTCCAGACTGAAGTGATTCTGTCCTGCCTTAAGGCCTGACCTTTGTGGCATTTTTCAACACCTGATCCTTGAAAACCAGGCCCTCCAAGGCTGTGCAGCTCAGAAGGAGGGAGACCCAAACAGCAAGCTGGACACGCACAGCTCAGCTGACACGCTGGCATGAGCCCACGAGCTCCTGGCCACTTACTGGTGGAGCTCTCATGGCTGGACACTGTGGAATGGTGTGCTGATGGGGTGATGGAGCCGGAGCTGTGGAAGAGGAAAGTCTCTCCTAGGGGTGCTAAATGTGGTAAGACAAGGAGGGAGCGGCTCTCAGCAGCTACGTCAGCTGTTCTGAGGTCGTGGGTAGGAAAGCGTTCATGTGCAGAACCAGTTTGCAGCTTGGCATTTGGGCTTCACTCCCTCCAGCTTCCCTTCTGTGTGTGAGGGTCTCCCTGCTCTGCTCCCAGGCTGGCTGGATCGAGCCGTGAGCACCGCTCCTCCCCAGCTGCCAGTCCCGGGAGGATTCGCTGCTGCAGAGCTGGACAGCCTCTTCCATGGCTCCCTGCCATGATCTCCTGCCCAACATCTCCTCGTCAGGATGAACATCGCTCTCCAGCAGCAGGCAGCCAGCTGTCCTATTTGTCTTTTGCATCCAGCTGAAAATAGAAAGACCACACAGACAGCGTTTGCTAGGGTGTTCCAGACCTTAGCCAGCAGTGCTTCCTAGCACCAAGATCCCAGAGCGGGGAGGAGTTTGTTTTTATGCTTCACCACATTTGCGTCGGCTTCATCCATCAGTGACTTAGAGCAGCACAAGCATCAAACCAGGGGCTGGCTGATCTCACACAAAGGCACAATGGCTTGTAGTGAGAAATCAAACACCTGACCACGGGACGAATAATTCCTGTTCATTCCTACTCTGCAATCTGATGAAAGTAAGAACAACCTCAGTGTTAAAACTGGAACTGTGAAGCCAGATTTTTCTCTTGGGTCGACACGTACAGACAGTGTCTGTTAAAAAGACAACTGGCTGCTTACTACGGCGAGCTGGCAGAGCCCTAGGGCAGACAACAGAGCTGTGCCCGCTTACACCAGGGGAAGAGCTGGCCCAGCCCACGAGTCACAACTTCTGCTTAAATGAGAAGTTTAAAAAGTGTTGGATGCCAAATGTGGAAAAACCTTCCCAGCAGGTCTAAAGTAATGTAATAATTAACATCAGCACTAAGCTCAAAGTAATTAAGAACTTGCTCTCCTACAGTTTCCCGCTTCTGAAGATCTCGGAAGATTACAGATGTAAGAATGGCACAGTGAGGTAAATGATCAGCAGGGGAAAAGAGCCAAGTCTTTAGTTAATTCAGTGCTGTCAGGTGGAGCCAGTACCCTCACTCCTGCCTGCTGCTTGTCACACCTCTGGCCACTGCAGCACCTCATTTGGCCACAGACGTAGCACAATTTGAGCCTCCCTTTTGTTACTGCTATTACTCATTTCTCACAACGACCAGAAAAACCACTAGAAATGAAACCAAAGCAATTAAACAAATGTACAGAGGGATTAAAACTCCACTAAGGTGATGCTTGGCTTGCCTCCTGGGTTTGTGTTGATGTGCCATGAGCAACATCACAGGCTCAGGCTCTCAGCCAGGGAAGAAGCGGTGTAAAAAAAACCACCTCCTGAACAGCAGCACCTGCGAGCGCGCCCACTGCCCGTCTGCCCGCTCAGCCGAGCTTTCCAGTCCCCTCGCACGCATCCGAGGGAAGCGCTGCCTGAAGAGGAGAACGCCCATGTTTTGTGTTGCTGAAGTGCAAAGGCGAGTCCTCTGCTGACTTACAAGATTCTGCTGGATTAATCTGATACAGACCACAGAGGGGATTTTCTGGTTGGTCGCTTCCAGCTCCGGGAAGCTGCACCTTCATCTACAGGGCTTTTCAGCCCAAAGCCTGACCTCTTCCATATTCCTGTTTCATCTGAGGCAGGCAGATCCACATCCCCTCCCCTTCTGCACCCCTGAAACATTCAGCAATGCAGCATGCTGCTCTGTCACCTCCACTGTGAAACAGCACTGAGGTTTGTCGGGGCTTTTTTTAACCTTTTTTCACTTTTCTGTGATGCTTTTCTCTGAATGCAGACTGCAAGCATGGCAAGGTCTGTGGTGCAAGTCTAACCCCAGCAAGCCCAAACCTGCTCCCCACGCCCAGAATAACTCCAGCCCACGGAACGAAGAGGCTGAGGGAGGGAGATGAGGCTCTGAGCCCCTTCCCACCTTTTCTTTTTCCTTCTGAATTAGTGTTTGCATCTCTTCAGTCCAGCCCAGCAGCTCCACCAGCTTCTCGACGCCACTGACCACATCCCCCAGCTGGGCTACGTCACTGCAGCGCTGCTGCCAGGCGAAGGGTCCCACGAGATCTCGGTTGATCAGGACTCGGGGCACGGAGCTGCGGACGGCTCCTGCCAGGCTGGCGAAGGGCTCCACCTGAAGGAAGGCAACCCGAAGGAGCAGAGAGAGACAGTCACGCTGCTGAGGGGCACTGCGGGCGTGAACGCGCTGCGCGCCGAGCTTGTGACCACTGTGCTCGACAGTTCTCCCGCTGTGGGCTACGCTACCCCAGCTGGAACAGGCTAGGGGTGCCACCGGTTACCCGGCGGCCTTTCCTCGGGTACCTGTGAAACTCTTGTTCTGTCGGTGGAGAACTCCTTTCCCAGAAGCACACCAGGTTTTCAGAGGGTGTCTCATGTACATGCACCCTGTTTCTTACCCTGCCACCTCAAATTTTACCTCAATAACCCAGTTTCTCACCGCCTTCTCTAAACCTCTCTCCTCCACAGTCCCCCTTAGGCCCTGTTTTCCATGTGCCTTTTCCTGCTTGTGAGCAGGGGTTTCCCTTAGTCCCGGACCTCGAGGGACGTTCCGATGACGAAAAGCAGGTCTGCCATGGGGAAGTCGGTCATGTGCAGGAAGAAGCGCTGCGGGAGCTCCTCGCCAAAGAACACAATGTCAGGCTTGACGACTCCAGTGCAGACGGGACACTGAGGGACCTTGTCTGCCATGACGTCCCCCTGAAGCAAGAGCACCCAACACTCCTTGTTACCGGGCAGTGTTTACCTGCACAAGCAGGGTCAGAACCACAGTGCATCCTCACGGCAACGTCCTGCCCAAGTCTGGTCCCCTCCAACACTACCTCTTGGCCCCAACACTGAAATAACAGGCCTGCAAGGGGCTCTTCTCCTTGCATTAATTTAGGTGTCAATGCCCTGCTGCGCCCACTCACCCTGAAGTCCTCTCCTGGGAACTTCCTTCGACAGACCGTACAAGTGGCAGTGGCAAAGGTGCCGTGGGCTTCCACCAGTCTATCGGGAGGGATCCCAGCAGCTGGAACACAGCGCGTGGGAGAGGACCAGCTCAGCGTGAGGGGACGGCACCAGAAACTCCATGTTTAGCGGGCATTTCCCCAGTCCTGCCTCCTGTTCTGCTTCTCACCCTCGCCTCTTCCCAGTGCTCTGCTCCCAAGAGATGGGGAAGAGAAAACTCACCTCTCTCCAGCCCGTCGATGTTCTGGGTATAGAGGCGCAGGAGGAGCCCTTTGTCGTGCAGGAGTCTCAGGAAATAGTGGGCGTAGTTGGGTCTGTAGTTGCCAGGGTAGAGCTCCTTGGCCAGAGTGAAAAAGGGCTTAGGGTTGACAAAGAAATAGGTCACTTCGAAGATGGCTTCTGGGTAGGGGATGTCGTACTGCTCCAGATTGCTGTAGAGGCCGCTCCCCGGGGACCTGCAAAGAGAGGAGAGCGGGGCTGGCACTCGGAGTGCAGGCAGAGATGCCACCCGCCACGGAGCCAGACCAAGGCACGGCGGAGCGGCCAGCCGGGTCCCTGCTCTTCGCTGGTGCCCGAGGTCGTGCGGAGAGTGCAGCCACAGAACTGAGGCACAGGCGTGACGCAGCCGTCCCGCAGACCTGGGCCGAGGAAGGGCCCCGAGTCTGACTGGTGATGCCAGCCTGCCTCTGCCTGGAGGAGGAGGATGGGCGGGCGTGGAAGCTCCTGGGCCTAGTGTAGCCTGGCACAGGTAAACAAGACGGAAGGGCGAGAGGAGCAGCAGGCACCAGCATCATCCGAGCTGGAGATCTTGGCCCTAACAGCACTGAAAAAGGACAAATGGGGCGATGGAGGCGTTGATTACCTAAAATCCGGGATGCCGCTGGGCGTGCTGATCCCGGCGCCAGCCATCACCACCACCCGGCGACACCGCTGCTTCCGAATGAGCTCTGCCACGTCGTGCAGGGTGAGCTGCTGCTTCCCACCGTCACCTCCCCACCTGCCCGCTCCCAGAACGGCTCTGGCCGCAGCAGACAGAGAGAGGGGCCTGGCCCCTTGGATCCTGCTCGGGACAGAGAGAGAGCAGCGGGCAGCGTGCCGACAGCGACCGCGGCTGGGAGCTGCGCAGAGAGCCCTGCGAGCCGCAGGACTGCGCGCTGCTGCTGAGCGAGGAGAAAGCTTAACCGTTAGTCCGACCCCAGGAGCAGGCACCTTCCGACAGCGATCTAACACCACCAGCTCGCTGGTGCCTCTGCGAGAGGGGGCTTTTGGGCAGGAGGAGGCCACGGGAACCGCGGCACGGGGACTCCCGAGTTTGCTGCTCTCGGGGGAAGGACGAGCGGTCAGGCGTTGGACCAGGCTGCCCAGGGAGGAGGTGCAGTCCCCATCCCTGGAGGCGTTTAAAAGCCGTGCAGATGCGGCCCTTGGGGACACGGTTTGGTGGTGACGGGTGGATGGTTGGCCTTGATCTCAGAGGTCTTCTCCAACCTAGGGCTCGACGAAGGCTCTTTCCTGCGTCCCGATCTTCAAGAAGTTCCTACGTGGGCGATGCGGCCGCCGCGGGACCGCGCTGCCCCGGCTGGCACTGACCTCCTCCGCGCTCCGTCTGCCCGCGGGCTCGGCCGGAGAGCCGCACCGGTACGCACGGCCGCTCCCCGGGCCGTCGGAGCCGGCTGCTGCGGGGCCCGGGCAGAGCCGCCGCGTCCCGGCCGTCCGCAGACGGCGGTCACCGGGCTCCCAGAGCCCCCCGGGGCCCGGGCTCTCGGCTCCCGGAGCCCCCAGCCCAGCGCCGGCTCCCGGGCTCGGCGGCCCCTCCGCCCCGCGCCCGCCGCCCCGCCGCGCCGGGCCTACCTCGGGTGCGGGGGGGGCCGGGCCGGGCCCCCGGGGCCGCGCTGCCGCAGGCTCCGCCACGCTGCAAGAGAGCAGGGTGCCGGTGAGGGGGGGTCCGCTCCCCGCGCCCGGTCCCGCCGCGCCCGGCCCCGCCGCCTCACCCGCCGCCAGCAGCCCGCCGCCGCGCCGCCACCCCCGCTCCATGCCCGCGCCGCCCGCCGCCGTACCGCACTGTCACGAGTAGGCGCGCCCGCCGCGCCGGCAGCCGATCGGCCTCGCCCCCCCCCCCGCCACCCGTTTTGGGTCGTTTCGGGGGGTTTCGGGGGCTGTTTGTTGGCGGAGGGAGGGGCAGGCCGGGGGCAAAGCGTTGCCATGGCTACGGCGGGGCGGCGGGGGGGGGGTCCGTCACCGCGGGGCCTTACGGTACCCAGCGTGCCCCCACGGTACCCAGCGTGCCCCGCGCGGCGCCGGAAGTGAGTGTGCATTTCCGGCGGGCGCGGGCGGCTGTCGGCGTCGCGGCCGCTGTCTCCTTCGCCGGGCGCCGCCATGAAGGACGTGCCGGGCTTCCTGCAGCAGAGCCAGAGCGCGGCGCCGGGCCAGGCCGCCGTCTGGCACCGCCTGGAGGAGCTCTACAACAAGAAGTGAGCGCGGGGCCGCCGGCGGGGCTGGAGGCCGCGTTGCGGGGCTGCGGCCTGGCCCGGCCCCGGGCCGCTGGGCCCCCGGGGGGAGCGGGCCGCTCGCCGCCTCCGCGCTGGGCCGGGGCGGGCGCGGAGCCGGCGCGTACGGAAGCCCGGGGCGTGGATTTCCACGTTGTTCTCCCGGGGGTTGCCGCGCGGCCGTGCCCGGGGGGGCTGGGGGGGTGGGTGTCCGCCCCCGGGGTCGGTTTCTGGTTCGTCTCGCCGCGCCGTCGCCGAGGCGGGCGGGCTCCGCGGGCCCGGGGGTGGATCCGGAGCCGGCCTGACGCGCGGGCTCACCGAATGCCCTTCTTCTTTCTCAAGGCTCTGGCACCAGCTGACTCTGCAGGTTCTGGACTTCGTTCAGGACCCGTGCTTTGCCCAGGGAGATGGGCTCATCAAGGTGAGGCGCTTGGCCCTGCCCAGGGGCCGCATCTCCCCGTCGCGAAGGCGAGCGGGGGTGTGTTTGTGCCAGCAAAAAACGAGCAGCCTGTCGCTTGTCTGTGGAGAGTTACTGAGCTAGGTGAATCCAGCTTTCCGGGGTTTGTGTGCTAAACGTGAGCCTGCAGGGTTTGATTCGCGTATGAAAATTCTGCTGGAATTAAGTGTGTCAATTTTAGAAGCTCCCAAGCATTTCTTGGGTTTCATTCACTTGAGATCTGGGGGGAAAGGGGTGCAGGGGGAGCCTTTTCTTTTCCTGTTTGTAACAAGAGGCTTACAATGCGAGTGTAGGGTGGACTGTCAGGTGTTTGTGAGTGCCTGAAAGCATTCGGTGGGTGGTTTCAGCCACTGCCTGGGAGCTTCCTCCAGTTATGGAGATTAACGGCATACTCAGCCCAGAGTCGCATGTTGTCTGTATGCTGCGAGTAATCGTGTACTTCTGCTCTCCTTGGTGTTCTTAGGTTAAAATTCAGTTTCTTAGGAGATAGTTGCTGCCCTGATAAAGAGCTGTGGGTTTCTAGAGACGGTCTCTCTTCCGAATGTGTGCAGAGAGGCGTTTGAAAGCTTTGGGCCTGTGCTTGTTGTACGGCGATAATTGAAGCTGTGCTCCCGGCCAGCTCACGACAGGGGCGGGACGTGTTGTGGTACTTGCTAGTGTGTGAGTTTTTGAATCACTCCTTGCAGCTGGAAGGAGACTGCAGAGATAGAATTATCTACAAGGAGCCATTTTTGGCTCCTGGATTCTGTGGTGCGTAGGCATTTCTGTGTTGGGTGCCCACTGCAGGGTTGGGGAAATGGGTTGGAATACAGTGAAAAGCGAGTGCTGTAGCTGAAAGGAAATATCCTTTTGCCCTGACTGTTGATCTTTGTGCCTACAGCTTTACGAGAACTTCATCAGTGAGTTTGAACACAGGTGAGTTTGTTTGCCTGCAGCTTTTGGGTAACCGACTGTTGACTGAGACTGCTCTGACAGGGAGCTTTTTGTTCCAGGGTGAACCCCCTGTCCCTGGTGGAGATCATTCTTCATGTAGTCAGACAGATGACAGGTAAGTGTCCTTGCCTGGTACTTATGGTACTTTTAGCGACTGATGCCGGTGAAACTTCACTAGTTAATAGTAGCTAAATCGTCAATGTTAAGCTATTGTATTTCTGGTGTATTGAAAAAGGAAAGCACTAACTCAGAAAGCTTAAATAATTACTGTTACGTGGAATAGCGAGTCTGCTGCTTTGCTAGAGAAATGGCTGGTGAGCACAAAGCCCGGCCTACGATAGCAGTAAGCTATAGAAAAAATATATTCTAGTCTTTGTGAATCCGGTAAAAGGATATGTTTCTACAGTGAGATTTAGTTCTGAGGGAATTCCTGATATTGCTGCTTTTTTTTCTCCCCCTGTCTCTGCTTCAGATCCCAATGTGGCCCTTACTTTTCTGGAAAAGACTCGAGAAAAGGTATTTTTGAAATCGCTCTTTCTGGTAGTCCACCTACAGGAATCGTTTTGCGTATGAGCGTATATGGTATAGCTGAAGAGGCAGATATGTGTGTGTTGAGACTTAGGCTGGAGAATACCTGCTCCTTTCCTCAGTGATCAGCTCTGTGTTTTAATGCAGGAACACGGTCGCAAATGAGATGCAGCCAGCACAGTCTGGTTTCGAGAGTCTGCCTGGCTGCAGGGGTAACGCTGTCTGAACACGTATCTTTGTGTGACTGCAGGTGAAAAGCAGTGATGAAGCTGTCATTTTGTGTAAGACAGCCATTGGGGCACTCAAGCTGAACATCGGAGACCTGCAGGTCACCAAGGTGAGGCGATGACGCGAGCGGTTCGAGCGCTCGGATGGTTTGGAGCACCGCGCCGCACTCCAGCAGTTCCTGCAGCATGGGTGTGCCTCTGCCTGTGCTTCCGTTTTGAATGAGAATTTGACAAATTTGCGGCTCCTGGGATTTCCAGGAGGACCTGTGGTTCTGCTTTGCATCTTAAAAATGCGTGTGTAGTGCTTACAGCCAGATCTCTGAAGTGCTGATAAGGGTCTGGTGCGGGTAGCCTGTGGGGTGCCGTTGCTTGTGGGTGGCCCGCGGCTGGTCGCTGCAGCTGCTGGTGTGCGCAGCTCGGAAGAGAGGGGAGAAATACCGTGACGTTTTCCAGCTCTTGGCAGCTTGGAGGGAGTTCAGCAGTGTGTATGCTGTTTGCTGCCAACTGGATTAGCGTGTCGTACCCTGTGCTAAGTGTTTGGTTTATCTCTTGGCTGTTTTTAGAACCATCTCTTAAAGCCAGGATGAGTTTCTTTTCATGTAGTGCAGCTCTGTCTCTTAGAGCAAGTATGAAGTTTGGTGGGTTTGGTGGCGATAAGCGTGTTTAAAGCATGTGTGTATAGTTATGTATAGAAGTATAGCTGCAGGGTTGTGCTTTGGGTGGTTGTTTTTTACCCAACTACTATGCGAAGGGAGAATGCCATTACTTGATTTTTAATACTGTGCTAGTGGCTTTGGCTGTGGTCTCATCTGCTTTACTACTGAGTGGATATTACTCCTGGACCACACAAGAATGCTGTAGCCCTTAGTGGTGAGCCAGAAGGCCGGGAGCACAGGGGTGTGAGGTGTACCTTTGCCTGTAGCTAACGGGTTTTTGCCCTCCTCTAGGAGACCATTGAGGAGGTTGAGGAGATGCTGAACAATCTCCCGGGGGTGACTTCAGTTCACAGCCGCTTCTACGATCTCTCCAGCAAGTATTACCAGACGATTGGGAACCATGCCTCTTACTACAAGGATGCTCTGCGCTTCCTGGGATGCATCGATGTTAAAGATCTGCCGGGTAACTCCTCCTTTGCCAAGCGTAGAAACTCCCGGTTTTCATTTTCGTTTCATCACTTCAGTCTAAATAAATTCACTGGCAGAGAATGGGTTTTCTCAATGTCATTTTGAACCTGCTGTGGTTGGGCCAGGATCTGGCTTTGCAGAGGAGGAGCCCACGAGAGGAATGGCTGAGAAGGGTTCTGCTCCTGAGCTGCGCTGAGGCGATGGGCGGAGGGAGGTGACCCGCCAGCAGGGACAGTTTGTTCTCGTTCCCAAAAACCTTCGCTGTGATTCTAACAAGTGGCTCTGTGGTGCTGCTGCTGTGGCACTGCAGGCTGCTGAATTTCAGGCGGGGGAGAAGATGGGAGCAAGGGCTGAGAATGATTTGATACTGGCACCAAGGAGAGGGAGGGGTTGATGGGGCTTAGGCTGCTGCTTCATCCAAACTGTTTTTGTTGTTTTGTGTTTTTCCTGTGGGTTTTCTTTTCCAGTATCAGAGCAGCAGGAGAGAGCCTTTACCCTGGGACTGGCAGGGCTCTTGGGAGAAGGCGTTTATAACTTTGGGGAGCTGGTAAGTTGGCGCTGCGTTGCTTCACTTGTGGAGTATCATGACCTGATTTTACCCTGATAACGCTGTCGTGGCTGGTTTCTGCAGCTCATGCACCCCGTTCTGGAGTCCCTGAGAAGCACTGATCGGCAGTGGCTGATTGACACGCTCTATGCCTTCAACAGTGGAAATGTCGAGACGTTTCAGGCTCTGAAGTCGGCGTGGGGTCAGCAGGTGAGCGAGCTGCCGTGTTGATGAAGGCCTAGGCTCAGTGCTTGCAGAGGACACTTGGATTCTGTGGGCCTTTACCTTCAGAATTCCCGACTCTGCACTGGTATAATTATAATCATAGCGTAGAAATCTTTCATCTTGATACATATCATTAATTTTCCTTTGGCTTCCCTCTGTGTCTGGCCGATTGAAAGAAGTAAAGAGAAATCCCTTGTGCTCCAAGGGGAAAGCAAGCAGCAACGTCGTGCAGTTCTGCACAGGAAGATAATCTCTGATTTAATTTCCATAATGCCATTCGCTCCTAGTATGAAACTGCTTCCAATGTAAAGTAGTGGTTTTCCCTTGTGCTCTAGGAAGTTTGAGGAAAACAGTGGTGCTGGATATTAACTACGCTGGCTATAGCAGGAATTATTGACATAGCAGTAATTTACAGGTCGACTTGCACCTCCGCATGTGCAAGGCTGTGGCCTCTGATAAAGGGTTGCCTCCCTTGTGGAGCGCTGCGTTTAACTGTGTGGTTCTTACTGTTTGTTGTACAGCACCTTCGCCAGGTACTGGTTGGGTTGTAACGGGCTCCTCCCTCATAAATGAGGGTAGTGGGTCCCCATGGGGCTTACTGCTGTGGGTAGCAAGCTGTTCTCCCCCGGGGGGCTTGGAAAAAAGCAATAATGAACTTATTTGTTGCATTTTATCCTCTTACAGCCGGATCTTGCTGCAAATGAATCACTTCTGCTGCAGAAGATTCAGCTGTTATGTCTTATGGAGGTGAGCTGAGAACCGTGATGTGTTAAATGTGGGAGATGGAAAGGGACTGCTCCAACTAGCTTTTTGTTGGTGGGGCAGCGCTGTGAAATGCTCTGTTCTTTGCTGGGCGCCTGCCTTCCCTCTCTCGCGGGGGTAAATGGCAATGGCTGGCTGCGGGTGGGGCCTCTAGGTGGTGCCGGAGGGCAAGTACTGCTCTGGCCTGGGCTTTCAAGGGTGGGCTCTTCCCGGCAGGGTGTGGAAGTGGGGAAGGCGAGAGCAAGCTTTGTATCTTGAGGGTCGTGTCTGAAATAACTCGTAGAGTATGTTCTTGCATACCAAAGATTTCTAAAACACGCTTAGAATCTTAGTTTCCTAAGGACTGAAAATCCTTTCCCCAGTAGGTAACCCTAAACGTTTAAACAGTTTCTTTCCTGTCGCTGTGTCGTTATCAAATAATACTGGTGTATCAACCTCTCTGGCCCTGGATCTTTTGCAAAAACTTAAATGCTGAGTTATCTGGAGCATAATGTATGTTTATACACACCCACATTCTAATATGTGTGCATGTTAATGCATATATGTATTCCACCTCTAGTGTTTTACTGCAAACGGGTTTTACCAGCTATGGGTACTCTTTTATCTGGGGTGTTTGATATGCACGGAGACGTTTCAGCACAGATTGATCTGCTTTAGTTGGAGATTGTTTTGTGGCCTCAGATATCAGCTGCTTGGAGCAGCAGGGTGTGTGTGGAGAAGAGAGGGGTACAGCTCCTTTCTGATGGCATAAATGTGTTTCTCTTCGATGTATTTTGATTAAATATGAGAAATGCAGTTACTGCTGCAGACAGGGAGCTCAGCAGAGCAGCATGAGGGAAGCTGTGCACACTGCTGGAAAAAACTAACACAATGTGGGATTTTTTTTGTTCTGTTTACTTGAATTCAGATGACTTTCACCCGACCAGCCAATCACAGACAGCTCACTTTTGAAGAAATTGCAAAGAGTGCCAAAGTCACCGTGAATGAGGTGAGTTCAGGTTTAGACAAACTTAGCAATGCCAGAGTTGTGAAGCTCTAGAGGTGCTGGATAGACCTGCTCCCCCAGGTGAACTCTAAGCAGAAATGTTCTCTCCTGTTTTTGTGCATTTGGAGAACTCTTTTAAGAAGGAGTTAACTGCTTGGTGCTCGTGTTTCTTGGTGAATAGCTTTTTGAAGATTCTTCATCATTGTCACAAGTTGGAGGAGCGCTCTGTAGGTCATCTGCTGCCACTGGCTCTTGAAAGCAGGCCTTTGGATTAGGTTATGCGGGACCCTGCCAAGCTGTTGGGACTATTTCCAGCGAGGGGAAGTGTCACTGATGTTGAATTTTTCTCGTGGTGAAGGATTTTCTGCTGTTATCCAGATGGAATCCCCGCTGAAGCAAATCCTGCCTGTGGTCTCCTGTCCTTTCACTCTGCGTCCTTGTGATAATAGTACCTCTTACCTTCCATGTTAGTGCCTTTTAGGTGCTGGAAGACTGATGAGGTATCCCCAAGCCGCCTCCTATCTAGGCTGAACAGATAAAATTTCTCCATACCATCAAGTTCTCGGCCCCCTGATCTCGGTGGCCCTCTGCTAGACGCTCTGCAGTTGTGCAGTGCCCCGCTTACGCTGAAAGGGGGTGATGCCAGACTGGGGCACGGTGCTGTGGCTGTGCTCCAGGTGCTGCGTGCAGCCATTGCATCCCTTGGTCTGCTGGCTGTGTTCTTGCTGATGCAGACCAGGACACAGCTCCGCTTGGTTGCTGCAGGGGCAGACCCGTGGCTTTTGCACAGTTTGCTGTCCCCCCCCACTCTGCTGAGTGCGTTCGGAGCGTACCGCAGCCAGGCAGACCTCTGTGCTGGGGATCGTTGTGTCTCGGGTGCAGGACTCCACGCTTATCTTCACTGTACTTCGTGTGACTCCTGTTAGCCCAGTCTGTCGAGCTCTTTCTTCGTAGTGGCTCTAATTTCCAGCACATCTACCTCTCCCTGCCACGTTGGTGTCATCTGTGAAACTGTCATCCACTTAGCTTAACGATAAGGAAATGGTATCAGACCCAGTATCAGCCCGAGGAGCGCTGCCCCTGACCAGCTGCCTGTTCACAGTCAAGCCACTAACCACTACCATCTGAGCTCGGTAGGTTAGCAGATTTTCCACTCCTCGTGGGCCTGCTGCCTGCTCTGTATCTTCCCAGCGTGTCAACAAGGATGTGGTGGAGGGTCTTGTTGAGCACTCTGTTGTAAGAAGGGTGCAGGGCACCCACAGTGCTCCCTTTGACTCCTGAACAAGGTATTTCATTTAAAAAGGCAATCATGTTGGTTGAGCACATCTCACCCGTGGTAAATCCGTGTTGACTTTTTCCAAGTACCTTGTCCTTCCTTGGGATTTCAGAGAACAGAAAGGAAATCCTCTCTTAGAAGAAAAAAAAAAAAAAATATCCTGTGTATTTAGAGGTCAAGTCTCAAGGCAGAAGTAAAACCTAAAAGAGGATGGATGTGAGAGAAGCTGCATCCGCTTTTGATTTTGATGTGTGTAGTAAACAGTCTTCCACAAGCTAGTGCCATTTAAAGCTTTTATTTGTCTTGGGGGAAGCTGGGTGATTCTCAATTGTTTCCTTGAATTATCTCTTTTTTTATTTTTAGGTGGAACTGCTGGTGATGAAGGCGCTCTCGGTAGGCTTGGTAAAGGGCAGTATTGATGAAGTCGACAAGAGGGTGCATATGACATGGGTACAACCACGCGTGTTGGATTTACAGCAGGTGATGACCTGCTTGAATATTACAGCAGTACTAAGTTTCTTTCTTGTGTGAGGTGACCTGGAGGTTAAAATAAGGACTGTGAAGGGTCGCTGTCTGAGAGCTAGGCTCCGTGGTGCTTACTGAAGATGCTCAGGGAGCGGGGAGGTCTGTCAGCTTTTCCTCGTGCCTTTTTACGTTGCCGCCTTTAGCTCTTACCTCGGGTGCGTGGCACGTTCTGTGTCTGTGTTTTGCAGTAAGTAGTTACAAACCTCCCGGGAGATAGGCTAGGACATTAGTGACGCTCCTCTTCCAAAAGCCACGCAGGCCACCATACAAGACAAATGCTGTGGCTGCGTTTTCCAGAAGGACGCAGACATCTGCGTGGCTGCTTCAGGCCTAAAGGCGTGAAACAGAACCTTGGAGTTTCTGGGTCGGAGGTGCCACACTTGCCTTGGGAAGAGAGAAGTTCAGGGTGCTAAAGGTGAAGGTGCTGAAATTCTTTCATCCTTGTAACGTTTTAGGAGACTGAAAATCAGTCTGGAATACAGCTGCAAACAATTCCTTTTGTGCATTTCAGTTTAAAAGCTGCCACTTTGATGGTAGAAGATGTTTAGTAGCACCTTTTCTAGATGTGTGGGGTTTGAGAAGTTCTTTGGCGTCTCGGGTGTTTGTCCTCAGAGGTGGAGATCGGCATTTCCAGCTGTCGAGGCACTGAAGTTACTGTGGGCTTGCCTTGCAGATCAAAGGGATGAAAGACCGCCTGGAGTTCTGGTGCACGGATGTGAGGAGCATGGAGATGTTGGTGGAGCACCAAGCTCATGACATCCTGACATAGAGGACCTCGCACTGCCCCTGGGAGAGTAACTTCTGCTGCCGCTAGCAGCACTCAGACCACTGACTCTGTACTGCAATATCTCGAAGGGGGGTGGGTGGGCAGAGGGGAGAGCAGCTCTTTGACGCTTGTTCGGAGGAGTACGTGGCCTTTCGCTGCGTAACCCTTTGGTGCTTGGAGTCAAGATTTCCCTACGCGCTAACATTAGTGGCACTCGCCGTGAGGGCTCACGTCCTGCGCTCGTGAGAGGAGGACAAGGGCTCCACAGCGGTTCCTCTCTCCGCCTCGTTATCGGGCTGTTGTGGGAGGATGTGGTGCAGGTTGCATGCTACGGGAGCGGAGGCTGTTTTCTGGGTGGAGGGGTGGCAGAAGCTCCGTTACGAAAACGCGCTGGAGAGGTGCCTGGCCGTATGTGGTAGTACTGAGTGGTGTTGGCCTTCGGGGGCACGACCTTCCGGGTGCCCCCGGCCCGCAGCAGCCCCAGGGCAGCATTACTGAAACCATCTTCTGCTTGTGCCCTCTCTCCGAACCCCTCCTCCTCATCTGCAGTAGAGGGAGTGTTTACTCCATCAAAGGGTTTTTTCCAGGATTACCGTTTAGTGGATGTGTTTTTATATACTTTTGGGGGTCATCGTCTTTTACGAACACTTTGTGCTGAAGTGAGGTGCAGCAGTATTGCTGGAATAAACTTCTCTGCCTTCCCTTTTCTGTAGTTCTGTGTTTGTCGTCTTCGTAACTTGCAGTTGAGCCTCTGGTCCTCGCTTCCTTTGAAGCCTCGCGTTACAAAACCCCTCTGTCCGAGAGCGATACGGATTTAAGCGGTCTGTTAATCACCAGTGGAATTAGCATCTCACTCCTTGGCCTGTGGTACCTTGGTGTGTACTTACTGTCAAGTTCCTTTCTGTTGTGGGGAGCGGTAGTCCGGGTGCCTTTTCTCGGGTTGAGTAAGCATTGCTGACTGGAGAGGCCGAAATAAGGCCTGAGACAACAAGTTTTTATTCTGCTTTTGCCTCTTAACGACTGCTGCTTCTGAAAGCTTCCTGTAATGCAGTTGTTTTGCCCTGCTGCTGCGGATGCCCGTGTAGGGACGAAAGATAATTGCTCACCCTGAGAGTCTGAAACAAATGCAGGTCTGAGCTGGGGGCTGGCTCCGAGTGGCCATTTGGATGCGTGGTGCTCGTAAGGAGAAGGCGGTGATGGCAAACCGCGCGGAGGGTTGTTACGGGAACTGGAAATGGGCTGGAGCCGCGGTCGCGTACCTGGCCGAGCTCCTCGGGGCGCAAGTGCTGCTGCCAGCGTGTCCGCGGTCAGCGCTGGCTTCGCAGCGCCGGGTTGAGTACGGCTGCGATTCCAGAGCTCTGCTGACCAGCTCGGGTCTGGTGTCGCGCTAACAAACTCTGCTACTGGGGTTTTGATACTTTGCATCCTTTGGCCAGTTTGCTGTCTTGACTCCGAGGGTTTAGTGCCAGCAGTGGGAAAAAAGAGAGCACATGGCTGATGCTCGACTGCTCTGCAGGTGCAAAGGTGCCTCAGGCAAGGGAGACCTCAGCATTTGAAAAGCAGTAGAGAAGTCATACTGTCAGACCCTGTGGTCACCCTCCACCCTTCCGCCCAGAATCAGTTCTGGCCGAAGTTTCTTGCTGGTGTTGGAGCCGTCCCGTGTGGAACGCCTGCCCTGCCCAGCCCGTCAGTCCTGGCGTTTGGCTCTGCCCTGCTTAGCTCAGCTGCTGGAGCGTGCGCTGGACCACGCTGTTCTCTCCTCCTGCGGGCTGCAGTTTGACCTTCCCTCCATGCTTCGTCTTCTCTCCCAAAGCTCGTGCCTGGTGTTGCTTCTACCGGCTTCAGAAGAGCGTGTAGAGGAGAGAAGCGTTCTGGTCAGGGAAATGCCTCCTCTATTTCATGGCTAAGGACAGGAAAAAGGCTGCGTAAAGTACAACCTGTGTAGCAGTGTCGTGTCACTACGTGTTGGGAGTGAATGAAATGCCAACCCTGCGGCAAGGCTGATGCGCCCAGAGGAGCGTCAGGAGACCCTGGAGCGTTGCTGCTGAGCGGCGCTGGAGCCTGCTCCTGGAGCAACGTGTGTGGAGTTTGAGCCGCTCGCTGGGGTGGGAAGATCTGCAGCCTAAGGGAGTTCTGACCGTTGTTTCGGAGGCTTTTCTGAGGTATCTGGAAGCAGTAGTGATGGAAGGGATCATAAGAAACGTGAAACTATAACAAAGTAGCTTGAAGGATATTTCCTAGTTGTTAGTATTTTTTTTTTTATTATTGGTTTGTATTCCTGCATAGATCCTGATTTAATGCAGTAACAGTTGTGCTGACCTCTGTTTCTAATTGACGCCTGAGAATGGAGTGGATGCAGATGTGAGCTATCACTTTGAGTCATCAGAACCTTGGCATAACAGGATAATTAAAACCCAAGCAAGTCTTGGGCCGCGGTGGATGATTGGGCTAGCTGCAGGATAAGAGACTCCCAAGGAATTCCTCTCCCGACAGCTCGGCCTTGGGAGGGCGGCTGCACCGAGCTCCAGAGATAAGGAGGCACCAAGAGGGCAATGAGACCAGAGCAAAACAGCCTGGAAGGACGTGGCAGGCGTGATCTTGGAACTGAGTTTGCACAGAAACAAAGGTCAACCAGCGGACACCGTGATGAGGAGTACGAGCCTTCATCTGAGGACCCCCGAGGGTGGGAGGTGCCAACAGACATGCGTGAAAGATGTTAACGTATGCTAATTAGTTCTTGGGAAAGCCATGAATATGCTAAGCATGTCTCAGAAATAGAATGAATATTGTGATTGTATTTAACCTGGACTGAACAGGGCATTTGGCGCACACGTCCGGAGGGGAGGTCCCCGTGTGCCCGGCGCCGCCGTGGGGGATGCCCGCTGAGCAGCACGCGCTGAGCCGCGCGGTTGTTACCGGAGCTTCGAACCAGTAGTTGCTGCCCAGGCCTTCCTGTGTGGGGCCAGGTGCTGGCTCTTTGCTGCCCTAACACAAGTAACTTGGGAAATCTGGTGTGCGTCTGGGGCGTGGAGAGGTTCCTTGTGCAGGGAGAAGCCGGATGTCTGGCACCCGGCCGGCCGACTGTTTTAAATGTCACAGCCTGGAGTATTTTCTAGCTAGGAGTTTACCTCTCTTTTGGCTCCTTGCTAGCGCTGCGAGCGGTGCCGTGGTGCCTGCGCTACGCTTCGCTGCCTGCCTGCTGCAGACCCGTGAAGGAACGCCAGCTGTCCGGATCCGCTCCCGACGCACACGCACGTGGCTGAAGCAAAACCAACAAGCCGTTACGGCGAGTGCGAACGCCATCTTTAATGAACAAGCTCGGAGGGTTCCTTCCGGCGCGGATCCGCTCTGTGGCCTTCGCTCATACTTCTGCTTTCGGCGGGGCCCGCGGCGTTCTTGCCCCTTAGTCTGATCTGCTCTTGTAGTGCTCCACGTGCGCCAGGATCCAGGCTGTCGGCAGCAGGAAGCACGCGGACATCACGGAAAACGCGATGACTTGCTCCTGCCGGCGGGAGAAGAAGAAGCAGGAGAGTCAGTGGGACGCCCGCGCTATGTGGGGGGTTCCAGCCCCGCGGCTGTCAGATGGACGCGCCTCGGGGCTGGGGGAGGGAGACTGGGGTGAGCACGGCAGCTTCCACCAGCGGTGGGCCAAGCGGGGTGCTTCCCCGTTTGTTTCCGTCGCTCCGTGTTTCTCTGTCGTGATACTCGCTGGGAAACCGGAGCAGCTCGTGGCCTTCGTCAGCACCGAGGTTTGGGCTCGCAGCGTGTCCCGGAGCAGCTGTGCCTGACTTTCAGCTGACTTTGAGGTGTAACTGCAGCCAGCCTCTTCTATTTCTGGCGCACCAGGGCAGCGCTTAACCCCTTGCACTGTCACCTTTATTGCTTTTTTCTGTTTGGCTGTAAAAAGAGTCTCCCGGCTTGTGAAGTGCAGTGGAAAGGCAGCAGGGGGTACACACCAAGCGTGGGGTGGAGGCAAAACCCAGCCAGGGTTTCTGGTTGAAAGCTCCTTTTCCCAAGCTCGTTTCACCCAGCCTGGGAGGGTCTCGGTGCCGGAGCGGCTGCTGGTTTGGTGGGGACCAGCCCCGGGGGGAGGAATGACAGCGGGACCTACAGGCTCTGGCTCTGCGGTGACAGCGGAGCCCGTCCTTGCCTGCGGGACGCCCGCTTCGGGGTGAGTGTCCCGCGGCGGTGGGGGGACAGGGCCCGGTCTGTCCCGCTGCTGGCAGGGTGCCTCGAGGGACTGCCAGCGCCGTCGCTGAGGTCCTCGAGCTGCCCCAAGGCTTTGCCCCCCCTGGGGACACTCTGCGCTACAGGGGACCCCCAGCAGGTACCCTGAACCCCAAAGATTAAAAAAGGGGCTGAAAGGATAAAACAAAATGGAAGCAAGAGCCCGAGGGGGGGAGCAGGGTGTGCACCCCCCTGTCTGGGAGCAGCCCGGAGCTTGCACTGCTCTGGGGCCACCTTTCCTCCTTTTTCCCCCCCCTGCCCGTTTGCTTTTGCTCCCAACAAAGATCATTTGGCTGTAACGGGGGGGGTTGTGCCCCTCCGAGCAGTGTGTCCCCGGGAGCAGGTAACCCCCCACCCCCCGTTTCTTTTCAGCCACCCCCAAGTACTCACAGCAGCAGAGAGCGGGTGCTCGGGCGGCTTGGAGGTGACGGGGGCCCGGGGGACGCGCAGGACGGCGGCCAGCAGCCGGGAGCCCCGCTGGAAGCCCCGCATGGTGCTGGCGGGCGAGCCTGCTGCTGTCCCCGCTGCACCCGGGCGGCAGCTGCCCGGCGTCACCGCTGCCACCACCCCTCGGCACGCGGCCCGGGGCTCCGCAGCGGGGACCTGTAAAGGGCAAGGTTGTCCCAAGTTGGTCACTGCTTAATTTTCTTTTTTTTCCTTCCCTTAAGCATTGTTTGTTTGGTTGTGTTTTTACCTCAGCAGCACCCAACTCCCTGCACCTCGGAGGTTAAAAACTGTGTGCCCAGCCAGCAAGGTGGGACCCCTCTGCGATGCTCGGCTGGAGAGCAGACCTCTTCTCCCGGGCTTGTTAAAATTTATAACACTCAAAACACAATATACTTTTTTTTACGCTGTTGCAGATGTGATGCTGGATCTTTTTTGGCTGATGGCAGTGAGCAGGACCTTGCTGATCCCACCACTGGCGACAGCTTCTCTGTCTTCCTTTGCGGCTCAGAGTTGGTGCAGGCTCCGACCCACCTATGCCCAGGCCCCCCCTTACGTGGTGGTGCCCATCCCACGAGCCCGACAGCCACGGACCCTCTAAGGAGCGGACAGACCCGGTGCCAGTGCTTGATCGGGTTGGGCTGCAAAAGCAGCTTCCAACTTGCCCCGACCTGAGAGCAGAACTGGCCAACAGCCTCGAGCCTGGGCGTTGTTCCTCCGACGTGTGGATGCTCGTCAGCAGGAGAAGTGGTGCCCTTTCACCTTCAACGTGTGCCTGCTTCGCTGAATAACCCACCCGTGTCCTTCTGTCCCTTCAGAACAGCTCTGCGGAACGTCTGCCAGGGTTTGAGCGGACCTGCTCGGAGTCAGGAATGCCACCTTCCCCTCCCTGACTCTCCTTGCAGCTCCTGGGGCTCCGTGGTCGCAGCAGGCTCTTCCGCGGGGTGAAACTGGGTCTTGTCGCGAGGTCAGAGCTCTTTTCCCAGAGCAGCTGTCTTGGGAAGGTGCAGGTTTGTACCTTAGAAATGGCACGGTGGGCTGCACGGGCCGTGGCTGGCCAAGGATGCATTGGAGGGCCTCGATGAGGGGCAGAAGCCCCCAGACCCAAATAACAGCACTGGATCAGTGGCTGCTTGGACACCACGTGGAGAACTTGTGCGGGGCAGGAGCTAGAACTGCCCAGCGATTTCTGTGGCCGGGGTCCCTCTCCGGAGGCACCCAGCTCGAGCTGTTTTACACTGCTGGACCACTCGGTAAACTCCTCTGGTGATGCTGTGTCGGAGACTCAGCTTTGGGAAACCCAGGGTCGAGCCTGAGGGATGAGGATGAGGATGCACCCGAGAGTGAGTGGGGAGGGGAGGAGTGGAGAAGGGGCACCCATGGGTTCCCCTGAGTCGCCCGCTGCGAAGGGACCCTGCTCCCGGCAGTTAAAGTCTCGGCTGGTGGCTGCGACTCCTTGGGCGGCGTGTGGCTGCTCAGGCCCGGGGCCTCCGAGGTGCCGGCCTCTGCCCTCGCCTGGACCTCGGTGGCCGGTGAAGATGAGCGAAAAGGCTCAGTTAACCCCGCTGCAGCGAGGTGTGAGTTCAGATCCTCGAATGCAGAAGGAGCAGAGCGGGGAGCGGGTACTAACGGCCAGGCTCTGCACTGCGCTGCTCCTTGGGGTTTCTCCGTGGCGTCTCCTGGGTGTCTGCAGTGTTCGGGCTGACCCACAGAGCTTCTGCCTCTCCGCTGCTTTCCTGGTGAGTCTGGGAAGCTGGCACAGGAGAGCTCTTTGACCCTTTCCACCCCTTGTTTCAGTAAGGAATGCGTACGGCAGCTCTTTTTCTTAACCCGCACACGCTTTCTGCTCCTCCTCCTCTTCCTCAGCTTCCTCCCTGGGTGATTTCTGGCGGGAAGGGCCACTCCAGGACACGTTACCACCTTCCCTTGGTCCTGTTTAGCACGACTGGACCCAGAGGTAGGACAAACAACATTGCATCTATTGGTGCCCCCAGTCGCTTCCCCCAGGCTCGCGTCGTGTTTCCATGCGGTGTCTGGACCCGTGTTCCCCCTGACTCCGGCCACGGCTGTGTCTGTTCCCTGCGGGGCTGGCAGCGGTGGGCTCCAAGCTGAATCTGGAAGGGCTCATCCCACCTGGCTGAGGAGGAGGTGGTGAGGAGCCTTCACCTTCCCCGGGCAGAGCCAGCAGAGACGCGGTGTCCTGCGCCGAGGAAGCCACGTTCGCCTCGCTGATGGGAGCCACGCTCGAGGCGGGCATCGGCCGTGCTGTGGGCTCGCAGAGAGGAGCGCGGATGGGCCATGCCTGCCCTGCTGGGCTGTGCAGCGAGACCGTCCCCCCTCGGGCACCCGGGCAGAGGCAGCGGGTCAGTCAGGGGGGCACGGCATCGGGCTGCCGCGCTCTCCGCATCTCCCCTGGTCCCCGCGGTCTGGACCGCAGACCCTCCTGCTAGGAGAGGTTTGGTCCTGCAAGGAAACGTGCTGCACGGGGTGGGACAGAGAAACCCCTGTCGTGATGCCCCTGCGACGCGTCCGGGAGACCGGCAGCGCTCGGGGGGCTGAGCGGGGAAGATGCTGCTGCTGCAGGAGGGCGAGGGCTGGCGGGTGAAAGCTGCGGCTGCCCCGTGCTTGGCCTGAGCGTGGAGATGGCTCGAAGGGAGCGGGAGAGGCTCCGGGGCAGAACAGGCGTAGGAACAAGTGCCAGGCGGATCTGGGAGCCTCCCTCTTCTCGTGAGCGTCGACAAGGGAGCGGGAGGCACGGCTGGGATCCGGGGGGAAAATCCACTTGGATCCGCAGTAATCTGCTCTTTCTTTGCCCCGCTCAGCGCGGGGAAGGTCGGTGTTTGCTGATGTAAAGTCCTCTCCGGGGACGGCTGGGTGAAACACGGCTCCGTCCGACGCGACAGGAGGTGTTGGGGTGGGGCACGGGGCCGGGCGGCCGCGGTGCCCTGTGGGGTGGGGACCCGGCGACAGGCGCTGGCGGGTCCCGGGGCCATGCCCGGACAGGCATCCTGCGGCAGGCGTCATGGGAAGGACACCGAGGAACGCGTGCCGGAGCCCGGGTCCATTCCCCGGGGCAGCAGCCGAGGCGAGGGGTCAGCGGTGTGGGAGCCAGGGCCGCCGTCCCTCGCAGGTCCTGCTGGGGCTGCCCCGCTCCGGCCCAAGAGCGGCCGCAGCTCTGCGCCCGGGTCACTGCTGCCTTTCTCAGGCTGCTTTTAGGCGTTGAATCATCGGACGCTGCGTTTGCTCCCTCGGTTCCCCTTCCCTGGCCACAGGGCAGCCCCGGGGCCCCTGCGCTCCCTGCCGCGGGCAGCGAGCTCCTCTGGGCAAACACCCGCGTGTCAAGATTTTGAGGGTTTTATGGTGGTGTGTTTTTTTGGTTTATTTGTGTCGTCTTTTTTTTTAAGAGGGAAAAAAAATTGGTTTCCTTCCTTCTTTCCGGTTTGGGTAACTTCCGTTGCTCCCCCCGCGCGGGAGCCCCACGGCAGCAGCCTCCGCCTGCGCGGCCGGAGCTCTCGCTCGGCCCCAGACCAAAGGCCAGCGCCTGCCCGCTTCCCGCACCGCTCTCGTTCTGTTTTTTAACTTTCCTGGAGGCGGGAGGAGGATTTTCCTCGCGGTTCGATCTCGGGCACCGCCTGGCGTGGGGCAGCCAAGCCGTCCCGAGAGCTGCCAGCAGCCGGGAGGGATTCTGGGGGCTGCCAGCGGGGCCGGGGCGAGCTCCCGCTGCTCTCGGACCCCCGGCTGGCTGTCCGGCTCCGCGCAGCGTCCCTCAGCGCCTTACTTCATCCTTTCTGTGTCATTCTGGTCCTTAGCATTGCCAAGCGCCAGCAACCGCTCCCTTCTGTAAGGTGCTGTTTATATCTGTCTATATCTGTAATACGTATTTTTATATATCTGTTTATATGTTATATATAAATGCATCTTTTTGTGCATTTATATGTGTCAAAGAAGTAAACAGCTGCTACCCCAGCAAGGCAGTAACTGCAGCTGAGCAAGAGCGAGGGGGAGCACAGGGTGAGCTGGGAGGTGGGGAGCCGCTGAGGCCACAGAGAAGTAGTTGATGGCATCATGGAATGGTGCTGGGAGGAAGAGGAGGAGAGAAGAGGAAGGTGGCTGTGTTGCACCGGGAGAAACCGGTGAGATCCTGTCACGGACAGGGCAGCAGAAGAGGAAGGGGGGGGAAATTGGAGAAGTGACAGAGCTGGCGGGTAGGTGAGGTTTGGGGGGGCTGGAGCCGGGGGAAGCTGCAGAGGAGGGAAGCAGCCCGGCCCCAGGCGCCGGGAGGAAGGCTGGGGTGGAGGAAGCCCCCGGCAGCGGTCGGAGGGGAGGCTGAAAGCAACAGAGACCCCGGGAACGTCGCGGGCTGGAGGCGGGCGAGCGGGCAGCTCTGCCGGTGGCCGAGGTGCCACAGCAAGGTCGCAGCGAGAAGCAGCCGGCGGCCCCCACCTTCGGCTGGCGTCCGACACGGCCCCGGCTCTGTGCGCCCGACCCTGTCGTTGTTCCGCAGCTGTTGGTGACAATGGCTGATGGCGACGAGGACCCCGCCGTGTTCACCGCCACCTCCCTGCCCTCAGACCCGCGGCTGCTGGCCACGGTGACCAACGCGTACCTGGGCACCCGCGTGTACCGGGACATCCTCCACGTCAGCGGCGTGTACAGCGGGGCGGTGGGGGACACGCACCGCGCCAACGTCCCCAGCCCCGTCAACGTGAGGATGGCTCTGCCCGCTGCCGGCAGCCCGGCCGAGACCTTCACCTTGAACACCCGGACGGGTAAAGAGCGGAGCGGGCAGGAGCCTCCCTGTCCTGCTGCCTCCTCCCAGGTCTCCGCCTTGGGCGCCCATCGCTCTTCCCCTCTCACTGCTGGTGACCTTCTTCTAGACGTTAAAAGTCTCTTTGCCTGTCCTGTCTCTTCCACAAGGTCGCATTTTTCTTCTCCCCGTTCTCTGTTCACCTCTGGGTTGTCGTTCTGCTGAAGTTGTGCTGGAGCAAGTGGAACACTTCTTGTGAGAAGAAGAGTGATTTTCAGCCTGTATCTCTGTCCCTGTTGGAGCCAGGCTCGGCAAACGCTGTTTAATCACGAAGCCCGATGAAGTGTTCTATAGCATAAACCGTTCCTCAGCGGCTTGGCCAGATTCCGTGTGTTAGCAGTGTTGCCCAGTCAAAAGCTGCATCTGGGCCTGGGAGGGACAGTTCCTTTGCCAGTAGGAACCAGTAGATAGGACAGAAAGTGGAGTCTGGGACAGAACATCAGGAGCTGATGCCTACAAATATCTGAAGGGTGGGTGTCAGGAGGATGGGGCCAAGCTCTTTTCAGTGGTGCCCAGTGACAGGACAAGGGGCAATGGGCACAAACTGAGGCACAGGAAGTTCTGTCTGAACATGAGGAAGAACTTCTTCCCTCTGAGGGTGACGGAGCCCTGGCCCAGGCTGCCCAGGGAGGCTGTGGAGTCTCATTCTCTGGAGATATTCCAGACCCGCCTGGACAAGGTCCTGTGCAGCCTGCTGTAGGTGACCCTGCTTCGGCAGGAGGGTTGGACTAGATGACCCACAGAGGTCCCTTCCAACCCCTACTATTCTGTGATTCTGTGAAAAGGCCGATGGCTCTCGCTGTGCTTACAGGAACCTTCAGCCATGTGCTTCGGTCCGCTGATTACACGGCCACCCACCAGATCTACGCTCACCATTCTCTTGTCCACTTGATGGCCTTCAGCATCACCATCCGACGGTCAGCTCACACCACCCAGCCCATCACGGTCCAGCTCCAGACTCCTTTCGCGCCAAAGAGCCAGGACTTGGACCTGAAACAAGGACCAGACTTCCAGGGAGCGCAGTGAGTCTGGGTCATGGGGGTCCTTGCCCTGGACGCATCCTTCACGGGCTGTTGCACGCTGCCCTGCTCACCCGTGGGCGATACGTTGCTGAAGTAAGGCTGGAGCTAGGCTGAAGTGGCAAGTGGTGTGGAGGCTTGTGCAAGTTTGCTTCTTCCTGGCAGGTATATGAAAAAACCAAAATTAAGTATAAAAAGGTCTTTATTAGCTGCAACTCCAGAATTATTACTTACACTGACACGCAAAGGGGCAACGAAGGCCAGAGGGAGTCGATGTGGTGATGAAGAAAGGTGTTTGGGGAAGGCAGCGAGTTTGGAGATGACCTCTAAAAATGGCTGGCGGGGACTGGGGGCCAGTGGTAACGAACTCCGGTCTCCTGCGCTGCGGGGTGGGATGGCAGCTGAGCTGTGGCGTGGGGACAGGGGAGCTCCCACCCGAGGTGGGGGGGACCCCGATGCCCCGCTGCGGGGGGAGGTCCCGCCTGCGTGGGTGGCCGTGCACGGAGTCCCACCCGCCCCACTCTCCCGTTCACCGTTGCGTGCTGTCTCCCGCAGCTACGTCTACGGGAAGACGCTGGTTCCCGAGGTGGAGGGGGGTCCCCGTCCCACAGTCCACATGCTCTGGACCCCCGTGCCACGAGCCTTGACGCTGCGCGGGGAGGAGCGGGAGCGATCCTGGGAGTTCCTGACGGCCGTGGCCGAGAGCGAGGAGGAGGTGAAGAGGAGCTACAGCGAAGGGCTGTCCCACGTGGCTGCCGGGTCCCTGCACTCCTCCCACGTCCACGCGTGGGCCGCGCTGTGGCGAGGCTGCTGCGTAGAGCTGGATGGACCGCTGGCCTTCAGGCAGGCCCTCTGCGGGTGTCTCTACTACCTGCTGAGCACCATCCCACCCCAGGGCAACCCGGGCGTCCTCTTCCACGGCATCAGCCCCGGCGGCTTGTCCAATGGCACCCGGGGCGAGGACTACTGGGGGCACGTCTTCTGGGACCAGGTGGGTGGAGGCTGCGCTAGCTGGTGACCTGGGGGGTTTGCACAGCAACTGGGATGGAGAGGGCTCGGCAGGAGGCTGCTGGGACGCCTCCTCCTCACCGCCAAGCAGGGGTGCCGTGGCTCCAGCCTCTTGTCGCAGAGCATCCTCCTGCTCCATCAGCTCCCCGGACCCAGCTCGATCCCTGGAGTCACTTGTCTGGGTTGTCCTCTAACTCATCATGGTCACTACGTTTGGGACGGGGACAGATTTGAAGGGTGAAACTGGTGGGAGCATTTGGGTGCCCCGCTGGCCAATCCCACCATCTTGCCTTGCTTGGATGTTTCCAGGACACCTGGATGTTCCCGAACATTCTGCTGTTTTATCCCGAAGCTGCCCGAGCCATCCTGGAGTACCGGATTCGCACGCTGGAAGGAGCCTTATGCAACGCGCAGGAGCAAGGCTACGAGGTGGAGACAGAGGTGTTGGGCCGAGGGCCGTGCAACCCTGCTGCCACCACCCAGGAGGACAGCTGGGCTTTGCTTGTCCTCTCTGGCTCTAGTTTTAGCTGGGGGCTGTGAGCAGGGCATTGCCTGGGGGTGGAGGGCTGGGGAGAGCAACTCACGGCGTTGTGCTCAGCTGCCTCATGGATGTCTTCTCCTGGCAGGGTGCTAAGTTCCCATGGGAGAGTGCAGCCACTGGCCGGGAAGTCTGCCCTGAGGAGGTCTATGGAGCCCAAGAAATTCATGTCACCGGGGACGTTTTGATGGCCTTTGAGCAGTATTATTGCACCACGCAGGTAAAGGGAGTGTGTGCCACCTGGATGGCCCGGTGGCAAGACCTGCAGGGCATCTGGTGACTGTCACTGTCCCTTTCCAGAGAAACTCTGCTGTTGTCTGCTCCTGTCAGAGGTGCTAGTAACACCCCAGGGTCTCTTCTTCAGCCCTGCCTCTTCTGTCCTTGCTCCTCATGGGTGGCTCAGCGTCCTGTTGGCTCAAGCCAGGCCAGTTTTCTGACTCTTTCTTCTGCTACATCCATCTCCTTAGAGCTCCTGTCCTCCTGCTGAGTTGGGGTCTGGCTGAATCTCTCTCATGTCCCTGTTCTTCTCCTGGCTTTGGCTCCTTGCAGGACCAGAAGCTGTTCCTGGAGGATGGAGGCTGGAAGCTGGTAGATGCCGTGGCTCAGTACTGGTGCAGCAGGATGGTATGGAGTGAAGAGGAGCAATGCTACCACATCAAAGGTACTTCTGCAGAGGCTCGGAGCCCTCCAGCTCTTCAGACTCCTGCCCTCTGGAATAGCTCACAGGTTACGTTTGTGCCTGTGCAAACACAGTGCAAGATGCTCAGCTCTCTTCCAATGCCACAGTATCAGCTGTTTTTGATTTCAGCCCCTTGCCACTCATGGGACACCTCTAAATGTCTCCTTCCATGGTGGTACAAGCTGATGCCACAAGCATAGCTGCCTTCAGATCTGCTGTTGTGACTGGTGGCACTTGAAAAGAAAAGTCCTACCTCTCTAAAGCCCTTGCACTCTGTTTCCTCTAAGTCTTTTCTAAGAGACCCAAGTTTAAATCCCCCAGGAGCATGCAGGAGTTTAATCCCTTGAAGGACATCTGGTGCTGTTGGGGATGAGCAAGTACAGGCGCTGATGTGTCTGGCAGGGCAAAGGGTCCCGCCACAGGCAGCGATCCTGCTGAACGAGCACAAGCTACCACTGGTGGGCTGCTTCTGGAAGGGGGCACCGAGGAGGAAAGCGAGACGTGGAGGAGAGGTGTTGGTGGGAGGAGGGTCTGGAGGAAAAGGCTGGGTTAGAGTGTAGGGGTCTTGATGCAGCTGGGGTGATCAGAGCTAGAAGAGCCCCCGGGGTCGCTGCTGGTTGGCGCTTGGTGCGAAGGTCCTTGGAGACATCCCCAGTGCCCCCAGAGGAGTCACCTAATTAAATGTCTGTTTTCATGTGTCTCTTGGGAGGTGGCCTTCTCTCCTCCTGGGGATAATCTGCACAAAAGCAAAGGAAGGAGCTGAGCTTGTAGCTAGCGAAAGACTTTATGGCTTGATTGACTTGAAAGAGCTAACGACTTGAAGTCACCTTGCATGCGAGGTGAGGGAGATGCCCTCAGGTTGAGGTATCTGCTGCCCATCAGCCGAAGCTGTGAGCCGGGCTGTTTCTCCTTCACAACAAGCACCACGGATGTTCTCCTCTAACGGGCGTGCGACGGGAGAGGTTCCCTTTCTTGTGCCACTTCCCTGAGGAGGAAGGGAGCCGATCCGAGCCCCGGGTGTGCTGCGGTGCGAAGTGCCGCCTTCCTCTTCCTCCAGGTGTCATGCCCCCAGACGAGTACCATCAGCGGGTCGATAACTCTGTTTACACCAACGCCGTGGCCCGGCGGAGGTAAGGTGCACGCCTTGCCGAAGCACCAGCCCGTCTCTCTGCTGTTCTGCCGAGCAGTCGGGCAGGGGCAGGAGGCAGCAGGGTTCCCGCGTTGGATGGACCTTCCCTCCCTTCGCACTCCTCTCTCCGAGCTGGTCTCCTTTGCCCGCCTTTACAGTCAGCAGAAAGAAGTAGATGGTCCCATGGCGGTTCATCTGGCCCGTTCCAGGCCTCCACGTGGGACTGAGAGGGATTTCACTTCACAGGAGGGTTTCTCTCCCTGCGTTTTGAGATGTACACACAATTAGTCAGCTGGAGACATCTAAAGCTAGAGGAATGGACTCCCAGCTCCAGCAGTGAAAGCTGTTACCCCAGGCTTTGACCCATGTTCTTCCAGAGCAGCTGTTTCTTCGCAGTTATGGCTCAATTAGTTCTTTCTGTTCCCTTTCTTCTCTTCCCCTTTCCGAGGGGGTCAAGGCACCCATGCCTGACCTAAAGCATTGTTCCTCGCTGCTTCTCAGCTTAGATTTTGCAGCTGATGTTGCTCGGGACTTCTTGATCCCTGTGCCAGAGGAGTGGGTGGACTGTGCCAGGAAAGTCAAAGTGCCCTTTGACGTGGAGAAGAAATATCATCCCGAGTACGATGGCTACAGCCCAGGTGAGCGGAGAGGCGCAGGCAGACCTGTGAGCTGGTCACCGCTCTTTCTTTGTCAGCCCGCAAGCAGTGGGGACTCCGTCGGGTTCAGACGCGGGAACAGCGGCTGCGTTGAGTGTCTCCAGCGCTGCTCCCAGTGCTGCGTTTGGGCTGCCAGCGTGGAGAGCCTGGCTCATAAAACGGGCTCGTAAAATTAGGAAATCTGGGAACGCAGAGAGTGGGATGAGACTATGAGTAGCGGGCTGCTGATGACATGCTCACTATGACCCTGCTGCTGACGGTCAGGTCTGCCTCTCCAAGGTCAAGTGCCCTGCGTTGTCCCTCGAGCCGCCCATGGCCCTCCAGAAGTGGTGGGGCTGGTTCCACGGGAGATGCGTGCCCCGTTTCGTGTCCCTTTTTGTCATGATTAGGGCAGGGTGCGCGGGACCACAGGAGCTATTCCTCTGCTCCTGAAGTTTAGGTGACACCGGTCTGGGTGCCATGAGGTCAGGGCAATGCCAGTGTCCCACCTCGACACAGCTTCCAGCAAACACAGCGCCAAGGAGAAGCCGTAAGCTGCTGTTCTGCTCTGCCGTTAGCAGGGCAGCAGTGAGGTGTCCTCCCCGCAGCTCCACCGCCTTCCCCCTGTCGACGCAGTGTTTGTTGTTCGAAGTTTATGTTCTAAGTTTATCCTAAGTTTAAGGTTTGTTGCCCATGTAAGCAGGCAGGGAGTCGGTCTGCCAGCCGTTCCCAGCTGGCACGCGTGGTCTGACGGACTCCCTCCCCCAGGGGAGCCTGTGAAACAGGCTGACGTTGTCTTGCTTGGATTCCCGCTGATGCACCCCATGAGCTCGGAAGTCCGGAGAAATGACCTGGAGATGTACGAACCCGTCACTGAGCTGCACGGGCCAGCCATGACCTGGGTGAGCGGAGGGGCAAAGCCTCAGGGGGGATTCGTCTGCGAGGTGGTGGTCTCCGTCCGAGCCAGCCGCTGCCAGCCCCGTCAGCGGGCGCGATTGGTCAGACCGGCTGTGAGCTCTGCGGGGCGCAGAGCTAGGGATGCGCGCTGAGGATGTCTGCTCGGGGTCGGGAGGACGCCCGTTGTGGTCTCACGCTGAAGGTTCTCCTGTGTTGTCCCCCCTGGGGGGTCTGCAGCTGGGGAAAGGCCGTTCTTCTCTCCCGCAGAGCATGTTTGCAGTGGGCTGGCTGGAGCTAAAGGAGGTGCAGAGAGCCCAGAGCCAGCTGAACAAGTGTTTCAGCAACATCACGGAGCCCTTCAAGGTTAGCTGCGTGGCGTGGCGTGGGTGCTTCCCTGTGACAAACGCCTCTCGGTTCTGTCGTCCCTGTTCCCGAGTAGGTCCCGTCGCAGAGACACATCGCTCGGACTGGAGCCTCTGCTGACTGCCCGTGTGGTCGCTGGGTGGTTGTTACATTGAGCTAGGGGTCGCTCACCCTGCCTCTTCTCTGCGTGCTTCCCAAGCGCAGTATGGAGGCATCTGCTTCCTACCAGGCCGTACAGAGCCATGGGTCGGTGTCGTGGTCACCCCAGGCTGCCTGCTGCCTGCCAGGGGTGGGAAAGGGAGTGGAGGTGGTGGTCTTTGGAGACGCACCAGAGCCCACCCACCGCCTCATGCCCGGATGGGCAGCGGGGCCCGGTCATTGCAACGCCCCAGATATGTGGCAGGGGTGATGGTAAGCGTATTCAAACCCACAAAGCTGTATGAAGAGTCACAGTGCAACTGTTGAGTCATTTCTTTCTCCTGCTGGAGCAGATCTGGGTGGAGAACTCGGATGGGTCAGGAGCTGTGAACTTCTTGACAGGGATGGGTGGATTCTTGCAAGCCATCCTCTTTGGCTACACAGGGTTCAGGTGAGACCCATGTTTTGCCGCATTTAATTTCTAAGCAACTACGTGTCACTTGTAACCTTGCTGTTTAGCTGGAGCAACGTGTTTTTACTCATGAAAAAGAAAGGAACTTGCAGCGTGCAAAGCTTCCAGCAGGTGAGGAACAAACAACATTAATGACGCTGGATGAACTGTGGATGCTGAGGACAGTTAGTCACAGGTGGAGAACAGGGTGGAGTTATCAGAAATTATAAGTTTTGGTCCATTTCTCCTCCAGCTACATCAGTGTTGAAAGCCACCGTCTTCAAAAGGAGTCAAAGCTAGGCCAGCGCTGAGCTCCTCAGCACTAGTTGGCACCCCCAGTGAAGAGGGACATCTCTCTCTGGGCTCAGGATTGTGGCTAGCCTGTGTGATTTCAGATGTGCTGTGGAAAGACCTTCTGCAGCCCCTCTGAAGCGACCTGCCGCCTGCACACACGTGGCTCTGCAAGCCTCCGTGGAGGAAAGTGCTCAGCTGGCATTGCCACAGCTTTAAAATATCTTGGAAAAGGCACGAAGCTGTTCGTATAATTTCAAAGCCGTGTCTCGTATCCAAAGCAGCGTGGTGGTTTCAACCCTGAAGCAACAGTCTCTCGAGCGTATTCTTAGTGTAACTGCGGATGGATCAAACTGACAAGCCTTTTGATTGCCAGCAAACCCGTCTAGCACTAACTACGTGTTTCTGCTCCATGTGTGTGGCCAGAAGCTGCTGAGAAACCCACCGGTTTCTTGGTGGAGCTGGGTGTGAGCTACCGTATTCCCAGCTGAAAACCTTAATCTCGGCTTTTGCGAAGCTCGAAGGTCCTCAGATGCTCTCTGTGTGTCAGGTTGGGCCCCTCACGGCACAGGCTCAAGCCACAGGCTTTGGGGCTCCAGCCAGGTTTCCACAGATGTCGGGCTGACATTTGTGCAGCCCTTGGGGCTGCGCTTTTGCCTTGCCCGTTGTAAGCCACGGACCCTGGCTGGCACGCTGGCCTGCTGCTGAGGCTCTCCAGTCTCCTGAGCCTCTCTTGAGTCCTCTCCAACCCATTGAGCCCTCGCAACAGGCTGGAGGTGACAGTCAAGAGCTCTCGCATGTCGAGATTTGAGTAGGAGATAACAGTGACCGTTGTCTTCTCTCATCCAGAGCCAAAGCACACAGTCGGGCTGTGTTTGACTTCGAGTAAGGGCTTGGAGAGAGGATTCAAGATGTTTGCTTGATTTTTATCGTTCGGTGAAGGAGCACATGCAGCTGAGTTTTAAGCCCTCCAAACTGGCGGGAGTGGGAGGTGCTGTGGGTTTGATGTGGGTTTACTGACCTGCTTTGGTCACAGCCTGCAGGGAAGGTGAAAACCAAGCTGCGCAGACCCATCTTCGTTGAGATGGCAAATTAGAGAGGAGGGGGCAGCGCTAGTGGTCAGGCACGTCTCGTAATTTAACTGAGCAGCACTTCCAGGAGCATCTCCCCCGGGCGCGAGGCGGGCCCCCACCATCTCCTCGCTTTCAGCGCAGCAGCCGCTGAGCACAGACACTTGCTGCTGGGTGTTCTGGCTGACGCTGAGCTTGCGTCCCGAGAGTCGCAGCTGCAGCCATCTCCCGAGCTCCTCAGGCGGCTGGAGTTCAGCTCCAGCACCCAGCCCAGGGCCTGAGCCTGTAGGTTCCTGTGACCAGATTTCAGTGGCGATTCCTGCTTGGGGTCCATGGCCACCTCTCCTCGTTCCCGTGCCCCGATCCCCTTGCGGTCTCGGAGCAGGGCGTTCCTGCAGTTCTGCCAGCGTAGCTGCTGCTGAAGCCAACCTCTGAACCGGAGTGGGGAACTGAGCTGCCTTGGAAGAAAGAAATAATTCTATTTTTGCTCTTTTTATTAAAATTAAAAAAGAGAGAAACCTATGGCAGGGGGGCAGGAATGCCTGAGAGTGCCGGGCTGTGAAGTCATGGCCCGAGTAGCTCTTCACCAGATGCTGCATCGATGTGTTTGGGATTTCCCGGAGATCCTTGGGATGCACAAAGGACTCCTTCTGCCCAGAGACCCTCAGGGTAACGGGAGGGGCCTCCAGGATGCAGAAGGTCTGGGGAGGCGGCCGACCCCACAGAGCTGCTTTCCCCTGTGGCCACTGTTCATTCCCACCACTGACCTGCTCCTGCCTTTCCAGGATCACAAGGTCCGGCCTCCGCTTCAACCCTGCCTTTCCCGATGGCATCAACAGGCTGAAAGTCAACGGCGTCTCCTACCTGGGCAACAAACTGGAGTTCACCATCACCAGAGGAGAGATCAGGATCGAAGTGACCGAGTCTCCGCGGGAGCCTCCGCCGTCTGCCCTGGAAGCTGTGCTGGAGGAGTCGGGGCAGCGGCTTCCCCTGCGTGAGGGTACGGTGCCGTCGCCTCGGTCTGCTCCCCGAAGACACGGACGGCTCGGGAGAAACCGTGCCCAGATCTCACACGGGCTGGGGTTTGTCGCAGGGCGGAGCGTCTCTTTCCCCACAGCGGCCGGCTGGATTCAGAGGTCGCCCACCGAGACGTTTTAAACCTTGGCTGGTCCAGGCTTCACCCACCGAAGCAGCAGAAACGAGCTGAAGGGCGGACGTCGGCGGAGGGGGAAAGTAGAGGTGGGGTGGACGGTGGGGGTCCCAGGCCCTGCCCTCAGCCCCTTGCCCCCACGGCACGGTGCGCTGCCTGTCTCTGCGGCCTGGGGAGCCGCAGTGGACTCGGAGCTCTCGCCGTGGCCGGGGTGGCTGCAGGTCCCCGCGGGATGCTGAGCACCCTTGGCTCTGTCGGCGGGCACTGAGCCCCCAGGCTCCCGTCCACGTCCCTTCAACGTCTCTCGCTCGGCAGAGGAGACAACATCAAGCCCCAAAGCGACTGTTTTAAACGAGTTTTTGAAACACCCGTGACTTGTTTATGCTTTCAGTATCGGTGCTTACGAGGATGCCCCAGCTGATAAAGCTGTGTTTAGTCCGGCCCCCCCCGCGCTGACTCCCGGCTCCTCCAGCCTGGTCCTCGCCCGCTCCGGGGGCTCAGCCGCTGCCGCCCGCCAGCGAGCAAGAGCGGAGGGTCCCTCGGCCGCAGCGGCCCCCGGGGTTCAGCAGACCGCGTGACCGGGACCCCCGCATGCTGCCGACCCCCCCACGAGAAGCCCTGGCAAGGCAGCGTGGGGCAGCGCTGCAGGGCGGGTGGGGGGAAGGCTGGAGCCGAGCGTCGTTTTGGCACGAACCGGAGTCCCAGAAGAGAGAGGCACAAGCGTTGCAGCCCTGCCTGGGCAGCGCACAGCTCCTTTTCCCTCGAGTTACTCGGCACGTACCATCCCCGTCCTGTTTTAAACCCCTGATCCACATGATCAGCTCTCTTTTTTGGGTGAAAGCCCTGCTAACTCATCCGCAGGGCGCTGGTTATCGTCACGCCAGGTGACAGCGTTTCTCCGGGGTCTGAGCAGAGCCCTCCCCCAGCTCAGCAGCCTCAGGGTGGGCTGTGCAGTGCTGCAGACATCTTTGGTGTCCTAGGAAGCCCCGAGGGAGGGAAGGGGAAGGCTGTGCTGGTGTACGCAGGCGAAGGGGGGGCACAATACCCCCCAGCATCCTCCCCCCTGCATCCCCTTCCTGGGGGGGCTGTTGGTGCCTCCTTCCCCAGCCCCACGCCTGGCTCACGGGCCCAAGCGAGGGGATGTCTGCCCCAGGCTGGGGTCTGTCCTCTCTAAGCCAGCCCCAGGAATCTCAGCTGCATCCCACGGAGTTTATAAAAAGCCCTGCGGCCGCTCTCTGCTGCAGGCAGCATGTGGGAATGCTTAGGGAAGGAGGCGAAGCGGCTCCGTGGCCTTATAATTACGCTGGCTTTCTGCCAGGCCTCGTCAGAAGTCACCCAACCGCTAATTAGCGGCAGCTCTCGGCAGCGGGGTGGGGCAAAGGGACCCCTCCGTCCCCTCGCCCCCGATAGCAGTCCAGTGTGGGCTGCACCTGGATTTGGAGTTTGATGGGCTGGGGGTAAAGCCCAGCTCTGAGCCAAGTCCAGGTAGCACTGAAAGGGCTCTCCTTGCCCCAAAAAAGGGCTGGTTTTAGTCTGGTTCCCAAAACGAGCTGGCTCTGGCCCGGGGAGGGCCAGCACAGAGCAGCGGGGCTGTGCCCTCGCTCATCCCCTCTGCCCTTGCCCGGGACCTGCTGGGTGGGGGTCGTCTGCTTCACTGCAAGGAGCCTGGAGGTCTCGGCTCCCCTGGGAGGGGACGGCATCCCCCTGCCTGCGCGCGTCCCCGCGGCCAAGGAGCTTCCCTGCTGCTCTCCCCTCCGCAGTCCCCGACCGCCTGCGGCTGTTTCAGGCTGGGCGGCTCTGAGGGTCACGGAATTGTTCCTTCTCCTGGCTGTGAAGAGCACGACCCGTGCGAAAAAGCCACTTTGTGTTGTCCTTTTAGCACCCCCCCTGCACTCCCCTCACGCACACGGAAGACTCGCAACGTTGGAATGGTTTTAATGATTTAAATAGTGATCACGGCGGTGGGAGGGACGCTGTGCTCCGCGCAGGACCAAGGGAATGAAAAAAACACAGGGTGAACAAAAATCATCGAGCTGCCCCAAGAAGCGTGGCTGGGCACCGTGGGGCTGGGCACCGTGGGGCTGGGGGGGCTGGACCGGGGAGGGGAGGGAGCGGGGAGATGCAGCGGCGCGGGAGAAGCTTCTGGGGCCGCGTCCCCCCGGCCACGCGCTGCCCGGCGGGCGTGAAAGCCTGCGGACGCGGCCCTGGGAGGCAGAGGTGGGTGGTGGCTGGGTTGTGCTGGACCTTTTGCGGGGGGCCACCAGCGACGCCAAGGAGTTTCTACAAGCCGGTCGCCCACCAGTCACTTGTCCTCATCGTCGCTCCCGCCGAACTGGTAGGTGAAGAAGCCGACCGACTCCTGGGCGAGCTTGGAGAGGTGGATGACGCCGGTGATGACGAGGGCGGCGAGCAGCAGCGGCAGCAGCACGCTCCCCGCCGTGGCCAGCGCGTTGTAGCACCGGGCCTTGGAGCTGAAGCGCCGAGCGGCTTCCACGTCCCCGGCCACTTTCCGGTCCCGCGCCTGCAACAGCCAAGAGACGGGGCAGCGGCTGCCGCAGCCCCCTGCCCGTGCCTCCTCCCAGCCCGGCTGCGTGGCTTCAGCAGCCCCGCAGCTCATCCCTCCGGGCAGTGCCTCCAGCCAAGAGGTGGCCACCCATCCGTCCCTCCATCCACCCATCCACCCGCCCATCCAGCCCGGGCTGCCTGCCAGCTCCGCGTGCTCCTGCTCCCCCCGGCCCCGCTGCCTTTGCCGCTGGGTTTTTTCCTTCTGCTTCTTCCGGAGCCTCGCTGGCTCCAGCCCTCGCTTTTCCCCGTCTCCCCACCCTGGTCCAGCTGCAGCTGCTGCTGCCAGGGGGCCAGTGGAGGGGCCAGGGGCCCCAGGGCCCCCCAGCACCTTCTAGAGAGCAGTGGTTGGTCCTCAGGTGGTGACAGCTCTGGGGGGTGAGATTGTGCTTATCTAGGGGGTCTCACAGCCTTTTTAATCGGCGGCAGGAAAAGCGTGGGGGCTTTGCTGGGAGATGGTGTCACCTGCAGCCAGCCTCTTGAAGGCATTGGGCTCGTGCCTCCTCCGGATAGTTCCTCCCTTTCCGATGCTCCACATCTCCTCAGGAAGTCCATCCCATGGCATCAGCACGGGGAGGGCTCCCAGGAGACCCCAAACGTCCTCTCTCCCATCCCCGCTTGGGGCCTCCATCCCGCCCAGCACCCGTACCTTGACAGAGAAGGCGAGCGCCACGAAGCCGAGGCAGCAGAGGTTCATGTAGATGGTGTTGAAGATGGACCAGAGGAGGTGGTCGCGGGGCGGCGAGGAGCCGGGGACGGCGGGGGACGGGTCCCGCTTGTGGGACGAGGCGGGCGGGTAGTCATCCCGCGGGTAGGAGGTGTCCATGGCCACGGAGAGGGGCACCCCACAGCGCTCCGGCTCCACCAGCTCCGCTCAGCTCGGGGAGCGGGGCAGCACGGCCCCTTTATATAGCCCCCGTCTGCGCCACGGCCTCGTCTCCTCTATATATAAACCCGAGAAATTACAGCCCTCCCAGGGCTGCGGTTATCAGAAAGGCTTGGCTGGGAGCTAGGAGAAACAAACGTGGTTTTGGGAGCCTACAGGCTTTTTATATGCAGCCTTCCTCCCGCGATGAGGAGCGCAGACGGCTCCAGCGTGACCGAGGGAGAGGCCAAGCGCTCGGGGAGGACCGTCGGGATGGAGCCACGGGATGACTCTGAACCCAAGTGACCATCACTCTGAGGGCTGATACCAGACAGAGCCTCGGTGCCAGGGTCTCTTGCACCAGCACCTTCAGCCCAGCCCCTCCAGGTGGTCTTGGCTGGGAAGACCCCTCGTTGGCAGCTTGTTTGGGATGCCAGGTGCATTCAATGGGACCTTAATACCTGAATGTGGAAGAGCTACTCCCCCGGGGTTCCCTGGAAGTGGGAGCAGATGAGGCTGTGTGGTGGGATGGGGCAGGTACAGCCAGAAAAACAGAGATTTTCTGCTTGTCCTTCTGTCTTCTGCCATGCTTAAGCTTTTAAGAAGAAACTCATCTGGGATGGGGGCTGGAAGCGCTCTGCACCGCAGCGGGGATGGCGGCAGCGAGCCGTGGAGCTGGCGGCAGGAGGAGGAGGAGGAGGAGGCTGCCCCGAAGATGTCCAAGGACCCCCTTCTCCTTCCCCACGGTGAACGAGGCAGCAGGCGAGGGGGTTTGGCAGGACGAGCTTTATTTGTGGCAACAGCGACCTATATGTGTGCCACGGCTTCCAGGAAGCCCAGCAGCTCCCTGCCGAGGGGCACGAGCAGAGAAAGTGGGGGGGAGGGGGTTGCTGTCCCCTGCGTCCCACCCAGCCCCTCCCGTGCGGTGGCTGCGCGGGGACTCCCAGGGGTGCGGGCATCGAGGGGATGGGGCTTTGCCCCCTTTCCCCCTGCGCCATGCGCCCAGAGCGGGGACATTATGGGAGGAGGATGGGGGGGGGGAGGAGAAGCACCCCGCGGGGCAGCAGCAAGCGGGTGGGCGGCCACATGGCGGTCAGGTGGTCTGGGACACAGTGACGATGACAGCGGCGAGGACGACCGCCACGGCGGCCACCAGCAGCAGGGAGCAGATGATGTTCAACACCTTGGCGCGGCGGCCGTACCGCTGGGCACCCTCCAGGTCCCCCAGCACCTTGCAGTCACGGGCCTGGGGGGGGGAAAGTGGGGGTCTCAGCACAGGGGTGGGTGCAAGGCGGTGCTGGGACCTTGGGGACGCATCGCCCCGGGGCAGGGGGTGACGCCAGCGGGCACTGCCCGCTCCCCCCACCCACAGCCCTGGCTCTTGGGGTGGGCAGGCTCAGGGGGAACAGATCGGGGGGAACCACATCAGGGGGTCCCAGGGCAGGGTGGCATCAGGGGGGGTCTGGGATGGGGGAGACTGGATCTGTGAGGTCCTGGGTTGAGGGAGGGGTCCGGCTTGGGTTGGGTCGGGGGTCCCGGGTGGGTGGGGGCCTCCCTGGCCGGGGAAGGTCTGGGTCTGGGCTGGGTCAGGGGATCGGGTTGGGGGGTTCCAAGTCGGTCGGGGGGGTCCGTGTCGGGCTGGGTCGGGGGTTCCCGGGCAGGGAGGGGGCTCCCCGGTGAAGGAAGGGTCTGGGTCGGGGGGACCGGATCGGCGGGCGGGAACGGGGGGGGGGGATGTCTCGGCGCAGGGGTGGCGTCGGAGGGGACCGGGTCGGGTCGGGGGTCCCGGGTCGGGGGGTCCCGGGCCGGGCTGTCTCTGGGGACCGGGCTGGGCTGGCCCGGGGGGTCCCGGGAGGAGCTGGCCGGAGGGACAGGCCGCCTCGGGGGTCCCGGGACAGGGGACCGAGCCGGGCTGGAGCGGGGCTGGCGGGCGGGGGTCCCAGGTCCGCCCCCCCCTCACCTTGATGGAGAAGACGAGCGCGGGGAAGCAGAGGCAGCCCAGGTAGGCGAGCGCGTAGCCCAGGAGGACGTTGAAGAGCGACCAGAGCACGTAGTCGCGGGGCTGCGCGGCGGGGGCCGCCCCCCGCCCGGGGGGCTGCAGCGGGATGGAGACCTCCGTGTGCGGGGGCTTCATGGCCGCGCCGGGAGCCGGCGCCGAGCGCGGGGGAAACGAAACTGAACCCGCCCGGGGGGGGGGGCCCGGCCCGCACCGCCCCCAGCGCCGGCCCGGGACCCCAGCGCGGGCGGAGCGGCTCGACAGCCCCCCCCGCCCCCCCCCCCGGGGCCACCCTGGGGATCGGGCCCCTCCTCGGGGGCGGCACGGCCACCCGGGGCACGGCCACGCGTGTACCCCCGCCCGCCCCCCGCGAGCTGGCGGCGCGGGGGACTCGGGGGGACTTGGGGGGGCTGCAGAGGGGACTTAGGGGCACTTGGGGGGCTCAGAGGGGACTCAGAGGCACTTGGGGGGCTGCAGAGGGGACTTACAGGGACTTGGGGGGATCAAAGGGGACTCAAGAAGACTTGGGGGGCTGCAGAGAGGGCTTATGGGCACTTGGGGGGCTCAGAGGGAGCTCAGGGGCACTTGGGGGGCTCAGGAGGGGCTCACGGGGACTTGGAGGGCTGCAGAGGGGGCTCAGGGGCAGTTGGGGTGCTCAGGAGGGGCTCACGGGGATTTAGGGGGCTCAGAGTGGACTCAGGGGCACTTGGGGGTGCTGCAGAGGGGACTCACGGGGACTTGGGGGACTCAAAAGCCAAATTTTCCCTGTGGGGAGCCGCCGCCTTGGCAGCGAAGGGCTCAGAGATGACGCAGAGGTGGGGCAGGGGCAGATGCGGGCTCGGCGGTTGGTGTCAGGGCACCGAAATGAGGGGCGGGCGGGTGCAAGGGAAGGTGGGACCCCCAGCCGTGCTGCTGAGCCCCGGGTTCCTCGGCAGGGGCTGCAGAGCCTGGCGGTTCCCCTCCCGGGCGGCCGTCTGGCCGGGGGTGGTAGATAGCTCAGGCAGGAGGAAGCACGGAAATGGGCGCAGGAAGGGCGGGCGCAGTATCTGAACGCCCCAGGAGCCGGGCGAGGGGGTGCGTGCTTGGCTAACAGCACCAACATGGCACCCCCTTTCCAAGCCCCTTTCCTTTTCCCACTCAGCCGAGCCGTGGGGTGGCCCTGGCCCCCCGAGGCGGGGGTGCCCGGAGGGGAATGATGCCTCCCGAAACCCAAAAGCACGACATTTGCGAGGAGGAGGGTGGGGAAGGAGCTTTATTCGCTGCGAGCTCATGCTGCAGAGGGTCGTCTCAGCCGGGGTGCACCAGGAGGGTGCCCGAGGACACCCCCTGGTCGGGCGCGGGGGGGAGGAAGGTCCCACCGGAGCCACACATCTCCCCGCCGAGCGTGGCGGGTGGGTTTGGGCTGAGCGGGGTGCAGGAGCGGGAAGGACGAGGCCCGGGTACTGCAGCTCCTCGGCGGGACGGCGTTAGGAGCGTCTGCCTGTTTGCAAGTTGTTGTAGTGCGTAACCACAGCCACGATGAAGATGATGGTGGCTGCGATGCCCAGGCAGCACGCCGTGATGTTCAGGTGCTTGGCCGTCTTCCCGTAGCTGCCGGCAGCTGCCGGGTCCTGGGCGATTTTCCTGTCTCTGGCCTGCGGACCGGGAGAGGGGGACGCGTGGGGACGGGCCACGAGCTGGTGGCGGCGGTGGGCAGAGGGGACATCCCGCTCTCCCTCGCCGCCGAGCAGCCGGCCTCTCCGAACCCCGGCACCGCGATCCACCGGGCTCTGCCGCACCCCCACGAAACCCACCCCGATGCGGCAGCACCGGAGCTCGCGGCAGCCCGAGCGCGCTTTCTTAATGGCTTTTTAAAAGCCATTCCGGCTGGCAACGCGCTGCCCAGTCCTCCCGGGGCCGGGGCAGGGCGGCGGAGCCGGGCGGAGGAGCCGGCAGAGCCCGCGGCCGCGGTGCCGGCAGATGCTGGTGACCGGGGCACCCGCTAAAAATGGTGCCGCTGCGAGGTGACGGAGGAAACGCGCGCAGGGAGCAACTTCTGATCCCAGGTAGGGGCGAAGTCTCACGGTGGTTTCGGGAGTGCCGCGGGACCGAGCCGGGAGCCAGCTGCTCGCCTTATCCCCCCGACAGAGATGGTTTGGGGCTGGCTGGACTCTGCCCTGCCCAGGTCCCCTTCCCCGAAGCACCGAAGGAGGACGGGCGGCTCTCGAATGGTGGCTTTGCTGGGGACGTTGGGTGCAGGTTGGTGTGGCGGGGCTGGACATGGCACAGGGAGCGGGAGGGCATCTCGTGGGGGGAGCGAGGTGGGGACGGGGTGGTTTGGGGCAAGCTGGGGCGGGGTGGGATGAGATGGGACAGGGTGAGATGGGGTGGGACGAGATGGGACAGGATGGGATTGGGTGGGGCGGAGTGGGACAAGAAGAGATGCGATTAGGGAACCCTGGCATGGGGGCAGGCAGCAGGCGGGACCCCCGAGCCGGGCAGGAAGGTGGTGGGATGGGGGTGACGTTCTCCTCACCTTAACGGAGTAGACGAGCGCCATGAAGCCCAGGCAGAAGGGGTTGCAGAACATGGCGTTGAAGAAGGACCAGACCACGAAGTCCCGGGGGCTGGCGACGGGCTGCGGCTGAGCGAGGGAGGTGGTGGCGGGGCCGAAGGCGGCGGCCGGGGCGCCTGCCCCGTTCCTGCCGTAGGGCTGCATGTTGATGCTGACGGACTGCGGGTAGCCCTCCATGGCAGCCCAGCGCCGGCGAGGAGCAGGGCCGAGGCGTGCGGGCTGGTTATAGGCGACGGGAAGGGTTGGCCGGGGAGGGGCCGCCCCACCTGCCACCACGCAGGGCACCGGGGCGGGCTCACCGAGCCCCGCGGGGACGGGCTGCGGGACAGGGGGCTGGGGGGCAGGCGGGGCGGATGCCCACGGGGTGGGCGATGCCACGGGGTGGGCATCTCGCCCCTTCCTCTGTGCTTTTTGCCCTCTCGGGGTGATGAGGGATTTCTGCCCTGGGCAGGTCGGGGCGGACCCGTGTCGCTGGGGTTACGCGTGGCACGGGAGGACAGTGGGGACAGGCCACCGGTGGGGGGGCAGCCACCAGCCCCCCAAAGCCCCCTCCCCAGCTGCAAAGCACCGCTGAGGGCTCGGTCCCACCCGTGGGGGCTCATGCCAGCAGCAGTGGCGGGGGTCTCCCGACCGCTGTGCTTGCGCGTTGGGTTTCGAGGGGTTTTCTCCTCCCTTTGATTTCGCCGTCCGTGACAAGGTCTTGCATCCAGGATGAGGTCTTGTGGCTGCCAAAAAAAGGTGGAGGGGGTGGGAAAAGAAAGAAGAAAGCTTCAAAAAAGCAGCAGGGACGTAAAACCCACCAAGGTGCAATGCTGCAAACTGCGTGGGCTTTGGAAACGCCAGCATCCTTCCTGCCTGGGGGCTGGCTCCCGGAGGCCGAGTCCGATGCTGATAAAGCACAACCCAGACCTGAGATTTTTCTGAGAAATGGGTTTCCCCCTGTTCCGGAAGAGCAAAGGGTTTGTGCCAGAAGGAGGACAGGGTGTTTGTCACCTGCGCTTGCTGCCGTGTGGGTTTTCTGCCCGTGCCCGTAATCTGGGTGTGGATCTGGAGGTCGTGGCCCTTGACGTTGCTTGTCTCGACCACACAGGAAATCTAAGGTTTTTTTTTTTTTCCTTTTCCTCAGCTAGTTCCCTGGTGTCATGGGGCTGCTTGTTGAGGTTAACGAGGTTCGTTAGGTCCTGCTGATAATTAAGGAATCGCTGCGGGAATTGGGGAGGCTGGCGGGGATGGGCAAGGGGAAGGATGGAGGAAGGTGAGAGCTGGGGGGATGTCAGGGGGCTGTTTGCCCTCCAGCCCCAGCGCCTGATGTACGGTGCTGCCGAAAACGCTGCTTTTCCAGAGAGGGGTTCCCCATTTTGGGGTGCCGGGATCCCTCCCTGGGCATCACTTTGCCGGCTCGTGCGGAGGCGAAGGGACCTGCGGCATCGGGGGCAACCGGCAGCCGCAGGGACCGAGCGCAGCCGCTTCGCTCCTGGTCCATCATCCCCGAGCGTCCGCTTAGGGGTCCCCTTCCCCGCAAACCCCGGCACAAGCGGGATTACAGCTGGTGTCTCGCCGACCCGAGCTCGGCACCGGCCGCTCACCGCAATTCCCAGCTCCCCGCCGGTGTTTGCGTTTATTCGCCCTCGCACCTGAACAAACGAGGCGCTGGGAAGCAGAGAGACAAAGTTCAACCCGCATTGCCGCTGCCCGGCGCTCGGGGACGTGGTGCGGGGCCGGGCAGCGTCGGGGGGATGCGGTGGGCGACGGCTTTCGGGGCGAGCGCCGGAGGGAAGGGTGCAGGACGGCGAAAAGCCGGGGCGGCGGCTTTCGCACGCCTGGAGGGAAGGGTCCGCAAGGCGAACGCGGGACCCTCCGGTTTGCGGGAGGCTCGCCGGGTGACAGGGCTCACCGGGGGCTGGCGCGGGTCCCGCTGCTGGCAGCGTGGCCGGGAGTTCAAGGATTCGGTGGCCACTTGCCAACAGCCTGAAGCAATTGCTGTAAGAGCTGGAACGGGCTGTCCTCAGAGCACCGCTGCCCGGCCCCTCCCTGCTGCGGGGCAGCAGCCCCCAGAGCGGGTGGATTTACCCCGGGAAACGGCTCTGCTCCCCCCGCTCCCAAAACCTGCCCTGTGCCCGCGGTCCCACCCGGCTCCCTCCCTCCCGGCACCGAGGGGCATCCTCACGCCAAAAGGGCCCAGTTGCCCTTGGGGGGGGTGCAGGAGGGGCCTGGGGGGGAGCGAGGGGCTGCTTCTCCCTCTCTGGCTCCCGGCAGGGATGTGGGACCGGGGCTGCCCTGCTGGGTGTCCAGCTGCAGAGCATCCCTAGGCAGACGTGCCCCGGGTTTTGTGCGCGTGTTGGCTGGCGGAGCAGCAGGGAAGAGCTCCCGGGGGTGCACGGTGAGCCCACACCCCTGTGCCAGACCGGGTGGGCATCAACCCCCCCCCCTCGGGCAGCGCTGCGCCGCGAGGGATTTGGGATTTGGGCTGAAGAAGGGAGGAGAGAGCGGGGAGAGGAAGGAGCGTGCGGGAGCGGGATCCGGCACATCCCGCGGCACGCTGCCAGCCCCTTGTGTAACGGGATGCGGCTGCTGCCAGCGCCGTGACGAAGAGCCTGGAAGAGCCTGAAAGGTCAGGGCCGTGCTTTCAAGCAGGGGTCTGCTGCCCTTTTAAAAGGCTCCTCGACCCCCCCCCAGCTGGATGGGGATGCTGGCTCTGGGGTCTCGCTGGCGGGCATGCCCCGGCGGCCCGCGAGCCGGGCAGGCAGCGAGCAGCCCTGCTGCTGCGGCCGGGAGCGTGTGCTTGTTTGCTCTTACGGGAAGAAGCGGAGGAATAAATGATTCACCAGGAGGCTGGTGCCAGGGATCTCGCAACAAATAGCCGTTGTGTTTTGCAGGCGGGATTTCTGACATCTTACTCATGAGCGCAGCTTCTTGGCAGGAGCCTGATGTTCTCGTGGAGGGGGGAAAAAAAAACAAAAGGTTTTTCTTTTCCCATCCTCACGGGGCCCCAGACCCGCGGACCCGAGCCTGCCGAGGGCGAGGACCGCAAAGGCTTCCAGCGAGCTGCGGGAAGGGGAAGCCAGGCCAGCCGCATACTTGAAGCTCTGCCAGATGTGCTCCAGCCAGGATTTCTCATGGGGTCTTGCCCGGGTCACTCTGGACACCGCCGGAGCCGGGCAGCCAAGTGCCCCGGGGTGCAAGGATCACTGCCCGCTTCCCAGCCAGCCCCTCCGCCGAGGCGGCAGGGAGGGCTGCTGCCAAGGCTGGCTGCTGGAAGGTCTGTGCAGGGGAGGAGAGGGGGGGGTCGCCGTCTCGCTTCACCCCAAGAGCAGCCCTTGGGGCCGAGCCGCACGGTGCTCCCCTGCAGCACGGCGATTTGGGACGGGGCCACACCACCCACAGCTTCCCCTTCTCCCTGGGAGCCCCTCCCGGCCCCCGCTGCCCCGCGTGCAGCTGCAGGGTCACGTCCACTCCTCTTGCTCAAGCCCCTCGCACAGACCCCCCTCCAAAAACCGAGCTTGCACTCGGCTCCGCTTCCGCCTGCCTACCCCGCCGAGGGTCGGTGAGGATGGGGGTGCTCCCGGTGACACCCCAGCAAACCCAGCGTGCTGCCCTCAGCCGTGGGGGGAGCCTCGCGGGAGCTTTGCACCCCGCATGGGTGCCCGCCGTCACCGAGGTCACCGAGCCTGGCGCGTCTTTGCGCGTCGTCTCGGCGATGCTCCGCGCCGACGGACGCGTTCCCTCTCCAGGCCTGTCCCCGGGGCAGACGCCGGTTCTCAGCCGGCCAAGCTGGGGTGGGGGGACCCCGCACCACCCCCCTGCCAAAATGAATCCAAGCCAGGGGCAAAAGGGAAAGAAACCTTTATTTGAACCCGGTTTTCTCCGAACAAGGCACTTCTCCGTAGGACTGTTCTTAGAGGCACTTGGGGGTACAAAACCAGAGCGAAGCGGCAAGCAGAAAAGCACGATCCTTCCCCTGCTCCAGCCAGTCCTCGGGTGCTCGGCGCCGGCCGGAGGAGAGGAGTCCCCAGGCACTTCCAGGGACCCGACGAGGGCAGCCATCAGAGAGGGCTCTGCAGGGGCTTCGAGCAGCGAGGAAAGCGGGACAGGACCCCAGCAGGCTCTGGGGGTCGCACAGAGAGCATCCCCCCCTGTGTGGAGAGCATCCCCCCCCCCCGGCATGGAGAGCATCCCCCCACATGGAGAGCACCCCCCCCACATGGAGAGCATCCCCCCCCCGGTGTGGAGAGCATCCCCCCCGGCGTGGAGAGCATCCCCTCCACGTGGAGAGCATCCCCCCCCGGCGTGGAGAGCATCCCCCCCCGGCGTGGAGAGCATCCCCTCCACGTGGAGAGCATCCCCCCCCCACGTGGAGGGGCGATGGGGGCTCCTGGCTGGCGCAGGGGGGATGCTCTGCCCGCGCAGCAAGGGAAGGGCTAGGTGGGGCCGAAGAAGGGGTGTTGCTCCTGCTGATGCTGGAGGATGTTGACCACGGTGATGGTGCCGGTAGCGATCAGGGCGATGATGAGGGCGATGAGGAAGATGCTGATCAAGTGGGCAGTGATGTTCAGGTACTTGGCGGTGGAGCCGTAGCTGAGCGCCCCGCTGTAGTCGCCGAGGACTTTGCGGTCCCTGGACTGGGGGGAGGCAGAGGGGAGAGTCAGTGGGGCTGGGGGCAGCCAGTGGAGGGGGGACGCTCCGGGGGGCTCCAGGCTGCAGCCGGGTGGGAGAGGTGCTGGGCTGAGCTCCCCCTGTAACACCAGGAGTACCCCGGGGTGCCAACCGCCCCAACCCCCTCCCTTCCCCAGAGCTCCCAGCCAGGGCCAGGGCTCTGCGGGGCCAGGGGGCCACAGGGGTCCGTGGGGTGGGGGCTCTGTGCGGTCAGTTGGGCACCCTGGGGTTTGGGGCTGTGTGAGGTCCGCGGTGCTGCCTGGGGCTGGGGGGGTCTGTGGTGTCCATGCGGCTCCTGGCTTGGGGGCTCTGTGGGGTCCATGGGGCTCCTGGTTTGGGGGCTCTGTGGGGTCCATGGGGCTCCTGGCTTGGGGGCTCTGTGGGGTCCATGTGGCTCCTGGCTTGGGGGCTCTGTGGGGTCCATGGGGCTCCTGGCTTGGGGGCTCTGTGGGGTCCATGTGGCTCCTGGCTTGGGGGCTCTGTGGGGTCTACGTGGCTCCTGGCTTGGGGGCTCTGTGGGGTCTACGTGGCTCCTGGCTTGGGGGCTCTGTGGGGTCCATGGGACTCCTGGCTTGGGGGCTCTGTGGGGTCCATGCGGCTCCTGGCTTGGGGGCTCTGTGGGGTGCTTTGGGCACCCCCGGGTTGGGGCTCTGTGGGGTCCCTGGGTCTCCCTGGGCCTGGGGTCTCCGTGGGGTCCATGGGGGCTCTGTGAGTTCCGCCGCTCTCCCTCGGGCTGGGGGCTCCGTGGGGTCCACAGGACGCCTTGACTTTGGGGGCTCTGCGGGGTCCCCGGCTCTCCCTGGGCTCGGGGTCTCAGTGGGGTCCCCGGGGCCGACGCCCCCCCCGGCGTGGGCGATGGCCGGGCCCCCGCCGCCCCCCCGGTCCCCCCCCCCCCCCCCCGCGCCCCCTCCCCACCTTGACGGAGAAGACGAGCGCCAGGAAGCCCAGGCAGCAGGCGTTGGCGTACAGCGCGGTGCAGAGGGACCAGGCCAGGTGGTCGCGGGGGGGGGGCGGCGGCGGCGGCTCCACCGACACCACGGTGCTGCGGGGCAGCCCCTCCATGTCCAGCGCCTCGGCCAGCGGCTCGTAGGGCGGCAGCGCCGGCCCCGCCGCCCGCGACCGCTCCATGCCGGCGGGCTGCGGCTGCGGGGGCAGGGGGGCGGCGCCGGGGGAGGCGGCGGGACGGCGCCGGTTTCGTTTCCCCGAGACCGAGCTCGGGGCGGGACCGGGGCCGGCCCGTCCGGACACCGCTTCCCGGGGGGAGCCCCCGCCTCCCTTCCCCCCCGCGCCGCGGGCGGGGCTCCGGCCCGGGACCGGCTTCGAGAGCCCCCGCTGCGGCCCCGGCTTCGAGAGCCCCCGCTTCGGCCCCAGCTTTCCGCCTCCGCTTATTGCCCCCTCCTTTCTTCGCCCCCTTCTTCGTCCCCATCTTTCCTTGTCCCCTTCTTTGTCCCTGGCTTTCCTCGTCCACTTATTGCCCCTTTTTTGCCCCCTTCTTTCCACGTCCACTTCTTTGCTCCCTCCTTTCTTTGCCCCCTTTTTCGTCCCCGTCTTTTCTCATCCACATCTTTGCCCCCTTTTTCTTTTCCCGCTTCTTTCTTCCCCCGCTTCTTCATTCCTGTCTTTCCTTGTCCACTTCTTTGCCTTCTTCTTTCTTTGCCCCCTTCTTCGTCCCTGTCTTTCCTTGTCCCCTTCTTCGTTCCCGGCTTTCCGCATCCACTTATTGCCCCCTTTGTCTTTGCCCCCTTCTTCCTTTCCCCCCATCATTGTCCCCATCTTTCCGTGTCCACTTCTTTGCCCCCTTCTGTCTTTGCCCCTTTCTTCATCCCCATCTTTCCTCGTCCGCTCCTTTGCCCCCTTTGTCTTTGTGTCCCCCCCCCCGCTTTCCCTGTCCCTTCCGTTGTCCCCTCCCGGGGTGGCCATCTGGGGTCAACTGTGAGCATCTCGGGGCACTTCGTGAAGAAACCCTAGATAAGGTCCCGTCCACACAGCACCAGGAGCCCCCTTCCCTCCTCGCTTTCAGCCCTAAGCCCCAGCTCCCCGCTGCCGGGGGTTTGGATTTTTGGTGCGTGCAGGCATGCGAGGCTGGCGGGACACAACCTCGTGGCCCCTCAAGTTTCAAGCTCCGTCAAGGAGAAAGGCTTTTGGCAGAAGCAGCCCTGGCTGGGATTATCGTCCCTTTGGCCGCTCCCTTCATTCTTTGGAGGGGTTTTCTTCCCAGAAACCTCACCGAGGCAGAGCCGAGCACATCGCTGGCACGGGGAGTCAGGATGTCGTGTGCAGGGCTCGGGCTTGTGCCTGCCTGCCAAATCCCCGAAGTCCCGCTGGTGCGGTGGAGCACGGCTTGGGGCAGCGCCGGGACGGCTGCGGCTGGCTGCGAGCCCGGCCCCGCCGGCACCATCGCCTCGAAGGCAGCCCCGTCACGGGGGCCGAGCAGCCAGGAGCAAACCCCGGCCCGGCTCCGGCTCTGTCCCCCACAAATACAGAATCACAGAATCACAGAATAGTAGGGTTTGGAAGGGACCTCTGTGGGTCATCTAGTCCAACCCCCCCGCCGAAGCAGGGTCACCTACAGCAGGCTGCACAGGACCTTGTCCAGGCGGGTCTGGAATATCTCCAGAGAAGGAGACTCCACAACCTCCCTGGGCAGCCTGTTCCAGGGCTCCGTCACCCCTCACGGGGTGAGGCTGGAAGGTGCCGCGTGCTGGGGACGTCGTTTGGGACCCGCGACAAGCCCGGTGCCGGGTCCCTGCGGTCCCCGAGGGGACCATACCCCTCACAAAGATTGCCACCCTTCATACCAACCAGCCTTTATGGTGTGACAGCGTGTTGCCCTCGTCACCGCGTCTCAGTCCACATCACACACCGCGACTCGAGGAGGCAATAAAGTGTTACCGGTAACCGCGGGATTGTTCGTGCTTAAATAAAACAGTCAGAAGGACCCTGGAAATGCAGACTTTGCTTCTCAGCAGCCTCAAGCTGTCCACGGAGGATGAAGGACAACCCGGGACAACCGAGATGACGCCAGCATCCCAGGCCCTCGGTCACGTCTTTGAGACGCTCCCAGCGTCGCCTGGCGTCACAGACCGGTAACTCCGGCAAGACTGGTGCCAGGGACAGGGGGACTGCGAGGGAAGCGGCGAGAACGCCGCAAACCTGGGGCTGCGTCGCAGAGTTTGGCGGGGACTGGCACCGGGTGGCATGGGTGCTGGTGGGTACTCGCGTCGTCGCGCACCGGAGCGGCTGAGGGCAGACGAGCCCTGCGCGAAGCCATGCTCGGGGTGCCCCGGTTTGGCGGGGACACCGCACGAGCACCAATATTTGCCCTTGTAATTCCGCACTTTGCATCCCAGCCCCGCTCCTCGGTCGCCATGGGCCAGTCACGAATTCTTCGGGATGTCCCGCGGGCGCTTCCAAACCTCCCGGCCCCCCCAGGGCCACTGGCGGGGCGCGAAGAGGCTGAGCGTTGGTCCCAGCCCCGACCTGCGGCCTCCCGCTCCCTTTGCTGGAGGGGTGCAAAAACTGGGGGCAATAACGGCTTCATCGCCCCGCGTGCGCAGCTCCCGCACCCACTGGGAGAGCCGCGCGCCGAGACCCCGCCGTCCCGGCCCCCTCCTCCTCCTCCCGCCCCGGTCGCCCCAGCCCGCTGCGGGGCTCAGTGCGGGTTCGCATCCAGAGGAGGATCGAGCTTCCCACTCTGCTGCTTCCGCTGCCTGTTCGTCTAAATTGGGCTTAATTACGAGCTAATTAACCTTCCACACCCGTAAGGGAGCTGAGCGCAGGGAAACCAAACCAGAGCACTGGTGCCCTCTAGTTTTCCCAGCTGTGAATGTATTTTTTTCCTCTAATAACCGATTTCTTATGCGTTTTTGTTCTGGCCCGGGGCTGCAGCGAGGAGGAGCTGCTGACTCAACTTGTGGAGCACGAAAGGAGGACAAAAAAAATAAAAAATCCGGTGTTTTCACTAGCATGCTGTGGAGGAAAAACCCCAAAACCCAGCCGGTGCAGCGGTGAAGTGAGTTGTGGCTGGTCTCAGCCCGGCTGAGCACGGGTGGCTGGGGGGCACAGCCCTGGCGAGCGGCTCCTTCCGGGCAGCGCGGGCTCACGCTCCAGCGGCGAGGCCTGGGTGGCCATCAGCGTAATTAAGTCTTCTTGTTAATCACCGTTAGGCTTTGCACAGGGTGAGCTACACCCCTCGCGCTTCCAGATGGCCCCACTGGCGGAAGCGGCCTCGGCCCTGGGGGTGCCAGCTCCCAGCGAGGGGGATCCCGAGGACCCCAGCCCCATGGGATCCCTGCACCCAGCGAGGGGGATCCCTGCACCTAGAGAGGAGGATCCTGGGGACCCCAGCACCTGCTCCCATGGGATCCCAGCTCCCAGCAAGGGGGATCCCGGGGATCCCAGCACCAGCTCCCATGGGATCCCTGCACCCAGCGAGGGGGATCCCTGCACCTAGAGAGGAGGATCCCGGGGATCCCAGCACCTGCTCCCATGGGATCCCAGCTCCCAGCAAGGGGGATCCCAGGGATCCCAGCACCCGCTCCCATGGGATCCCTGCACCAGAGAGGGAGATCCTGGGGATCCCAGCTCCCAGCGAGGGGGATCGCGGGGATCCTCGCACCAGTGGGGGGGCCTCGGACCGGGCCCTGCCCCGCAGCCCCTGCCGCGGCCGCGCGGGAGGGTACCATTCCCGCCGCGGGGGGGGAGGGTTCGGGGGTCGGCCGCGCGGAGACCCGCGTCACCGGCCCCGCCCGCCCCGCCGGCCCCCGCGGCGCGGATCACCCTTCTGCTCCCGCCCTGTCGCCGCTCCGCTCTCCCGCCTCGCAGGGACAGAGACAGGGACGCGAACGGGGATACCGTCGCTCCCCCCCGCGCCCCGCATGGCCTCGCCCGCGGCGCCGTGCGGGGATGCCGGCCCGTTGGCGTGGAGACGCGCGGCGCCCCCGCGGGCTCCACCCCCGCGGGGCACCCATTGGCGGCGGGCCCGCGCCGGGCGCCTGGCGATTGGCCGGCGGTGCCGTCGCTCGGGCGGAGGGGGCGAGGCCGCAGCCCCCCCCCGCTCCCCACCCGCCGCGGCCCCGCTCATTCATTCCCCGCCCGCGGGTGCCGGCGCGGCGGCGATGGTCCGGGCGGCCGGGGCTCACCGCGCCCCGCGCTCACTGCGCCCCGCCGCCCCGCTGCCCTCACGGCCGGCCCCGAGCGAGCGGGCTGGGCGGGCGGGGGGCCCCATGGGCCGGGGCTAGCGCTGGGGCCGGGCCGGCGGCGGGGGCGATGCGGGCGGCAGGATGCCGCGGCTCCCGGTGAAGAAGCTCCGGAAGCAGCTGAAGCTGCTGCTGCTGCTGGCGCTGCTCACCTCGGCCGTCTGGTTCTCCTACCTGCACATCAGCCTGGTGCGGCAGGGCCGCGCCCTGCGCCTGCCCTTCGCCTACGGCAGAGGTAACGGGGGGGGGGGGGAGGCGGGCGGCCCCCCCTCCAACCGGGGCCGGCACCGCGGGGTGTCCCCCTCCCGACCCCCGGCACCCCGCGGTGGGGTTTGGGGTCCCTCCCGAAGGTGGCCGGTTCCCCCCGCCGCGCCGGGATTCCAGAGCATCCCCCCCCCCCGCCTTCGCCCAGCACCCGCAGGGGCGGCAGCCCCCGGCCCGGGGGGAACGGGACCCCGCCGCGGCACCGCGCCTGCAGGGGCCGGGGGAGACCCCGGAGGGGCCCCAGGCGGCTCGGGGGTTTTCATTCCCCCCCCCGAGCGGCTGCGTCCTCGTTTTTCGCCTGCCGCGTTGGCTGCGATGACAAAGAAGGCCATTTATAGCCTCCCGTCGCTGCTGGAGGGAGCAAACCCGGCCCTCCCGTCCTTTCTTGCTCAGCCTCTGCTTCTCTGTCGGAAAGAAATCCTTCATCCTCCGCCCCCCCGAGAGCGCCGGGATGCCCAGGGATGCGCTCCGGGATGGATGCTGTGGGATGGATGCTCCCCTGGATGCTCCGGGATGCTCTCTGGGAATCTCAGGGATGCTCTCCGGGATGCCCGGGGATGCTCCGTCGGGCTGGCCTGGCCAGGCAGGTGCTGGTGCTTGCCCCGCGCTTCGGCTTTGCGTCTAACGACTCCCGGCTTTGCCCTTGCAGACCGCGCTGGGCTGCTCGGGTGGCATCGAACTGCACGAAACGTTTGTCGGGTGAAACTTGAGCTGTGGCGTTTCTGGTCAGACTGAACTCAGCGAGTGGTTTTTATTTAAAAAAAAAAAATCGGAAAGAAACGAGAGTTAGCGCTCATTTGGGCAGGAAATGGCTTTCCTGAGCGGCTCAGAGCAGTGCTGGAGGCCGGCGAAGCCTCTCGGCTGTCAAACCCAAAGTTTCCAACTGTAGCAGCGGCGTGATCCTGCGAATTTTTGGGCCTTTTGGGGAAACTGGGATAATGCTAATAAGAGAAGCAGGAAGCGAGACTGCTCGTGCATCGCATCAAAGGAGAGGTTGTGGGGAGGCTGCGCCGATTGTTTCCTTTTCTCCGCTGCAGGGTCGTGCTTAATGGAAAAGCCACGCGTTACAGAATTCTGACTGCGAGCGGCTGCCCGTGTCTCTGCGATTATCCTGGTGTTAAGGAGGGCCGAGTCCTCTTTCGGGACCAGCAGCCTCAGGCAGGGGGGAAGATGGCACGGGATCGCCGGCCCTGTGGCTGGCTGGCTGTGCAAACCGCGGACCAGGGTCCCTCCGGGTGTCGGGGTGCAGCGGCACGAGGGTGAGATGAGGTTTTCCTCCGGGGAGGATGCACAGAGCGATGCCTCTGTGCCGGTGCCTTCCCTGGGTGTGTTTTTGGGTGCTGAACCCAGCGGGTGCCTATTCCTGCTCTCCCCCCCGCCTGCCTACGTGCCCTGCATCCCTGCCTGCCCCTCGGGATGCTCCGAGGGCGGCCGCAGGGTTGGCTGTAGCAGCGAGGCGAGGCACAGCCCCGCTCCGGCTCGCAGCGGGGAAGCCCGGCGGCTGCAGGGCAGCTGGATGGCTGCGAGCCGGGGGATGCATGGATTTAGGGGAGAAGGGGGTCTGTGGGAGGTGGGGAATGAGATGGGGACGTGCAGTGGATGGGGGGGATCACAGCTTGGGAGGTGCCGGGCGAGGACCGCACTCCGGCGGTGTTTTCCACTGGCCCGATGATGGGGTTGGGATTTGCCCTGTGCTGTGGGGGGCACGGGCATCTTCTCGAGGTGGGTGCTTCCCCGGGACAGGATGGACGTTGTCTGGGCTGGACCATGCCCCTCTCCATTGTCCGGGACCAGACTCTGGGGAGATGCGGCTCCTTGCACTGTGGTTTTCCAGACGTTGCCTAAAGCCTGGGTGACCGCGTGGCAAAGCTGGGGTTTAGGTCCCGCTGAGCCTTTTTTTTGAAGTGCGGTGCTGGGGAGGGGTTGGGTGGAGGCTGGGGAAGGGGTTCGGTCATGCGCAGGTGGACCCTCGTCCTGCCGCTACAACCCCACGGTGGGAGAGCCACGGAGCCATCTGAGTTGGAAAAATACTGAATGGAGTCAAAAAGAGAGAGGAATAAAAAATATGAGGAGGAAAAAAATATTCAAGAAAAAGCTTGGCGCAAGAGTTTGCGGGGAAGTGGAAGGGTTTGGGGCTGAGCTGTGCTGGAGGGGGGCTCCGGGGCAGCCCCCTCTGCCCGGGGGTGTTTTCCCCACTCCATCTCTCTCGCCACCTCGCTGAAGCCGCCTTCGTGCAGTGCTGGGGGGAAGAGCTTGCTTCCCGCAGCCGTGGGGGTCCCGCCGCAGCGGGCACGGGGTTTGCTCCTCTCCACCTCCCGGCTTTTGCGGGATCCGTCCCGCAAGCCCGTGGTGGATCACGGCCGTCGGCGCGCGTCGCGTTCCCGACGGAAAGCGGCCGGTACCTGATATTCCCCGGGGCCCAGCGGGGTCCCTGGGCTGGGGTGAGCAAGCGGGACAGGGGGGTCACCGTGGCCTCCTGCCTCGCATGTCTCCTTCCTCCTCCCCGATCTGTGGGATCCGCAGGGAGCTCTGGTCCCAGATCCCTTCGGAGCGGGGGGGACACATCCCTGGAGGGGGAGAGGTGGCTGGGGAGGGTGCAGGGCTCTCCAGCGTCGCTGCAAGGGACTGTGCACCAAAATCTGTCTAAGGTTTGGAGATGGTTTTTTTGTTTCTTTGGCCACTGTGAGCCTGAACCTGTCTGCCCGCTGCCGAGGACGCTGCCCGGCCTGTGACAGCTGGCAGAGGATGTATTAAAAAAAAAAAGAAAAAAAAAGGTTAATTACTCATGAAATGAAGTGTCACCCAGCAGATGTGCTTTCTGGAGGCTGAAGGTGCAGGGCACGAGGCTTTCTGGCAGCTTGGGGGGGTGCAAGAGGAGGAGGACCAGGCCAGGCGTGGGCAGTGGGGTATGTGAGTGTCGGGGAGCACAGCGCAGGCGTGGGGGGATCGTCTGGGGGTACCCACGTCCCCTCAGCCCAGCCGGCGGTCACACCTGGAGCTGGAGCATCCGAGGACTTGACTGGGAACCGTGCTGGTGCTATGTCCCTGGTAAAATAACCCCCTTTTCTTATCTTCCACAAGTAGATAATTACCCTTCTCTGCCTAATTGAACACACAGATTCCTCATCTGAAATAATGAGGCCATTACGGTGTTCTCCCGGCTGGAAACCGCTCCGAGTCAATGGGGTGGAAATGCTGGTGTGCCAGGTGGAAAGGAAAAAAAAAAGAAGAAAGAAAAGGAAGAAGGGAAGAAAAAAAAAATACAGTAAAAAGCTAAAGGGGCTCTGGGCAGGGGCGCGGGGCTGCTCCCCCGGCAGCCGTCTCGTGGGGCAGTGAGCTGGCGCGTGGGGGGACCGCGGCGGTGCTGGGACCACGTCCTGGGAGGGTTCTGCGACGGGGGAGCGCGGGATCGGTGCTGGAGGACACTGGAGCGGGGCCGTCTGGGGAGGAAAACCCAGCCGGGCTGCTCGGTACCCGCCGGAAGCGGCGCTGCCCGGGTCCGGCTGCGTGCGTCCTCGCGCGCTGTGTCTGGAAGAAGAGCCGCTGGCGCGCTTCCTCTTGGCATCGTCCCGCTCTCCTGTCCCTGCTAGGAGAGGCTGCTTTCCCGGGACGGACACCCCCTCGGCGTGGGGTCCCGGCGCTGGTGAAAGCTGGTCCCATCCCTGCTGCCGACGACGGAGGTTTGGAGCCAGGAGCGTGGGCTGGTTCTGGTGTCACTGGGACCGTTCCTCCGGCCGGGAAGCCCCGCAGCCCTCGTCTTCCTCGCTGGGCTGTGGCCCGGTTTGCCCTGGGCTCCTTGCCCTGCTCGGCTCGGGTGCCCCGCTGCCCTGAATCAGCTCTTTGTCACCGCGCCGGACCTGCCAAGAGCAAGCCGGATGGAAAAGGAGGCGGATGGAGGGACAAGCGAGCCCTGTCCTTTGGCTGGGGGGGGCCCTGAGCGTCTCGGGGCTTTTTGGCAGGTGATGGGGGAGAAGTACGGGGAAAAAATGCGCCTGTGCTTATTTTGGGTTAGCGCTGCCTTTAAACCACCTCGTGGCAACATCCCTCCCCAGCCTGGCTGTGACCCGGTCCCTGGGTTTGGGCACCCGGGGGGGTCCCCAAAGACAGGGGAGGTGGCGGCTTGCAGGGCTTGGTAGTGGGGTGAAAACAAATGGGTTACACCTGGCTAATTTATCCTTAACTCTGCCCTCCTGCTGCTGCCTTGGGGGCTGAGGGCTTGCTGTGCTGCACCTCGGCAGAGCTGCGGTGACAGCGTGGGGACCCTGAGCTGTGCTCGGCCGCGGGGGGCTCGGTGCCGGAGCCGGTCCTCTTACCCGCAGCGGTGCCCGGTACCCAGGGAAAAGGGCTTTGTAACCCTGGGCCGGGGTCCCGCTCCCTCTGCCCGAAATACTCGGGTGCGGGGTGGGCAAGGCTGGGAGTGGGTCCCTGGGGCTTGACCCCGCGCGCCCCGGGATTTCCGGCACCGAGCGTGCGACGGCAGGAGCAGGGATGCGGCTTTGTTTCGAGGGATGCTTCGCCCTTCGCTTTGCCCTCCTGGGAGCTGCGTGGTCCCCGCCCGGGGAGAGGAAGCTGTGGGTGTGTTTGTCGCTCCCGTCTGCAGAAATGCCAGACCCCTGGCAGAGGGGATGGTCCCGGCACGCGTGTGTCCGTGTGGGATGGGTCAGCGGGTCCCGCTGGGCCTCGGTGATGGCGCAAGGAGAAGAGAGCAAAGCGCTCTGTCCCTTCATCGCTCCTCAGCCGTGGAGGCTCTTCCAAGTCCTGGCAGCTAAAGTCCTTTTAAAAAAATTTAAAAGCATAAAACAACCCAATAAAACGTATTCTCCGTCCCCTTTAATGTGGGATTTGCTGTCAATTACTTTCCTAGGCTGTTGTCCTCCTCTCGGGGCTGCTTTTGAAGTCTCCTTCAGCTGCAGAGCTGCTGATGCTCCGTGGGGAGCGGGGGTCACTGGTTGCCGCCTGTGCCTGGGCAGAAGGCAGCTCCGTAGGGAAGGGGTCTCGGGGACGCCGGGGCGGCAGGTCGCTCGGCCGCGCTGTGCCACGACGGAGTGGAGTAGCTTTCGGAGCATCCCGGAGAGGGCATCGGGCACCCAGAGCTCCGCTGGGCATCCCAGGGGTGGCGCGGCGGGGACCTTCGCTCGCTGCCCGCGGCGGCTGGGCTGTGGGGAGCCGAGCACGTCCCCGGCCGCGTGCCAGCTGCGCGGCCCCGCTCGCAGCCCGCTCCGTGCCGCTGGCTTCAGCACCCAAGGGGCGACTGAGGGGGCACGGCGGTGGGTTTCGGTGGCTGGCTGCCTTGGCAATGGGAGGGCCGAGGGGTTTCGGCTGCACGAGGAGACGGCGGGAGCTGGCTGCTGAGCGGGGGGACCGCACGGGTACGATGCGCGGGAGGGTTTTGGGGAGCAGGCTGAACGGGAGTGGATGGTCCCCGCAGAGGGGTAGAGCTCAGCCGAATTTGCTGCCAAATTCAAGCTAAGGGAAAGGTCAAGAGCCCGCGGGGCTGGTGGAGGTAAGCCAGACACCGGCTGCAACTGGTGGGAAAGCTGGCGGGTGACGTGGTGACCCCCCGGGCTGGCTGGCGGTCGGGGGCTGAAATATTTCTAGGGTGAAATGAATTCTGCCCGATTCCCGGCACATCGCGGGTTAGGAGTGACCTTCTCCGGAGGCTGTGTCCCGGGAAGCAAAATCCCTACCGAGGGCCGTGAGGGAGCATTGTCCCTGTTCGGCCAGAGCTGCTCCATCTCGCTTTGGAGCTGGTGCTAAATGAGACGGTGCTGGAGGAGATGGGGACTGGCGGCCAACGGATGCACGGTGAGGTGTGACCGGGGGAAAATGGGGGAGATCTGGCTGCTGTCAATGTGCAGGAGGGATTTGGGACCCTGAGTTGAGCGTGGAAATGTCAGGGCTGTCTCCCAGGGTGGGTGTTTGTCAGCCTGAGTGGTCTCATGGCAGCTCCATGGCCAGCCCTGAGCGATTCGCCATCGATTTCCTTTGCTCCAGCCGAGAGGGATGGCACGGAGCGGGTAAACAGCATCAAATGAATTCGTTTTGGGGAAGCAGGAAAAAAAATCCCCTCGCTCCTCTAGTTCCTTCGGCGAGGCGTCTGTGCCTTGAGGTGGTGACCCAGGGACGGAAACAAAACCCTTCCCGCAGCCGGTGGCAGGGATCAGCAGCATCCAGGCAGGCAAGAGTGACCGAGGGAGGTAGGAGGGGCTGCCTGGGGTCTGATCCTGCATCCCCGTGAGGGTCCCACGCCCCGTTCCCTCGGCCCTGTCGCCGTCCCCGCGTCTGCCCCAGGTGCCGTGGAGCAGGCAGCGCTGCGGGCAGCACGGCGGTTTTTTCCCGGCGGGCAGCGCTGCGTTTTTTCGGCGACAGAAGGGGGTTTGCGATATTGACTCCTTGCTGGCTAATTTTAATTGCTTAGCAGCTCGTTAGGAGAATCGGTGGAGGGATGCGTGCGCTCCTCTGCTCCGGCTGCTGGCTCGGAGGCTGCGTCTGCGCCGGGGAGCCGCGGGCTGCCGGCAGTTGAGCCGGTGGGTTTAATAGAAATGCCGATGCCGCCGCCTTTGCGGCAGCTGTGTCTGGGTGTAAATGTCACCTCGCTTCGCATCGCTGCTCCCTGCGCGCCCCGTGTCACGGCAGGGTGTCCCCGCTCAGCCCCGGGGACAGGCTCGGGGTTCTGCCCGGTGGCAGCACCCTGGGAGGACGTGCCGGGGCGCGGAGCGGTCCTGCGTGGCCGGGGGAAGCCGCCCGTCGCGTGGCAGGGGCAAACGGGGTCTTGGCCACTCTCCGGGGCCCGAGGATGGGCAGCAGAGCCCGGGGAGGGCACTTCTGCTTCCTGCTGGCTCCGCGGGGGTGGGCACCCCCCGGGCATCGCTCTGACCTGGCTTGGTGCTGGTTCGTTACCGGCCACCGAGCTCGTGTGCCTGCCTGGAGGCAGGGAGGGCTCAGCCTGGGCTCCCCGAGGGTGCCAACCCGGTTTAGCGCCGTTGCTATTGCAGCTGTGGAGCTGGGGTCTGCTCCTCGGCGAGGACTTGGGCAGAGCCGCGCTGACGTTCCTCACCCTGGGAAGGCATCGGGCTCGCGCTCCCCTCCTTTGCTGTTCCCTGAGCCCACGGCAGGTGCTCGGGGTGGTCCTCCCTGAGCTGCTCGCCCGCTTGCTGCATCCCTGGCACGTCTTCTGGCTCGAGTCGCTGCCTTCATCCCTCTTTCACTGGCATCCTCCCAGCACGGTACCGCATCTCGCTGGGGGCTTGGTGTAGCTTCACGGGCCACCATGACTGAGGCCCTGTCCCCTCTCTTTCCACCACCACGCTTTTCCCAAGAGCGGGGTGGTTTCTTCGCCCACTTTCTTTGCAGGCTCATAGCTTTGGTAGGGTTTGAGTTCTCTCTTTTTCCATGGGGAGAGAGGGGATGGATGCGATGGTCTGGATGGGCAAGGGTTTCTTTACGGAAGCTTTGCAGTGTTTCTCGGCTGTGCAGACGGACTCAGAATAGCTGGACTGGATGCTGGAGAAGCTTTGTCCCTCTCCCGTTCCTCTGGATTCAGAGAGCTCAAAAACATCACACAGAAGCTGAGAGATCAGAGGCAGCCAGAACATGTGCAGACCTCTCTTGAGTGGTGGACCTCAAAAGGTGTCAGCTCAGACTCGGGGTGCTCGGCATGCCCGAAACCTGGTCCTCAGCATCCTGACCTTCTCCTTCCAGCGTAGTCCTGAGCAATGCTTCCTCATGGCGTGGAGGTGCAGGGCATCCATCCCATCCCAGCTCCTGCCTGGCCTTTCCTCCCGTATTTGTGTCCTCCGAGGAAGGCGGGACAGCGGCGTGTTGCTGCGAAGGTCCCTCGGCAATCTCCTGTGTTGGTCCCAAGGTCTCCTGCAGCAGCTGGCGGTGGGAATTAAGGGGATTAACCCAGGCCCTCGTGTTTTCCAGCCTCCAGAGGCTTTGCCTGATTTTTGGGTGTTGGAGCTGGCTGCTCTGGCAGGCTCCTTCCGTAAGGCAAAAAGGGGGAGCAGCTCCCCGTCACTGGGAGGTGTAACGTGGGGTGAAGCTGTCCCTTGGGGTGGGCAGCCCAGGACCAGCGCTCATCCCACACCTCGCCCCCATCACCCGTCCCTCAGCTTTGGGATGTGGTCGGAGGAGCTTTAGGATGCTGAGGAGAGCAGCAGGTCCCAGGCTCGTGTTTCTGTGAGTAGTAAAACCCGTCTCCAGCTCTGGTTTAGACCACAGGGCTTGGCGTCGGTGGGGATGCTCTGAGCTCCGGTTGGGCTTCTCCTTGCCTTTCCCCATCTTCTGTGCACAGACAGTGGTGCTGCTTCCCGGGAGGTGGGCATCCAGGGTAAGATGCAGCTCCGAACACGCCTAGAAGGTTTTGGCAACCCATTGCAGCCCGGTCCGCCGGCATTTCGGGGATGGACGGTGGTGAGGCTGCTCTGGCTCGCTTTGGCATCTCCCATCCAGCGCGGGTTTTCCTGCAGGAATGGGAAGACAGGAGAGCAGATGGTCACCCCGGGGGGGATTTCCTGGAGCACCGAGCTAAACCCATCCATCTCCCTTTCCACCGCTCTGGTCACGGTTTGCTCGTCGGGGTAGCTGGGGGGGAACCGTGAGCTCCGGCGTGCAGCGGCGCTGAGCCTTCCTCACCAGCCGTGTCCCCACCGAGGGGGAGGCTGGCCAAGGCGTCAGACGCTCGCAGGCAACGTGGATTGCAGCTTAAATGCTTTTCTTTTATTTTTTGAGCACAAGATTTTGGGGGTTTGAGCTCAGATGTGATTTTTGTTGTCGAATATCATGATTTTTCCAGTCCTCTGTGGTCCTGGCCAGCTCCCCTGCATCTTTCTCAGGGGCTGGGAGCTTTGCTGGCAGCCGGGCTTGGATGGGGAAGTGCAGGGCAGGCAGGGGACAAGCACAGGGGGACTGAAGGGGACGGGCAGCCCCGCAGACCGCTGTATTTCAGTGGGACACGGCTCCTGGTGATGGACAAATCACTCCACACATCTGCTCCGGAGCATCGGTTTGGTGGGAAAGGGGTTTGAAATAATACAGGGACCGTGCCCCAAATCCCACCCGGCTGATGTGCTTGGGACCTCGGGCTGGGGGGTGTCATTTCTCCTCTCGCTGGTGCCTTTTGGGGTCTGTTTTGGGGGGAAAAGAGAGAGAATAAGGGTCCTGAGCGTCCTCAGTTGCCGCTGCTGCTGCTGGAGGCTTCTCCCAAAGGAAGAAGTCCCACTCCTGACGCCCCGAGGGCTCAGCACCGCTTGCCAGGACGCGCAGCCTGGAGCCAAGCAGGGTCGGACTCTGACCACAGACCCGCATCGGGCGGGGGGATGCCCTGAGGTCCTGGGACGTGCTCCCCCTCCTCCAGCACCGTGGCTGCTGCTGACCCGAGGCTCTTCATCCCCAAAGAGTCCTCGTCTGCCGCTCAGGGCTCTTCATCCCCACCTGGGCACCTCTGGGGCCAGGAGCAGAGCTGTGGCTGTACCGAGAGCCGGGCAGGCCACGCCAAGGCGGTGCCTGACCACTGTCCCGTCCCGGCAGCTTCGCTCCAGTGGGTCCATCCACCTGATGTCCCACCTGACATCTCCCTGTGGGACCTTTCCCATTGGGCAGCCGGAGCTCGTTGGGGCTGAGCATCCAGCTGGAGGGCGGGAGCAGGGGATTTCGGGAGTCCCAGCCCTGATCCTTGTGCGGAGGCTCCTGTGAGCTTCCCCCCGTGCCGAGGCAGCTCAGCTTGCTGGGCAATGTCCGGCTTCGTCCCCGGGTGCCTGGTCTGGGAACACGGTGGGTGAGCGCGGAGCGAGCTTGCAGCAAGTGACCGTGGAGCAGAGACTCGTTAGCAGCAATTAGGAGATGCTGGAGGAAGCATGAGCGAGGGGCATCTCTAACCGTATTGGAGGGTTTGGAAAGGGTCCAGAGAGCTGCAGGCGAAATCCCGGCTCCGAAACCCAAGCGAAGAAAGGGGCTGTGTTCGGGGCGAGCGAGCTGCGCGCCGTCAGCCGAGCAGGAGGGGAGGAGGAGGGAGGTGGGGAGGCAGGCGTCTGCTGCGTGGAAGGCCCGCTGTGCTCGCCGGCAGCGGGGCGGCACGGGGCGGCTCTGTGTGGTGTGACGACGGGGAAACTCCTCTGCTCCGGGCCGGCATCGCCCTGGTCTCTGTGCTGTGCGGTGGGGTTGGTGCTCGGTCCCTTGCAGCCGTGGTCTCGTGCTGAGGACCGCTCCTGGCCCGGGCTCGTGGTCTGCTGGCTGCTGTGACTCGGAGCTGGTTCGTGCGATGGCGTGCGGGTCTCCTGCCCCCTCCTTGCGCGGCTCTGAAAGCATCAGCACCGCTCTGAACGCGTCGCTGCCGAGCGTGCCCCGGGTGATGCCGTCCCCAGACCTTGCCCCATCCTCCCACCCCGTGCTGCCCGCCTTTACGTGGCTCTGTCTGGTCCTAGAAGAAGAGGAAGCAGCAGGTTAGCAGCATTAATCAGTGCGGCGGTGCTGGCTGCGCGTCCCGGGGGTGCTGGGGCAGCAGCCGCGCTGGGCACGGCTCCCGGGCGGCCCGGAGGGTGCTGGGAGGACGCGTAGGAGGGAACTAAGCCGGGGGAACCGAAACCTTCCTCCCTCCTGGCACCGCTTTCTGCTTCTTCTTCTCGTAGCCCCTGAGCTGCTCCTTTCTCACGGGGGTGAGGTTCAGACCGAAGGGGCTCGATTTTTCGGGGAGGGGGGGTGGAGCAAAGTGATGCTCGTTGGTACGAGGTGCTGGCCTTGCCCTCCCCTCACCAAGGGGAGCATTCATGTCCCGTTCCCACAGAGGCTGAGTAGCATTTGGGTGTTTGGCTAAGGCTGCCCGTGACTCTCCTATCCTATATTTAAATTGCAGGGGACTGAACGTCAGCACAGAAGCCTGGAAGGCTCTTTCCGGGGCTCTGCTGGTGCTGTCGCTCCTCCCGGGGTGCAGGTGCCTCTCGGAGTGAGCGCTTGTCCCCGCCGAGAAGAGGGAGGGTTTTGCTGAAGGCACACAGGGCTTGAGCCTCGGTGTTACTTAAACCCCTCAGAGCAGCGGTGGCATTTAATGTGGATGCAAACCAAAGCAGGGAGCACAAGCCCTCCCTGCTCCTTCACGGTGGCTGAGAGGAGTTGCTTGTGCTGGAGAGGGTCCCTGATGGGGATGGAGCTGGGCCATGGGGACGGAGAGCGAGTCGGGGGCTCGTGGCTTTGGACCTTGAGAGCCTCCAAGGACGGAGCCTGCACAGCCTCGCTGAGGGCAACGTGTGGCTTTTCCACTCTTTGCTCCAATTTATATCAAATAATCTCTTTCCAGTTTACCCAGTGCCTTGTGGCAGGGGCCCAAACCCGGGCGCGGTACCCAGCGGTGAGCGAAAAGGGCTGAGCGAGGCGGGCTGACCCCGTGCAGCGTCCCTGTGCCTGCAGCCGGGGTGCTGCCAGCTCAGGGCTGCTCGCCAGGACCGGGGGCTCGGTGGCAGCGGCCGGTGCGTGCGGGGGTTTAATCTGCCCAGGGGACAGGACCTGCAGCGTGGCATCCTCCAGCCTGCGTCGCAGATGGATGCCGAGACGGTGAATCTCAGGTTCATCTCCTCCGAGGCTGGGAGCGATACCCTGCGTAGGTACCGCAGAGCCGGCCGCCGCGTCCCGTCCCTCGGCAGGTCCCTGGGAGCAGCGCACCCGCTCCTCGTGGCCATCGTTAATCCACGGAGCGGCATGGGGGGAGTAACGCTGTCCCCTGCGCTCCGTGCCGGAGCAGCGGCATCCGTGGCCTCGGCACAGCGAGGTTCGGCTCTATTCCCACTGCCCGTCCCTGGGGGTGATGGGGGGGTCTGGAGAGCGGAGGAGACGAGAGGAGAGCGCGGGATCCAGTCCTGGTGCTCCTGCGACGCTGCCCACCACCCTCTGTGGGGCTGCAGGAGGAAGGCCACAGGGATGAAGATGGGCGAGGGGAGGAGGGCGGCTGGTGGGAGGCAGGGAGCTGCCAGGAGAGAGACGGAGCTGCCTGGGGCTGAAGAATGGCTGAGAGCAGAAGAAGGGGCTTTAGAGCTTAATTTCCTGTCCCCGCGGTGGGGATGGGATTTGTGCTGCCATCTCCAAGGAGACGCCGGCTGCGCGGCTGCTGGAATACTAATGGCACGGGAGGCGTGCGGCGGGGGGCTCCGGGGGCACCCCAAGCTGCCCCTCGGCCAGGCCGTGGGGTCTGAAGACACCCTGGGAGCTGCCCCCGTGGCAGCCACCGAAGCCGTTTCATTTTATGGGGGTCAGAGCTCCCCAGGGCTTGCTGTTGGGGAGCAGGAGGACGTGGAGGGGTGGGGGGCGGTGAACCCCCCTGCCGCCGTGCCCACGGCCGGGGACAGGGCTGCGCCGCTGCTCGCAGCGTCCGTGCTGTAATTTTGGGGGAAGTCGGTTATTTTAATGCTGGGAAGCGAGGGTGCTGAAAAATAATCCCTCCCTCGGCAGCCCGAGGAAGGCGGGCGTGAGGGGAGTCCGTAGGCTGGGAATGACGAGTGCAGCCCAGGGTGGCACAGGCGTCTGCGGCAGCGAGGGCTTGGCGGGGGTGCCTTCAGCGGGGTCTTGGGTTGGGGGAGGGTATGCCTGGGGGGTCTTGGAGCCGTGGGGTGCTTGGGGAGAGCCGTGGGGTGCTCGGGGAGAGCCGGGCACTGGAGGGGCAGCGAGCAGCGATGCGTCCCGAGGATGGATGTGGAGAGAGATCCTGCGGGAGATCCTGGCTGTCTTATGTGAAGGGCCTGGAGCTGCGCTTTGGAGGGGGTGTACTTAAGCCTGGCGCTGATGAGCTGCTGCCAGCTGCTCAGTACCAATGTGATGAGGGGAGTCGCAGCCAGAGCCCCCGCCGTCGTCCCCTGTGTCCCTCCCCGCCGGGAGCCGCAGCGATGGCAGCGCCCGCCCTTCCCCGCGGGTGTCCCCAAAGGAGGAGCGGTGTTGGGCTGGAGGTGGCTGTGGTCTCACGCCTTCTTCTTCTGCTCCCCTCGCAGATGGGGAGAGGCTGGGGGAGGTGACGGATCCCGGCAGGCGGCCGGCGGCAGCCCAGGCGTCGGCACGGCAGAGGAAAGCCGAGGAGTCCAGCGAGAGCCGTGAGGAGGAGCTGACGGTAATCGGAGCGCGGGCGGGTGGGAAGGGGCCTGTGGAGTGGCTGGTCCGAGTCCCTCAGCCAGCACACGGCCAGCTAGAGCAGGGTGCTCGAGGCCTCGTCCGGCTGGGCAGATCCGAGGGTGGAGAGGGCACAACCTCTCTGGTTCTGCTCAGCAGCCCTCGCGGTGGAGAAAAAAGATCCCCAATATCCCATGGAAACTTCTGGCCTTGCGGCTCGCGCCTCTTGCCTTGTCGCTGTGCTCCTCGGAGCGGGGTCCGGCACCACCTTCTCTGCAGCCCCTCCTCGCAAAGCTGCAGGGTCCTCATGGCAGCAGGGTCCTGCTTCGCTGGGCAGAGCCGCCTGCTCCTGTGTCCTCTGCTCTGTCTTGCTGATCTCCGCTTGCCTGTTTTGGACTGGAGAGCCCCAAACTGGACCCAGTACACCCCAGCTGGGGTCTCCAAGCAGAAGCTGGAGAGAGGATCTCTCCTTGCTCGCAGCCCGGGAGGCTCTGGGCATCGTAGCCACGAGGACACCCTGCTGTGTCCTCTTCAGCCAGCTGTCACCCAGCCCTTCTCCAACACCCTACTGTCCCCTCCTCAGCGTGTCTGCAGGCTCTGGCTGCGGGGAGCTGGGCTCTGAATTGTCCCCTCTGTTGGGGCAGGCGGCGGAAAAGTTCACTCCAGTTTGAAAGCAAACAGCCTGGCTCAAAAGGGCTCCACGAACCGCAGCAAAGCAGCGCTCCTTCAAAACAAGGAGACGGAAAACCTTCCTCCCGCTGCGCTCCGAACTGCGGGTCTCACTGGTGGCACAGCCGCTTCTCTGTCTCTGGGCAGGCAGGGATGGTGGTGGGTTGTCCCCTCCATCTCCGGATGGAGACCCGTCCCGGTGCCTCTCTGCAGAAAGGCAGGGAGGTTCTTCCAGGTGCTGGGGGTGGAGAGCCGGCTGCAGGCTAGGCAGCGATGAAGCGGTGAGAAGTACGGGTGGGGAGGAGGCAGGTTGCGCCTGGCTGGCTGGCAGAGCGTGGGCGAGAAGAGGACAAGCCCTGCTGTGATCTCTCCCAGCTCCTCATAGATCAGGGACAGACAGACAGAGGAGGAAAATGAGGTGCCCAGAGATAGCAGGGGCTGGTGCTGGGTGAGGATGGAGGGGGACAGCGGGGATTGCATCTCGTTTTTCCCTGGGAGGAGGGTGAAATCCTTCCAGTGAGCGTGGCACAATTCCACCACCTCCCTAATAAAGCCTTCCAAGGGCACCGCTGCCCTCCTCCTCAGCAGTTTGCTAATTATTTCCTTGGCGCTGTGTGTGCTAACGGGCTGTGCCGTGCCGATGCTGCGGTGGTTGTCACCTGGACTCGGAGCTGGGCTCTGCTTTTGGAGAGGGTCAGCTCCGCTCTTCGGGGGGTGGCACGGTCCCTCCTTGCCCGGCTGAGGCCATGGGGACGATGACTGTGGGTCCTGCTGGGGCAGGCGGCAGGGACGTCTGTGCCCTCCTCGGTCCCATCCCTGGAGCGGGCTGATGCGGAGCGTGGGTGTCACCGGTGTGACGATGGGCTGTGACACCAGCCAGGTCCCCATCTGACGGGCACAGCTTCCCGTCACCGCAGGCAAGGGCAAGGTGCCAGGTCAGCGGTCTCTTTGGAGAGCTCTTTGGCGGCTTGTCCTTCCCCATGTGCTAGCTGGTCCCTCAGCCCTCCTCTGCCACGCTCCCTGGGACACGATGGCAATGCCCACGGGGGTGGCACGGGCTCGCTCCGGCTCTGCCTGCGGCTGCCAGCGTGGTAGACAAGGAGGATGCTCTGGGTGGGCTCCAGAAACACCCGGCTTTTCCTTGCCACCCGTCACCGTCTCAGCAAGCCAGGGCGGGTGAATGCTCACCTAATCCCTCTAAATTTCGCGACACGAGTGATCGGATTAACCTAAACCCCTTTAAAGGAGGAGGGGGAGCAGAGAAGCATCCCGCTTCCTCCAGCCGTGAGCGGACTTAGAGGTCGCTTGTGCTCTGTGGAGACGGAGCCCAAAATACTCTGTTTCCAGTAGCCCGTGAGACTGGCTGAACATTTTGGATGAACAGAAAACTTACTGTTTTGGAGAAGTTTGTTTCCTCAGCAGAGGAAGAGAAACGAGTTTAGCTGGAACATTTTGAAACTCAGCTCCCCAGGACACCTTGCCAATATTTTTCTGCCTCCTCCTGCCCCGTATTTCCTTTGCCGTTAGCTTTGAAAGCTTTCACCTTGGTTTGGCAGCGCTTGACATCCAAAATGAGGTGTTTAGATCTAGGGTCACCTCCTGCAAGCATGGCCAGGCTGGCCCCGGTCCCCCCCATCCCTCAGCTCTCCCTCCTGCTTCCTCGACAGAGCGATGGGCAGGACTTGGACGGCTGGTTCTCCAGGGGCCACCGGTCTGACCGAGCCACCACGCACCCCAAACTCAACCTGACCAAGCAGGCTTTGCCGTGGAATGAGCAGGTAGGTGGGCAGGGAGCAGCAAAAGGGGTGGTGGTGGAGCAGGGGGTCCACCCAGCCCCTCGTTTGGGAGCCCACAGCCCACATTACCCCAGCATGCCAGGCTCTGAAGCCAGCTCCAGCCGTCCTCCTCCCTGCTCTCCATCACCGGTCCCGGGGGCTCTGCCCGGTCCTGGGGTCAGCATGGTGCCCGTGAGGATGAGCTCCTCGGGTGCGTGCCGTGGGTGTGCGTCAGCCTGTGCGGTTGTGAAGGGGACAGCTTGCTGCCTGTCTTCTCCAGATGGGTCCGTGCTGCACCCGCCTCCTGGTGCTGGCTGTGTGCCGGTGGGATGGGTGCTGCGGGTGGGTGAGGGACGGGGTCAGTGACATCCCCAGGGCTTGACACCCGCCTTCCAGCATGCCCTAGCGCTGTCCTTGGCAGGCGAGGGGGCACCTGAGGAGGACAGCCCGCTCATCTCCCTCTCTCGTCCCCCAGTACAAAGGGAAGGCAAACTTGCACGTCTTCGAAGACTGGTGTGGCGGGGCCGTGAGGCACCTGAGGAAGAACCTCCATTTTCCGCTCTTTCCCCACGTGAGTCCTGGGCCCCATGGCGACGGGTCGGAGGGAGGGTCCACTCATCCCTCTCTGGGTGCTGCTGCATCTCCACTGGCTGTGGGCTTGGTCCTCCAGGCCTTTGCTTGCGGACTTTCAGGTTTGGTTCGGGGCAGGGAACTCTCAGCAGAGCAGGGATGGAGGGAGAGGTGGGTGGTGATGGGACCTCCACATCCCCGCTGGTGCCAGGGACACGGGGCCTTGGGATAATGAGGAGGAGGTGGCCTGAGTGGTGTTGGAGCAAGGCGTGAGCCTGGGCACGAGCGGTTTGTGCTTTCACGTCCCCGTCTCTCCTCCGCAGACCCGCACCACAGTGAAGAAGCTGGCCGTGTCGCCCAAGTGGAAGAACTACGGGCTGAGGATTTTTGGCTACATCCACCCTTTCAAGGATGGTGAGTGACGGAGCTTGGCCTCTTCTCCCCCTGCAGCAACAGGGAGAAGCTGCCTCCTTCCCCCTGCTTGGGCCACACGAGGACAGAAAGGCTCTTAGAGACAGTCCCCAGGCTCCCAGCCAGGAGGGTCTTTCTGGAGCGAAGACCCTTTTCCCTGGTTGCTTCAAAGGGAGGTGAAGCCCCGGTCCCAGCCAGGATGGAGCCAGGACATGGGGTCTGGGGTGGCCCCGTCGCCTCCATCCGCCCGTCCCTGCTTCCCCATCTCACTGCCAGGCACCGGAGCTGAGCCCACGGCGCCGGGGCCGCCGTATCCCTCTGCAGTGACCTGCTCCTTTGCTCTCCGCAGGGGACTTCCAGTTTTCGGTGGCGTCGGATGACAATTCGGAGTTCTGGCTCAGCTCTGACGAGAGCCCGTCCAACTCCCGGCTGGCTGCGTTTGTGGGCAAGGTGCGTGCTCCCATCTCGACCCTCTGCCCATCGCGGCACCGGCGATGCTTGAGCTCCCACCGAGCGCGTCCCCTCCGTCGGGCTGCCTCGCTCCTCGCTCCCAGCGTTCTGACTCCCATTCCGAGCGCCTTCTGGGGATCCCTGCCGCTCAGCAATGACGCTTCAAACCCGCGGGCGCTCTTTAGCCACGGCACGTTCTCCCTTCTGCAAGACCCTGTGCTGCAGCGCAGCAGCTCAGAGGGAGCGTGCGGGGTCCGTGGGGGCTTTGCCGGAGGCAGCTCTCCTGCTGCTTCGCCCCCCTGGGAAATGCCAGGCTATTTCAGCCTGGTCCCACCTCTGCCCCTGGCCAGGCCTCGTTTGGCTTCTGAAGGACCCTCTGCCCCTTGGTCCCATCCTAGTTTGAGCTACCAAAGACCAGCCGATGTCCCAGAACAGGAGATTTAATATTCGCTCCTGGATTTTCTTGGCGTTAACTCCTATAACTGGAAACTCTGTGCTCCGTCACCGCATCCATGCATTTTTGGGAACTTGGTGTTGTTGGCCGGTGGCAAATTCTTGTGGCAGGAGTGCCACCAGCTGGGGACAAGCAGGCCCTGGGACAGAGCTCCAGGGCTATCGTCCTGCCTGAAGAGCCTTTGGGCAGCATGGCGTCGTGCCTGATGGAGGTGGAGGGGAGATCCCCACAGCCCGGTGGCGTTTGGCCCGTGGTGTCCCCGGAGCTCTGACACGCTCCTCCTTCCTTCCCGCAGCTGGGCACCGAGTGGACGGCGCCGGGAGAGTTCACCAAATTCAGCTCACAAGTCTCCAAGCCCCTGCGGTAAGCGTGTCCTCGCTCCCGCTGCCCATCCCGGGCGGATGAAGCTGCGGAGGTGGAGCTGCTGGCTCCACACAGACTCTGAGCAGCTCCTCCTCCCTGGGAGGTGACCCTGGCCACGGTCTCTTCCCAGAAGGCACAAGGGGTCTGGGCTGGGAAGGAGCTGAACCAGCCATGCCCCCAGGTCCGTGGCTTGAAGGTGCTGGGGGCCACAGCCACCTCTGCAGATGATGAGGGGGGGACAGGGGATCCCCCCGATCTCGTGAAGCTTCCCAGGAGCGGGATGGGGCAGCGCATACCCACATCACGCTGCCCGTCTCCTCGCCCCAGGAAGGTGTAGCCACACTGAGCAAGCAGGGAGGGTTTCCCGAGCTGGCTCCTCTAGCAGGGGAGCTCCCATCGCCCTGGCAGCGGTCGCAGTCAGCTCCGCAATCGTTTCTAACTGGCTTCCTCCCCTCCTCCGCAGCCTCATGTCCTCCAGACGCTACTACTTCGAGCTGCTCCACAAACAAGACGACCGAGGTTCAGACCACGTGGAAGTTGGCGTGAGTAAATGCCCCCACCCGTGCTCCTTTCAGGGCTTGTCCTGTCAGGAGCTGGCACCAGGGCTTTTCCCGACGTGCGTTAAAGCACTTTATCCTGGAGCAAAGCCACAATTTCCCCTCTCCTGTGGCTGCCAGCGGCTCCGGCCACAGTAGGGACGGGTCAGTGTCACCCCGATGGAGCTGGGGCTCCGTCCCCATCTCCCGGGGCTAGTCCTGCACGGGACGCCTGGCACGGGCTGCTTTTCTCTGTGCTCATCCGATCCTTTCGTGCCGACGGCCTTTTGGGAGCTGAAGACCCTGCTGTCCCTCCCTTGTGCTCCCGTAATGGATGCTAACAGAGCGTCCCCTCCGCTCCGGGCTGCAGCTCGGCGTGGCCAGCCCCATCCCTCCTCCTTTTCCTTGGCCTCTGCCGAAGGGCTGGCAGAGGGGGAAGGGCCCCTGTGGGCTGCTGCTCGGAGGAGCCCGTTGCGGTGGGCAAGGAGACCCCCGACCACGTAAGCCCAGAGCAGGCGGGTCCCAGGACACCATCTGCGGGTGGCAGCCCGCCTCGCTGGTCTGCATCCGGGGGTCAGTGGTGGGAGAGGTGGCCGAGGAGATGGAGTGGGTCCCTGTTTTCATTTCTCCCTTAGAGATACTGTGACATTAAAATCTGAATTTGTCTACTTGGCTGCACAGCCCTGCAGAGCCTGGAGCGCGTGGGTCGGGAGCTTGGGCTGTCTTTGGGAGGGGAAGATGTTGGCTCGTTAGCAAAGGTTTCCTTTCTCCCAAGCAGTCATTAATCACTAGAGTCAGACTTGTGCCAGCAAAGCCTCGGAGAGGCTGACAACACCCCTTCCTCGCTGGCTCGCTGCTCCCCATCGCTCAGCCTCGCCCTCCCAGGGCTCCACCTTGGTCCGCCCCGATAAGATCTGCATTTCTGCTGTGAAAAACAAACAAACAGGGGGAGGCGTTTTTTGGCTGGAGGGAGGGAAGCCTTTCAGGTGTCCAGAAAAAAGCAACTACAAAAAAGCAGGACCCTAATGCGTCTCTCCCTGTGGGTATTTAGGGGCTTGTCCGGGCAGAGGCTCCGGGCGTGCTTTTCAAGCACGCGTGGTTAGATCGGTGCAGGCAGCTGTGGAGACCCCTGAAGCCGATGCCGGCTCGTCTGCTGCGAGCGTGCGTTCACGCAGCGCCGGAGGGAGCCGCGGAAGGGGACGAGGTGCCGCGGGGCTCGGGGTGTGCCGGCTCTGGCCCGGGTCCTCGGTGGGTGCCGTGGCCTCCCCGCTCCGGGGCGTGCGGAGAAGCTGCCCCGCGCCCCGGCATCGTTCCCCGCCGCGAGGCAGGGCGCCCGGCTCTGCTGCCCGCCGTGACGTGACTGATGCTGGCGCGGGGCCGGACCTGGCCTGCCTGGCCCGGAGGACCACGGCTGGGCTGTGCCAGTCCGAGAGGGCAGCGGCGTCAGCCTGTGCCCCACCTGCGGGAGCCTTCCCCTCTCTGCCCACGCTGGGGACGCCTGCTAATCCCAGATCGCTGGGGTGAAGGCAGGAGATGGGACTGGAGCAGGATCAGTCCTCTCCTTCAGGGTTGGGGCTGGGATCAGTGCAGACGAGTCTGTGGGAGCTGGGGAGGGAGGAGGACCCATCCCAGGGTGCCTGGGGTCGGGCAGCTGCGTCCCAAACCCCTGCCGCCCTCCCGCTCATTCTCCGTCTCCTTGTATTTTTTCCTAGTGGCGAGTTTTCCTGCCCAGCTTGAAGTTCGAAGTGATCGACTCCTCCTACATCTCTCTGTACACAGGTACGGGCCAGGCGTGTCCGCCCGCAGCCACGGCAAGCGAGCTCTCGAGGGGGCTGCACGCGTTGGTGCAGCCGGCGAGAGACGGCGTCAGAGCCCGGGATGGAAACCAGAGCCTGGGAAATCAGATCTTGGGGGAAGGTCTCAGCCTCTGAGTCCCCCCAGAGCTTCTGTTGGGTGTAAGGAAGGAGGCAAGGGGCTGCAGTGGGGAGGGGTGGTGCTGGGAGTGTGCTGTGACCCTCCCAAAAAGGGGATGTGGAGGTGACACGCCGCAGAAACACAGCTCTCCTGGTGCTCCAGCCTTGCCCCTGCTAATGAGACCACGGGGGGCTGGCTCCTTGGCCTGGCCCTGAGTTACGAGGAGCTGTCGTGTACACGGGGATGGATGGCGCAGGGTTTAATTAAATCTGTAGATCTTCTGCTTCCTGCCCCTTCCCTGGCAGCGAGAAAAGGCTTGATAGATGGGTCCTGCCCCAGTGCTCGATACGCCGGAGGACCGGCCATCAAACATGCCCTGGAAGGTGTCGATAAGGCAGGAGGGGACAGGCAGCTGGCGGGGATCAGGGGGGAGGAGAGGGATGGAGGGGTGTTGCTGCTGTTGATGCAGGTGCCCGTGAGAAGGATGCCATGCAGATAATTCCCCCCTGCCCCGACCGCTGTCCGTCAGTGCCGGCTCTTTCCACTCCTCTTTCCCGCTTCCCGGCTCCGTCAGACCCCGGCAGCATCCCGGGGCGACGCTGCGTCGCCCGTGGGGAGCCCGTCCCTGTGGCGTGGGGGACAGGCGGCGTGCGGAGCGTCCTCGTCCCTTCCCTTTCTCTGGGCTGTTCCCGGGCTGCAGCCCAGCCGCGGCCAGCTGCACGGAGACGTGTGGGGAGCCCTTCCCCACCGCAGGCAGCGGAGTCGGGGGCTCGGGAAGGGGGTTCCTGCTTGCTTCAGGACCTGCCTGCTTCCCCGCAGCTCCGCAGCAGGCAGGGCTGCCTGGAAAGGGAGCACCCTGGAGAGGGTGCTCGGGGCAGGCAGCTCTGAGAAGGGGCCAAGGTGACCGGAGCAAGGTGACCTCCCTCAGGGCGGCCTGGGGGCTGGCTAATAGCCAGGGGTGACATGCCACCCTCGTCCCTGAACAGGAGGCAAAACCACCTCGTGTTGCCTTTACCTGCACCGCTGCGGGGAAGAACATTCACGGTTTGTCTCCTGTGTCCTTGGGAGTTAAAGCCCCCGAGTGTTCCCACCCCTCGTCTTTGAGCGTGGTGAGCGGTGCTGCAACCGGAGCTGGCGCTGCCTGGCTGAGGTCGGCTGTACCCTTGTCCTCGTGGTGCTTGTTAGTTGATGGAAATAATCATTAGGGTGATTAGTCACGAGGTCTGTGAGCATGTGAGAGGGCTGGAGGAGCTGGGTCTGCCCTCGTGCAAACACGTTGGCTCCCCTTGTTCCCCTGAGAGTGGGAGGAACCTACAGTCCTCCAAGCCCTCTCGGTGGGAGGGATGGAGAGGTTGGGAAGTGCCACCTTGGGGGATGCTCCCACGACAATGCTCTGTATGTGTATGCCCGTGGGGTTCAGCCCCTGTCCTCGCCTTCTTCAGATGAAGCGTCCCTGAAGATGAACCACGTAGAGCACATCCCGCAGACCTTGGCCAGCCACAGCGGGAGCTACCTCTGGGAGGCACAGCAAGACGAGCACGGGGCTGACATGCTCAAGTCTGACCCCAGGGACACCTTCTTCCTCAGTAAGTGGCTGGGACCAGGCCTTTGCACATCTCCATGGGGTTTTGGGGGAGGAAAATGGCAGGACCTGGCTGCCACAGGCACCCAGAGCATCCCTCCTACCTGCTGCCCATCTCTTGGGTAGAGGGCATCGCCACTGGGGTCTACAGGGGGGCAAGCTGGGATGCTTTGGGCCACAGACTACGAGGTGGGCTGGGCTACGGGGGTGGCAGGGCACGAGCTGGGGCTGAGCCGCGGCTGCTTCTCCCCAGCCCCTGCGATCGAGGCCTCGCGAGTGGAGAACGTGCTGGTGCCCTGCGCCTACAGCCCCACCTACGTGGTGAAGGACTTCCCCATCGCCCGCTACCAGGGCCTGCAATTCGTAAGTGTCTCCCCGCGACTGGGAGGGAGTCGTGCTCCCGTGGGACACACGGCGAGGCAGGGTGCTGTGCCCCCACCCCAGCGCAGGGATGTTTCCGCACGGTCAAAATCCAGGAGAAAATGTCCCTCGCTGGAGGACCAGGCTGCGCTTCCCCACCTTGACCCAAAGGGGCTTGGGTTAAAAGCCCCGTGGGGTGTTTGAGATGCTGGGGGTCACCTTGCTGTTGAGGTCCATGCCGGTGGCCTCGGATCCCCGGCTCCAAGCCCTGCCAGCCCCCGCTTCCCCAGAGCGAGCCCACTCTGCGCCGGGGTGACAGCAGCGTTGTCATCTCCCCAGGTCTACCTCTCGTTCGTGTACCCCAATGACTTCACACGCCTCACTCACATGGAGACGGAGAACAAGTGCTTCTACAGGGAGTCCCCTCTCTACCTGGAGAAGTAAGTGTTGGGGGACCAGTACTTGGGGGTGGCACGTGGAGGGAAGGAAGGGGCTGATGTCAGCAGGGCGCTGAGATGATGGGTCCTCAGCCATGTGTCCCCAAGCTCTGTCCCTCGTGGAGGGGCCACCTCCAGGCTGGCTTCTTCCCTATCTCTTGGGCACGTAGCAGCTGGAGACCTGGCAGTGCCCCTGGATTTGGGGAATCCCAGCTCCCCTGGGAGCCGGGCTGCGGCCGGGCGCCTGCGCTGCAGCCAGGGATGTTCCTCCCTGCACGGCTCGCGTGTGTGCCAGCACGTCCCTTCGCACACACCCCCCTCCCTTGTCTCCGGGACCTCATCTTTCCGCTCCGTCTCCCAGGTTTGGTTTCTATAAGTACATGAAGATGGATGAAGAGGAGGAGGATCCACGCCAGCACGCGTTTCTCTTCCTCGGCCCAGACAGTGAGTCACCGCTCCCCGCTGACAGCTTTTGGGGCATCCGTCAGCAGCGTGGCACGGGGCTGAGCACCCGGCGTCCTCGCCCGCCAGCCCGTCCGCTCGGAGAGGCGGCTCAGCGGGGTGGCTCCAGCGATGCCGGGGGCTCGAGGAGCGCAGGGCTGAGCAGCAGCTTGCCTCTAAGCAGTCCTGTGAGCTCCGTGGTCACGCAGCCCGCTCGGCTCAGCCACAAAGCGCTGCGGGATGCGGGAAGTGGGGTGCTGGGGCTGGGATTCGCCCTCCCTGCTGCTTGAAGCCGTGTGCCCACGTCTCCGGGGTTGGCCTGGTCAGGGGGCAGCAGGAGACAGCTGGACCTGGCGCAGGGTCTGGGGGTGCTCGTGGGGATGTTTGGAGCCTGCCTTGCTGTCTGTTTGCAGCCCAGCAAAGCCCTGGCAGGCTAGGTTTGCTCCCCGATGAAAGAAGAGTGGTGCCAAGGTTGGGAGGGGTTTCGGGGCAGAGCCTGGAGCTGCCAGCCTTGGTGGGCATCGGTCAGTGGCCGCCAGCTCGCGGTTTCCCGTGCTGAGCAGCCGCTTGCAGGTTAATCTCTTGCTGGAGACAAGCGTGACCTCCTTGTCTCGGGCCAGCACGCTGCAGGGGGGTGCGGCGAGCGGCTGGAACCTCGGAGTATTTACCTCTGCCTTTACTCCCTAGATTTCCTCGAGGAGGAGGAGGAGGAGGAGGAAGGAGTAGACAGCCCCGAGCCCACAGACCCCCCTCCCGAAGCCAAGGAGAAGAGCTTTGGGCCGGTACCCGCAGCCAAAGGCAAGGAGCCCCCGCCGGTCACCAGGGATTACGGAGATGACCTGGACTATTACAGCTTTCGCCGCAAGCGGGGTCCGGCCCGGCGCGGGACGGGGACGCCTGGGCAGCCAGGAAGGTGGAGCGCGTCCCAGCAGGCCAGCGCCAGCCCGGCGGCCGTCCCCGAGGACCTCCACGACGAGGGGGACGCAGGCCCCGTGCCAGAGCAGGTTCACGGGCGGGCGCTCACTTGGTTGCCCCAGGATCCCGCCGAGGGCGAGGAGGATGAACTGGGGCTGCTGACATCTTCGAAGCGTGCCGGGGCTCTGAGCCTTCAACCCCACCTCTCTGTTCCCATCTTTGGTGGCAAAGCCAGAACACTGGGTCCCAGCAAGCCTGCAGCACCCAGGGAGGACACAAAGCCCCAGAAAGCCCAGGAGAAGGTCTATGTGACCAGGCTGCAGCCAGGGAAGCGGAAAGCCCCAGCCCAGGACCCGGTCTTCCCTGGCATCTTTCTTTACCCAAAACCTCTGAAGAAAGTCCATCTCCGCTCCAGGACCCCTCAGAAGCATCCCGTCGCCTCCAGCAAGCTCCGTGCTGTCCCTGGCCGCCGGACTCCCTGGCTCCTGAGCAACATCTCCAAGGAGAGGGGCCCTGCCCGGCAGAAGAGCACCCGTATGGGTGGCAGGAGGTGGGAACGTCCGTCCAAGCTGGGGACCGAGCGGCGGGCGCTGCCCAGCCTCCTCGCCCTGGGGACCGAAGGGCTCTTCAGCAGGGAGACCCGAGAGGACACAACTCCTGCCCCGGGCAGGACTGCGGCCACCACCGATTACAACTCCTCTGAGGTGGCCCGCTCAGAGGGGACGCGTGTGACATCCTTTATGAAGATGTCAGAAACGACGGTGTCCCAGCAGGAGGAGGGAAAGGGCCAGGAGGAAGAGGAGGAGGAGGAAGAGGTGTCGGACTATAGCTATGAGACTGGGGAGCTGCAGCAGAGCTGGCTGGAGGACTCCATCAACTGGCAGAGGACGTTCAGCGTCAGCTCGGTGGACTTCGAGCTCCTGCGCTCCGACTGGAACGACCTGCGCTGCAATGTCTCGGGCAACCTGCAGCTGAGCGAGAGCGAGGTGGTCGACGTGGTGGCACAGTACATGGAGAAGCTGAACGAGAAGAACGGAGGGTAGGGAGGGAGCGGGGCGCGGGTGGGAGGCTGGGGGGATGTGCCCTCGCCCCCCTGGGCTCCTTGGGGCCGCTGAGCTGGGTGTTGGGCTCAGGCCAACCCCTCGAGCAAGGGAGCTGCGGGGAGCAGAGCTCACAGTGATGGAGCTTTCAAGTGCTTCTCCTTTCCCCACAGCATCTACACGCTGCTGAGGATCGTCAACGTGGAGAAGCGCAGGGACACGGCCCGGGGGAACCGCTACCTGCTGGAGCTGGAGCTGGCGGAGCGGGGCCAGCGGACGGTGCGGCTCTCCGAGTACGTCTACGTCCTCTTGCACCAGGGCAAGCAGGACGACAGCGCCGAGGCCAACCCCGAAGGGCCAGCCCTGGGGGCCACCGAGCCCCAGCCGAGCACCTGGAGCATCCTCTACGGAAAACCTGTCCTGTGCCGGCCCCTGCGGCTCAGCTGGAAGCAGGACGTCATGGTGCACTTCGTGGTACCCGGTAGGTGACAGCAGGACGCGTCGCTCCGTGGTCTCTGCTGCTGTCTCTGCCCTCAGCATCCTCCAGCGGGAGGAAGGCCACCCCTTTGCTCCCCAGCTGCATCCTCCAGGCTGGCCCACGGGGGCTGAGCTGCTCTCTTCTCACGAGATGCCGAGGTTCTCTCCCCTCGTTGGAAGGGGTGTTGGTTTGGTTGGGGAAGGGGGTGCTCCTGGGACCCCCGTGGTGAGCCTGAGGGATGTTTGTGGCTGTGTCTGGCAGTGAAGAACCAAGCCCGCTGGGTGCAGCAGTTCATCTCGGACATGGCCCGCCTGTACGGGGCGACGAAGGACGCCAACTTCAACGTCATCCTGGTGGACTTTGACAGCGATGACATGGATGTCGAGAAAGCCCTGCGGGATGCACGGCTGCCCCGGTAACCCACCCCGCACGAGCTCCGGGTCCCATCCTGCTCCCCCGAGGCTCCTTGTGGCGGGGGGGTCTGCAGGCTCCTTGGGGCGGGGGTCTGTGGGCTCCTCGCGGGGGAACAGGCCATCCTGGCAGTGCTCACAGGGCCTGCTGCTCCTTCCGAGCCCGGCGTGGGTCTCTGCCTCACCGGCCCTCCCCTCCTCCTGCTTTTTGGGGGTTTAAAGTTGTTTGCCACAGGAGGAGACGGGGATGCAGAAACCTCCTCTGCCTCCGTGGGGGGACCCTCGGCCTGAGTTGTAGGCACCCGACCCCCTCCCTGAGGAGGTCCCCTCTCCTTGCTCATGGTCCCTGCCCCCCTCTTGGCCGTGTCCCTTCCGGTCACCAGCACCAACCCCCTGTCCTCTGCCATCAGCTACCAGTACCTGCGGCGCACGGGGAACTTCGAGCGCTCGGCCGGGCTGCAGGCTGGCGTGGACGTGGTCGAGGTGAGCCGGGGGAGAGGAACCAGCTCCCGCTTGGCTGCTCTCCCGCAGCTGTTTCGCCCTGATCCCGCCGGCTGTGTCTGTCCCCTCCGCAGGACGGGCACAGCATCGTGTTCCTCTGCGACCTGCACATCCATTTCCCCCCCAACATCCTGGACAGCATCCGGAAGCACTGCGTGGAGGGGAAGCTGGCCTACGCGCCCATCGTCATGAGGCTGAGCTGCGGCAGCTCCCCGCGGGAGCCCAACGGTAAGGGGGTCCCCCCTGCCGCGACCCCTTCCCGGCTGGAACACGTCCCCCGAGGAGAGCTGCGGCGCTGGCTTTGGGTTACAGCCGGGCTCGGACGCACGGGGAGGGGGGGTTTGTTTTGCTGTGGCAAGATGGGGTTCGAGCCCAAGGGTGCTGGGGGTGCGCTGGGTGCAATGCCCCCCAAAACCGGGCTGTCACCCAGCGCAGCCCCGTGGGAGGTGGCAGTGGCGGGGATGGACCCGTGGTGGGAAGAGGGGTTGGGACGGGGCGTTCCCGTGGTTCCCAGCAGCGGGGAGAACACGGGGGCGGTGGCCTGGGGATCTGGGGGTCCCCCCGCACCCCTCACCTAACTGCTCTTTCCCCTCCAGGCTACTGGGAGGTGAACGGCTTCGGCCTCTTCGGCATCTACAAGTCAGACTTCGACCGCGTGGGAGGGATGAACACGGAGGAGTTCAGAGACCGCTGGGGCGGGGAGGACTGGGAGCTCCTGGACAGGTGAGGCGGGGGTCCCGGCAGCTCCCGAGCCCCCCCGGCCGTGCGGATTGGGGCGCACCCCCTGGGCAGCCCTCCGTCCCCTCGGTCTGGGGCCGTGCGGTGGGGAAGGGGCGAAGGCTCCGCTCCACGGGCCGGACCCGTCCGCTCCCTGCGCTGAGCGGCCGGCCGTCCGTCCGTCCGGCTGCAGGGTGCTTCAGAGCGGGCTGGAGGTGGAGCGCTTGCGTCTCAGGAACTTTTACCACTACTACCACTCCAAGCGCGGCATGTGGAACGCCCGCAGCAAGAAGCCACCCAAGGACTAGCGCCCCGAGCCCGCGGCCCCGAGCCCCCCGTGCGCAGACCACCGCCGGCACCCGGTCGTCCCCGACCTCCGCCGACGCGCCTCGGCGCGGGGACGCAGGGCACCCGTAAACGAACCGCGGTTATTCTGGGGAGGGGGGAGCGGGGAGGGCGAAAGCGGGTGGTGATTTTTTTCTTAAGGGTCTAATTTCTTAGTCAGAAATGAGTTTAACAACTCATTAGCGCCAGGCCAGTGGGCGTCCTGCTGCCGGGAGGGGTAAAGCCTCCCGGCCGACCCCCGGAGCCGGCGCGTCCGTGGGGGCTGTGCCGGGACGGCGATGCTGGCGGGGGAAGAGCGGTCCCCAGGCTCCAGCCGGTGCCCACCCTGCCGCCCCTCTCTGCTGGGTCACCCCCCCAGTGCCTGGCACCTTGTCCCTGTGCCAGGCGGGAGAGCTGAGCTTTTGGGGGGGCTACTGGTACCCACAGGAGGGAGCGGGGGGCGCGAGCCCACTGCCCAAACCCTCCTGCTCCCCTCCCCGGCACCCGTGGAGCCCCCGCGGAGGGGAAAAGGGGTTCGGCTCTGCCCTGCCTGCGCCTGGCTTGGCTTGGGGGGGGAGAGGGCAGAGCCGGAGCAGGGACAGGAGAGCAAACGACATTTCCAAGCTAATTTCTGTGAAATTACAAGGTAGGAAGCTGTTTTCAGGAAGTTTCGTCAGTTTGTTTGGGGTTTTTTTTATTATTATTCTTAAAAAATAAAATCGATGTCTTGGCTGGGATTTCCTTCCCCTCCATCCCCCTCGTGCCTTGGCCGGGCGGAGGGTGTGGAAGGCCAGGCTGGCCTCCGTCCCTCATCCTCGCCGCTCCCGCGTCCCCTCGCGGTGCTGGGCGGCCGTGGGGGCTGGGAGGATGCTTTTGCCCGCTCAAAATCCCCGCAGCCCTGCCCTGTGCTTGCAGCGAGCGTGCGGGGGGAAGCGCGGGGCTGAGCCTGGCTGGCACGGGGAGGAAAGGTCGGGAAGCCCCGGGCTCCTGGTGGGCCTGGGACGGAGCAGGAGGAGGAGGAGGAGTGCAGGGCAGGGATCCGCTCTCTGCAGTGGGAGCGGGCAGCGACAGCCTCACGAGGGGCCCCTTGGCTGCCTGTGCAGCGAGGAGGAGGAGGAGGGGGAGGCAGCAGCCGTGTTCTGGATGCCCGGACGCACGCCCGGGCTTGCAGGGAGGTTGCTGCGCCTCCGCCCCGTGCCCGGGCTCCACCCGGGCAGCTGCCTGCACCCCACGCTGGGTGGGGGGCTCGCCCTGGTGCCCCCGGGGCTGGCGAGCCGCGGGGAGAGCGGCGAGCTGCCCCGCTCGCGCCCTTGCACGCTTGTGGGCAGGACGGCCGTGTCTGCCCGCGCCCAAGCCTCTGCTCGCCTTTCCCCTTGCGCGGGGACGTGCCCGGCTGCACGCAGCGTCTCGTGGGCTCCCGAAAACCCGCTGTGCCTTGGGCCCAGCCTCCATGAGCTCCTTCTGCTTCCCAGCCAGGTCACCCTGTCCCCGCAGCTCCCCTGGGCTGCGACCGCCCCGTCCTTGCTGCCCACCACCGTGAGCTTTCGGCAACGGTGAGCGCTCCTGGGGGAGCCGAGATAGCCGGGAGTTCCCTCCCCAAGCGTTTCGCTCCCCGTCCGCATTCCCCGGGCTCGCTCTGAGCGTCCGCTGCGTTTAGGGGTGAGGATGGAGGTGGGGGGCTCAGCGACCTGCTCACCATCAGAAAACAGCCACAGTCTGGGGCTCAGGGGGCTTTTTACCCTGAGTTTGGTACTTCTGGCCCCAGGATTTGCCCCCAGGGAGGGGACGGTCTTGGCAGGCAGCGGGTTTTTCTCTCCTCGCCTCGCTGCCTGGCTTGTCCAGCACTTTGGGCGCGCTTTGTTGTGGGCGAGGGCTCTGCTCGCTGCGTCGGGAGCTGGCCCGTGGGCTGCCAAGTCCGGGGCAGCCGCGGGATCCCCAGAGCCGCCTTTCCTTGGGCTCGGCTTTCCCGGCAGCTCCCCAGCCCGGAGAGCTCACAAAGCCGCGGGCACGGGGCTCAGCCAAAGCCAGAGCTGTGGCTGATGCTGGGGGGGACTGGTGCCACCAGTGCCATCCCCCCTGGGGACACTGGTCCAGCCCCACCGGGTGGGTTTTGGAGCCAGCCGGCAGCAGAACGCCGGAGCGGTGGCAGAGCTGCGGTCACGGGGACCGCGGGGAGCCTCTCCCGGGCCAGGCGCTGGAGCCCCGAGGGACAGCGGGGTGCGGGCAGGTCCCCGCTCTTAGAGGAGCAGCCCCGGTGCTGGGCGAGGCTCGCCCTGCCCCGAGGGGATGCTGCGAAGGCGCTGGGCCTTTTTGGGGCGGCGGAGGCAAACGGTGGGGCTGCCCTGGCCATGGGGCCGAGCGAGGGCGAGCATGGGAGCCTCCCTGACACCTCCGGGCTGAGAACGGGCCAAGCGTGGCAGCAGTGGCCAGGTGGAGGGGCCTGGGCAGCCTCCTGCCCTGTGCTGGGCTTTGCTGGGGGGTCACCTCTTGGCAGCCCCCAGCTAACGCTGGGTGCGATGCCGAGGGAAGCAATGGCCCCCAAACTGGTTTGTCCCGTTTCAAACGCTGCCTCTTGGCTTATCTGGCTTCAAAGGGCTCCTGCTCCATCCCACGCATCCAAACATGCTCCCTGCAAACCCCCGGGGCCCAGAGGAGGCCCCCCACCCCCCAAAAACTGTGCCCCCCTCCAGCTCTGCCTCCTATCCATCTTCTTTCAACAGCCCCAAACCCTCCCTGCTGCACCCATGGGTGCCCCATGCTGGTTCAAGGGGATGTGGTGGGAAGGGCACGTTGGACCATGGCCGTGGTGGTGGGGACCATCAGTGATGTTTTTGAGCATCAGGAAGGCAGCTGAGATGCCAGGATGGGGCAGCTGGGACCCCTGGGCACCCCGCTGGCATCTCGGCCGTGCCGAGGCGTTTTGCGGAGCCGCCGCGAGCCCCAGAAGCGCAAACTTGGCTGCGAAGCGAGCGGGTTGCGAGCACAGATGCAAAACAACGGCGAAGAGACTGGTTGGGTAAGCTCCCGGGGCGGGCCCGCGCCGCAGCCCCACGCCTGCCGCACCGGCCCTCGCAGACGGCATCGCCCACCCCGCGCCGGGGCGCCCGGGACCCGTGCAGCACCCAGGGGTGCACCCGCCCGCCCGCGAGGATGCTGCAGGGCGGCCGCCCTCCGGGGCCACCCAGCGAGGTACGTGACAGCCGGTCCTGCGCCCGTCAGCGTGGCGGTCCCCAGTGCGGGTCCCTGGGGAGAGCTGGTGGCACCCACCCTGCCCGTGGTCCCTGCGCACAGGGTGGAAGGGGACAGCGCGGATGCCGGCTCCGGCGGCTGCCTGCTCCCGGCCAGCTTTGGCCAGGAGGCTTGTTTTCCTCCTCTCCTCGTGCCTCAGTTTCCCCAGTGCGGCTCTTGGCACACATGCGCTGTGGCTGGGCTGCGTGGTGCCGCGTCGGCCACTCCCTGCGTGAGACGCCGGTGGCACCGGCAGCCGCAGGCTTCCCTGGGGACCCGGTTTTGGGGACCGGCACCCCGTGGTGCTCGGGGGGTGGGAGAGGACAGCGCGCACCCGGGAGCTGGGGTGTCCCGGGGATGTGGCTCTGTCACCCCATGGAGGGAGGGAGATGGGTGACTCCGGGCTGGGGGGTCGGTGCCTGCTTAGGGACCCCGAGGATGAGTTTGTTTAACCCTGCTTCACCCTCACCGCGGCCGGGTCCCCTCGGGAATCCCCTGGTTTTGCTCCAAACGTAGGGTTTTCTTGTGCCAATTTGCTGCTTTTTAAGCATCCCGGCGCATCCTCGCTGCCGTCCAACGCTTTCCTCTATTAACGGGCCGCTGCACGAGGCGAGCGCTGCCCGGTTTGGCTTCGAGCCTGCCCCAAACCCCCCCGACCCCCCAGCATTCATCTTTAAGCTGCAGAGCAAGGTCATGCCAGGGGGATGGGGGGGCTTGGAGGGGAGGCAGAGCCTGGGGGAACAGGGCTGCCAGCGGGCCTGGGGATGGCCCCGGGAGCTTGCGGGGACAGAGGGGCTCCCGGCGCCGTCCCCAAGCCCCTCGGTGCCTGGCACTGGGACAGCGGGCAAGCATCGGCTTGCGCGGGGAGCGAACCGCCCTCCCCGCCTGCTCCCGGGGGGAAACCCGTGATTCATCCGGGCTCGGAGGGTTGGGAGCGCCCCGCTGAGCTCTGCCAAACTCGGTCCACCCGCCGACGCTCCCTGCGTGGGTGGCGTCAAGGTGGGACAGGAGTGGGGGGCCCCTTGGGGGTGGTCCCTGGGTGCTGTACCCTGAAAGGGTCGGGTGTGACCCCTAAGCGAAGAGGGGGCTCCCAGTAAACCCATGAAGTCCCTGGCCCCCCCCCCAGAGCTGGGGAGGGGGTTTCACCCCCCCATCGGTCCCACCATGCTGTGGTGGTGGCACCGGGGTTTGCAGCCCACTGGGGTTAGGGGAGGCCCTCAGAGTAGGGACCGTCACCCCAAAACGTCACCCGCAGCGCTTGCCACCCAGCCCTGGCATCAGCCGCGGCTCCTGCTGACGGCAGCACATTCCTCGGGGACAGCCGCCCTTTTCACCCTCCCAGCGAAGCACAAAAGCCGTCCCAGCGTTGTCATCACCGGGTGTTGTAAGCCCAGGCCAGCGCACCGGCCGGCAAAGCCCGTAACGCTTCTGCCGGGCGGGTTGGGCGCCGTGACGCCAAGCGCTGAGCTGCGGCTCGCTGCGGAGCCGAGGCCGCGTCGCCACGCTCGCCTTCAAACGACCAGAGCCAGCGCCGGCTCCTCCAGGGGAGAAGCAAAACGCCCCGTGCCCATGAGCAGGGACTGAGCCTGGGTGCCCGGGTGCGGCTGAGAACGGGCACAACTCGGTTCAGGAGTGAGCAGCTCGGTTAGCGAGCCGGGGCAGAGGGAGAGCGGCATGACACAGCAGCGCGGGGATTTCGGGAGCGCGGCGAGCTGGGGGTACGTGGCGTCCCCCGCCCCGCTGTGCCGGGGTCGGCCGGGGCGGCTGCGCGGGTGGGGCGAGCCTAATTAGTACCTGTGCGGTGGCAGCGGCTGAGTCACCCGGCGTTCGTTACTGCCGGGCCTGCCAGCACGGAGCCACCCCCTTTTTTTATTATTATTGTTGCTTTTTAACTCCCCAGCTGATTTGAAAAGCAAAGCAGGGAAGGCCTGGCCAGTAATTACCGCCAATTAGCCCCCGCTCCGGCCCTTTGGCAGGCCGGCCCCCCACGCCGGAGGGGTTTGCCGGCCGCAGCGGTGGGCAGCCCGGGGGGCTGGCGTCAGCGGTGGGGCTGCCGGCGGGGCCGGGGTCCTCCTGGGAGGTGGCTCTGGGGCTGGCTGAGGAGCTTCCCGGGGGTCTGGGGTTATGTGGCAGAGCTGTGAGGGTCTGGGGTCCATGGGGAGGCTGCCCGAGGGTCCAGGGCTCAGTGGAGGGACAGTGCGGGGGTCTGAGGCTCCGTGGCAGGGCTGTGTGAGTCTGGGGGTCCATGGGAAGGCTGCCTGGGGTCCCGGGGCTCAGTGGAGGGACAGTGCGGGGGTCTGAGTCTCCGTGGCAGGGCTGTGCGGGTCTGGGGGTCCATGGGAAGGCTGCCTGGGGTTCTGGGGCTCAATGGAGGGACAGAGCAGGGGTCTGGGGCTGCAGAGCGGCCGTGCGTCGGGCTGGGGGTCGCTGGCGGGGCTGCCCAGCGCTCTGGGGGTCAACAGGGGGGGTGCGGGCTGCAGGTCCGGCCACTGCGGGCCCCGCCACCACGGCCTCCTCGCGCCCTCGTCCCCGCGAGGTCGGTGGCGATGGCGGGGCCCGCGGCGGCCCCTCCTTGGCGGCGGCGGGCGAGGCGTGGCGGCGGCGGGGCGGGCCCGGTGCCTCCCTTCGGCTGGGGCAGCCGCCGCGCTCACCTGCGCAGGCCGGCCTCGCCTCGCCTCGCTCGCTCGCTCGCCGGCCGCCATGCAGGAGACCAACGCCTTCCTGCTGTCGGCCCTGCAGCCCGAGGCCGGCGTCTGCTCGCTGGCCTTGCCCTCGGACCGGCAGCTGGACGGCCGGGGCCGGGAGGCGGCCGAGGCCCAGCGCCTGCGCAGCGCCCGCGTCCAGGAGCAGGTCCGCATCCGCATGATGCTGCGGGGGCAAGCGGCCGCCGGCCCCGACGGCCCCGACCGCGCCGACGGCGGCAGAGGTGAGAGACCCCCGCGCCCCAGGACCGGCGGGGGGAGCCCCTCGGACGGCACCGGCCGTCGGCTCGCCCCTTCCCAGCCCCCCCACCCTGCCCGAGCCCCCCGAGCCCCCCACCGCACCCCCAGCCCCGGGGCGGGCGGCACGGCCGCGGGCTGGGCTCTCTTCACCCCGCTCAGGGGCCGTGCCTCAGTTTCCCCACCTGTCCCTGGGGGGGATTTGCACCAGGGGGGGTCCTGCACCCCGCTTTGGGCTGGGCAGGGGGGGGATTACACCCCGGGCGCTCCCTCCCCGTGCCCCCCAGCCTTCGAGCGGCGCGGCTGGCCGGGCTCCAAGCGCCTCCATTTAACGTCTGCGCTGCAGCCTCCGCCCTGCCGCTTCGCCCAGCCCAGTCCCGGGTGCTGGGGGCTGAGACCCCCCCGGCACCCCAAGCGCTGCCCCTGGCCTGGGTGCGGGTCCCGCTGCCGTCGTCACCCGTCCCCTACTGGCAGCCCTGGGGTGGCGGGGGGCTGGGGGGCAGCCGGGGGGCCATGGGGTGGACAGGGCCCTGCCGGGCTCCGTCCCAGGGCGGTGGAGCCTGGGCTGGCTCTGGGGGGGGATGGGGGGACTGGCTCTGGGGGGGATGCAGGGATGATTGGCTCTGGGGGGGATGCAGGGACTGGCTCTTGGGGGGATGCAGGGTCTGGCTCTGGTGGGGATGGCTGGGCTGGCTCTGGGGGGGGTGCAGGGACTGGCTCTGGGGGGGATGCAGGGTCTGGCTCTCGGGGGATGCAGGGACTGGCTCTGGGGGGGTTGGCTGGGCTGGCTCTGGGGGGGATGCGGGGTCTGGCTCTGGGGGGGATGCGGGGTCTGGCTCTGGGGGGATGCAGGGTCTGGCTCTGGGGGGGATGCGGGGTCTGGCTCTGGTGGGGGATGCAGGGACTGGCTCTGGGGGGGGGGATGGCTGGGCTGGCTCTGGGGGGGGATGCAGGGACTGGCTCTGGGGAGGATGCGGGGACTGGCTCTGGTGGGATGCCTGGGCTGCCGATCCATCTACGGCAGAGGGGACCGAGCTGAGCCGCCGCGTCCCCAGCAAGGTGGCAGTTGCTCCCCTGGGCGTCGGGGCCCGATGAAAGGCGGGGAGGCCACCGCTCGGTTCTGCCACCGCTGCCTGTCCGGCTGCCCGTTGCGGCAGGCAGTGTCCTCCTGCCCCCTCGTCCTCCTCAGCCCCGCCGGTGCTGCCGCAGCTGCCCCGGGATGAGTTGGTGCGGCTCTGGGGTTCTTTGGTCCCCAAACCACCCCTTTGCCCCCCCGGTGCTCACGGTGACCCCTCCATCTCCATCCCTGTCCCGCAGGTGGTCAGTACGGCACGACCCTGCGCTCCTCCTTCAGCTCCCGCTCCCAGAGCAATGGCTTGGACCCCAAAGCCTCGGTACGTACTGGGGGGGCTCATCCCCCACCCCGTGCCGGCGCCCGTCACTGTGCCAGCTGGGGATGCCAGCGGGGACCCCGCCGCTGGGCGTAGCTTTGGCTGTGCTGAGGGAGGCTCTGGGCTCCATCCTTTCCTCCTGCCGCGGTGGGGATGGAGGGGCAGGCTCGTGGGCACCCCTGAACCCCACGCTTTCCCTCCCAGCTGTACCAGCCGCTGGCCAAGAAGGATTTTGGCACGCTGAAGGGCAGCGGCTGGTCCTCGCGCTCGGCGGTGGACCTCACCTCCCACAAGCGGATGGCGACCATGAGCAACGGGGGCCTGGCGAAGGGCCGGGGCTACGGCACCGCCTATGCCATGTCGCAGGCTGCCAACACCTCGCCGCGGCCCAGGTCCTTCCACGAGCGCAACTACCAGGCCCGGCAGAACTTCGACACCCTCTCGCTGCGCTCCCTGCGGCTGGCCGACGGGCCGCTCCCGCCCGCCGCCATCGCAGACGACCGCTACAGCGTCATCTCGGAGCAGCTGGACCCCGTGGGTCACCGTCCCCTCTACAAAAGCCAGGGCAACGGCGGCTTCACCCGCTCCTACACCTTTGAGCGGCAGATGAGCGCCGGCTCCGCCGGCAAGGCCACCTCCGACTGGCTGGAGGGCGGCGAGGTGACCCAGAGCCGCACCATCCGGGCGCCCGCCATGCGCACGCTCCAGCGCTTCCAGAGCAACAACCGTTCGCGGCTCAGCGCGGGCTCCTTCGGCAGCGTGCAGGCGGCCTCGCAGGCGGGCCTCGGGAGCTCCTACGTGGGCATGGTGGAGCACAGCTCCCGCGCGCCCTCCGTGCGCAGCCTGGCCGACTCCGGCCACCGCCTCCAGGACCAGCGCGCCGCGGAGATGTACAACGGGCACAGCACGCTGCTCAGCCACCAGTCGGGGGGGTGAGTGCCAGCGGCGCGGCGCCGGCGTGGTCGTCATCCCCACCTCCGTTGCTTGGCCGGTTGAGGGCAAAACCCTCCATGTCTCATCTGGCGTTACCTTGCTGCAAGGGATGCAGGAGGGTGGGTGAGGTGGCGAGTGCGGTTTGGCCCCGTAGCGATGGACCGTGGTATGGGTTGGCCTCCAACCATGTCCTGCGTGTGGGCTTAGCTCCTCTCGTGGACACATCCTGAGGCATGAGGTAGGAAGACACTCGTTCAGCCAGGTGGGGAGTCCCATGCCCCAGGAGCAAGGTGGGTTGACGGATCTCCTCCGAGATGCGGGACATGGTGGGGTGTTGAGGTGGGAGACCCCTGTGGGATGCTCTGCCTGGGCTCTTCACCACCTGCCTGTGGTTTCCAGGTTTGACGACATCGATCTGCCCTCTGCAGTGAAATACCTGATAGCCAGCGACCCCAACCTGCAGGTCCTGGGCGCTGCCTACCTCCAGCACAAATGCTACAGCGACAGCAACGCCAAGAAGCAGGTGAGCACCCAGGAGCCGAAGGAGACGGGGCTGTCCCCAGCCCCTCTACCGTGGCGGGGCACCCCTGGGAGGGTGGAGGCCATGGAGGAAGCCCCAGCCAAAGGGGAGTGCAGGGGGGCATCTCACCCGGGCCGGGCTCTCCCCTCCCAGGCCCGCAGCCTCCAGGCCATGCCCAAGCTGGTGAAGCTGTTCAACAGCCCCAACCAGGAGGTGCAGCGCCATGCCACGGGCGCCATGCGCAACCTCATCTACGACAACGCCGAGAACAAGCTGGCGCTGGTGGAGGAGAACGGCATCTACGAGCTCATGCGGACGCTGCGGGAGCCCGATGACGAGCTCCGCAAGAACGTCACAGGTTGGGGGCGGTGGCAGGGGTGGGCAGGGGTCCTCCTCCCCCGGGGGTGGCACATGGTCTGCTCACCCCGTGAGGAAACCTGTGATGGCACTTCATGGGGCTGACCTCTTTGCACCATCGTTACCCCACCATCCCATGGCTGTTCCTGGCTGCGGGTGGTTGGCATGAGCCCGCTGGGGAGGTGGGTGGAGGTGGACATGCTCTCCAGCCATCCCGGGACTGAGGATCCCCCTCTGCGCAGGGATCCTGTGGAATCTGTCCTCTAGTGACAACCTGAAGGATCGCCTGGCCCGGGACACGCTGGAGCAGCTCACGGACCTGGTCCTGGTCCCCCTCTCTGGGCTTGGGGGCTCAGGTGTCATCCAGCAGAACCCCTCGGAGGCAGAGATCTTCTACAACTCCACCGGCTTCCTCAGGTACCTGCTCTGGGCCAGCTCCAGCCCTCCCACTCTGGGTGAAGGTTTGGGTGGAGGAAGAGATGCCATCTGTGCTGTAGACACAGGGAGCAATGTCCCCAGGGCTTGTTTCTGGGGTCCCCATCGCTTGCAGTGCTTGTGTATCAAGGCAAAGCCTGGTCAGCCCCAGGGGAGAGGTATTAGCTGCCCTCCCTGTGGTGGTCGCCATGAGGAAGCCCCTTATGCCCATGATGGGCCCACGTCCCCCATGCAGGAATCTCAGCTCCGCCAGCCAGCAGACCCGGCAGAAGATGCGCGAGTGCCACGGGCTGGTGGACTCCATGATCCACTACGTGAGCAGCTCCCTGGAAGTGGGCAAGTCAGAGGACAAGGTGAGTCCTGGGAGGGTTCGGGTGGCCTCGGACGGGGTGCTGCTCGCTCCGTCCCAGAGGCTGCCTGGCCATTATGGTGCAAAGGCACGTCTTGATGTGATGGTTGGAAAACCAGCCTGGCTCCGTCTGACATTATGGGGCACCCACTGGTGTCATCGGGGTGTCACTGGCCACGGAGCCCGGTGGGCTCATGTCCCAGGGGACGTAGCAGCTGGAGATGCCGTGGCAGGCAGCTCAAGGACTGACACCCTCACGTTCCCTGTCCCCTCACAGAGTGTGGAGAATGCCGTCTGCGTCCTGCGCAACCTCTCCTACCGCCTGTACGACGAAATGCCCCCGTCCTCCCTCCAGCGCCTGGAAGGCCACAGGAGGAACAACGGTGGCGCGGTGACGGGGGAGCTGGTGGGCTGCTTCAGCCCCCAGAGCAAGAAGGCACGAGAGGTCAGCGGCTGGGAGGCGGTGGGCACCGAGACGGCCGCATCCCCTCGGGCGGGGTTGGCCCTGGGAAGTGGCTGGCGGTGGAGGTGACGCTGGGGTGGAGGTGGACGCCGGCCTCGGCTGATGGGTGGGACGAGTGGGTGAGCTCAGCAGAGGGTGAATCAGGGGTGTGGGGTGAATCAGGGTGCCAAAGCCCCGCTTTTCCATGCCACGGGGCATGACGTGGCTGGGGTGACCTGCCAGGTCCTTGCCAGCCCAACAGGTGAGGCCAGGCACGCGGGGACAAGGGGACGCCAGCAGCGAGGGATGCTGCAGAGGGGACATCCCCTATGAGTCTAACAGTGCCGCCCCTGTCCCCGCAGCAATACCGGAACGCGGACATCGTCACCTTCACGGAGGTCTCCAAGGACCCCAAGGGCATGGAGTGGCTCTGGAACCCGCAGATCGTGGGCATCTACAACCGGCTGCTGCAGCGCTGCGAGCTCAACAAGCACACGACGGAGGCGGCCTCGGGCGCCCTGCAGAACATCACCGCCGGCGACCGCAGGGTGAGGGCGCGGGAGGGGACGTCCCCCGGGGCTTGCCCGGTTGTCCCCACCACCCGGCCGGTCACAGCCCTGCCCGGGGACGGGAGGCACCTCCCGGCGGGTTGGTCCCAGCCTGCCCTGGGTGGGGGACGTGGCTGTCACGCTACTCAGCGCCTGGGCCTGCGTCACCCCGACCTGGCCCCGTCGAGCAAGAAGAGGAGGAGGAGGGTGGGGTGGGAGGAGGAGGCAGCTGGCGGGGGTCTCCAAGCGGGTGTTTGCCTCGGTAGTGGGCAGGCGTGCTGAGCCGGCTGGCCCTGGAGCAGGAGCGCATCCTGAACCCCGTGCTGGACCGCGTCCGCACCGCCGACCACCACCAGCTGCGCTCGCTGACGGGGCTCATCCGCAACCTGTCCCGCCACGCCCGCAACAAGGACGAGATGTGTGAGTGCCGGGGAGGAGCTGCGGCGCGGAGCCGGGCGGGCACCCTGCACCCCTTCCCTCCAGTCACCTCCGGCCGTCGCCCAGCACCTTCCCGCCTGCCCACCCCTGCGCGCAGCCGAGCGTGTGGCGGCCGGCCCCTCCCCAGCGACCAAACTCCCCCCGCACCCTGTGCTCTGCCTCCAGCCCCGTCGTCTCACTTGGCTTTGTCCTCGTTCCCCAACTCCTCTCCCAGGCGCTAAGGAGTCTCAGCAGGCGCTCCAGAGAGCAAAGGGCTTGAAGATGGCCCTGGGGCTGCCTCGCAGCTCCTTGGCTGGACCCTCTGTCCTCTCACTGCACGGGAGGCTGCAAGGTTCATCCCCAGCGTGTCCCCTGGGTCTGGCCACCAGCCCTGACATGATGCCTTTGCCCACAGCAACCAAGGTGGTCAGCCACTTGATCGAGAAGCTGCCGGGGAGCGTCGGGGACAAGGCACCGCCTGCTGACGTCATCGTGAACATCATCGCAGTCCTCAACAACCTGGTGGTGGAGAGCCCCATGGCTGCCCGCGACATCGTCTACTTTGATGGCCTCAGGAAGCTCTTCTACATCAAGAAGAGAAGGGACAGGTGGGAGCTGTCTGTCTGCTCTGCCATCCCAGCTTGGACCTGGGGTCCAGTCCCGCTCTCCCCTTCCTCCCCTGGTCCAGCGAAGTGCAAGAGGGTCACAACCAGTCTCCATTCCCAAGGCTTGGTGGTGGGGGTTCCCCAGACCAGCTCAGAGTGGCCTCATGGCCACCTTCCAGCCCTTTGCCATCTCCTCAGGACACCCCACCATGGGGCTGCCTATTGCTACAGCCACCTTCTTCCCATCTGGGTGCTTCTCACCTCTCCTGCCAGAAGTGCTGGGCACCCTGCTCATCGCGGTGGGCTCCAACCTTTAGTCTTCTGCCTCTTCCCACCAGCGCTAAGTCCTCAGCCCCTCCGGGCCCTTCTGGGGTGGCATCCTTGGCCTGGTGGGCACTGTCCCGTGCCCAGCGGTACCCAGTGCTCATTGCATGCTGTCCCTGTCCTAGCTCGGACAACGAGAAGTCCTCCAGAGCAGCAGCCAGCCTCCTGGGCAACATGTGGCAATACACCAAGCTCCACCGGGACTTCAAGATGGTGCGTACCCCGCAGCCGGTGGGGTCCTGGGGTGGGTCCCGAGGGCAGGTCCCAAGGGAGTCAGGGCCAAGGGCTTCACCCTGGAAAGCCACACCACCCAAATGCTTCCAGGCGTACAGCGGGCCCCCACTCCACGCCTCCCCCTCCTGAAGGCGTGGGGGTGTCCCCCGAGCGTCGTCCCTGTGGTGGCACCTGCGGTGGGGAGGGGACAGCCATGTGCCCCGCATGGGGACGGCATGGCCCCGTCGGCGCCGGAGCAGAGCGTTCCCCCCACCCAGCGAGGCGCGGGCAGGGGAGGTGACGGTGCTGGCGTCCCCCCCGTGACACGTGGGCTGTCTCCTTGCAGAAGGGGTACCGGAAGGAGGACTTCCTCGGCCTGTGAGGATGACCCCGCGAGCTGGGCTGCCCAGCCCCGACTCTCCCCGCCGGGATGCTCCCTGCGGCCGCCGTGCCCTGGGCAGGCTGCTCGCCACCGGACCCCTGCTCCGTAGCGTAGTCCCTCGTGCCTCGCCCCTCCACCGGGACCCCTTCCCCAGGCGAGGGGATGCTTGTCCTCCTTCCTGCCACAGCCTTGAACCCGGCGACCGCTTTTGGCTCTGCTGTGGGGCCCCGCTGGGACCCCAGTGAGGTGGGGACAGCCCTGTGGCACCCAGGGGTCCTCAGCCGGCTGCAAAGCTCAGCCTGTCTGCCAGCTTGGCAGAGGGGCAGGAGCTGCAGGGCTGCGGGGAGGCTCCTGCAAAGCAACGCTGGTGGGGAGGGGGGCTCTGGGGACACCCCATCCTAGCTCTCCACACTGCGGCACGCTGGGACGGTGACGGTGCCACCACGCCGGGGGCTGCGCGTGCTCTGCCCTGGCCGGGTGGGGAGGGGGCTTCGCACAGCTCGGGGGGCTTGTGGGAGCTCTGCGGTGGCTTCGCAGGTTTTTACGGGCTTGGCACCGCGGCTGTAGGGAGCCAGGAAGCGGCGTCGGTGACGCGGTGCCGAGTCCCCCCTTTGCTGGGGGCAGGGGGGCTGTGATTGAGGCAGCCCATGGCCTCACTGCGGGGAGCCGGGGGATCTCCGAGCCCCTCCGTCCCCATCCGTCCCCCCTGCGGGGACCGTCCCTGTGCAGCAAAGCCACCGCTGCCGCTCCTTGCTGGCTGCCCTGCTCAGGGCTGGGCCTGGCCGCTGCTGCGTCAGCAGGACCCGGGCAGGGCCAGCCGGCTCGTGGGTGCCAAGCGGCGTCTGCCCGCGGGGAGCGAGATGCCCGCGGTGCCCGGCGCCCGTGAGGCAGCGGGCCCAGAGCTCGCCCTGCCGCGGCGGCGGCCAGGGCACGCGGGGGGCTGCGGGGCGGCTTCGCTCTGCCAGCGGCTTTGGGGCTGGGGGCACTCCCTGCGCTTGGGGGGCATCGCGCGCCCCGCTCGGGAAGCGAGGTAGAGTAGGTTCGGGGGGCGGGAGGGTGGGGGGGACCGGGCAGCACTGCTGGGGCTGGCGTGGCCCCGGCGTCGTGCCGGCACCCGGCGTGCTCCGGGCTGGGGTGTCGCGGTTTGTCTCCCCAGCTCTCCGTGTACAATCTCCCCGAGCCCCGCGTATCCCCAAAATAAAGGCCTTGAATGATGCCCACTCGCCCCCGCGCTCGGCCGGCAGCAGGGAGGGCAGGGAGCACCCATGGGACACCGGCGTGGGGGACAGCTCGTCCCGGGGTGCCTCCCCGCTCACCGCGTCTGGGCGTTGCTCCCAGTCAGCGGCACGGGGACAGGACGCAGTGCGGGGACGGGACGCGGTGCGGGGATGGGATGCAGCATGGGGATGGGACGCGGCACAGCGCTGCCTGCCCCGCTGCCCGTGGTGGGCAGAGCCCCAGCGGTGGCACCCGCGGCCCCGCAGGCAGACGAGACCCACTCGGTGCAGCAGCATTTTATTGCCCCGGGGGTTTCCGTGGGAGAGGGGGTGCCGCAGCCTCTCCCACAGGCATTTCCCAGCCCGTGAGCCGCTGGGGCTGGGGCGCGTTGCTTCTCGTAGAGCATCATCCGTCGCAGTGCTTGTCCATCACGCAGGAAAAACGTCCCTGCTGCCCATGGCGAGGGAGGGGGCCCAGCACCCAAGGGTGCGCAGGCGCTGCGGGCAGGGGTGTCCCCTGGTGATGGTTTTCCACCATGGAGCGTGCTGTCAGAAGGAGCCAGCTCCTGTCTTTCCCACTGGGACCCTGGCTTTGGGCCCACCATAAAGCCCGGGCTCCTCCGGCCGTGACCTGGCTCCATGCAGCTCCGTGGGGAAGGGGGACGGCACCTTTGCCGACCGGCAGCCCCGCTCAGATGTCATCTTCTGTCACCAGGCAGTAGAAGTCTGTGCGGGCGCCGTAGTTGCGCGAGCCCAGGTCGGAGACGTCGAGCTCGGGTCTCTGGGCGTCCCTCAGCTGGGCGTCCTCCGGCGCGCCGGCAGCCGGAGCCGTGGCAGTGCTGGGGCCACCGATGCGGGGAAGCCGGGGGCTTCTGAAAACGCAGCCTCGGAGACCTGGAAGGAGCGGGGAGGTGGGTTTTAGGCGGTGGGGAAGGGGCGAAGCCCAGCCCACCTGCCACGGGAGGGTGAAGCAAAGCCCAGAGGTGCCCCCCGGTGCACATCTGTGCCCCCCGGGAGAAGCAGCAGGGCCAAGGACCTGTGCCGAGGTCCCCATCCGGGTGGAGGTCCCCGCCGCTGTCCAGGTAGCTGCTGTGCAGGATCAGCATGGGGTCCTTGTCCTCCTGCAGCTGGGTCTGCGGGTCCCCCATGGCCCCCTGGAAGGACACCTTGCGGGGCAGGGCCAGGCACAGCTCCTTCCAGAAGTCCGACGACGGGGTCTGCGCGGGGCAGGGAGGAGACGAGCTGCACTGGGACCACCACCAAGCCAAGCCCGGCCCCTCTGTGGGGCTCAGCTCGCCCTTCCCAGCGCCGGGAGCTCAGCCAAGGCGAGGGCTGTGCTCCCGGCGTGGCAGCGTGCCCGCACGCTGGCGGAGAAACCGGCTCGACCTGCTGCGACGCTCCCGAGGGCTCCGGCTCCCAGCCTGGCCCTGAAATGGCCGGAGCAGCCACGGGCCAAAGCTTCGCTCCGAGCTGAGCCTTCCCGCTGGAGCCTCGGCCGGGGAGACCCCGCAGCGGCACGGGGGTCCTGGTCACGGAACTCTGGGGAGCGAGCACCCCGGCCCGGGGCTGTTTCTGTTGTTAAACTGCCTCTAATAGACGAGTGCCCCACTGAGGCACGGGGAGCAGCCCTGGGGTGTCACGGGGAGGCTGGCATGGATGGGAAGGGGGGTGCCGGTGGGACGGGGCCCTGCGCCGCTCTCACCATGGAGCCAGCTCGCCACACCAGCAAGGTCACCGCGCTCCGGTGCTGCCTCAGCAGGCTGATGGCGGGGTGGGCGATCTCCCGGTACTGGCTCTCGAAGACGATGAAGATGGGTTTCTTGGAAAGCTCCAGCAACCTCCACAGCCCTTCCCTGCGAGACAGGCGCGTGGCAGGAGGGCGAGGGACCTGCGCTCTGCCGGGAGCAGGCAGGAGCCGCTCCTACCTGAAGCTGCTGTTGCACCAGTCTTGCTCCAGGTACGCGACGGAGAGCACCACGATGAGACGCCGGCACCGGCTCACGTTCATGATCAGGTCGGCCGAGGGCTCTGCAGGCAGAGGGATCTCAGGCCCCCGGGTGCCGGTGTTGCCCCTCTGCCCGCCCAGCATGGGGCCAGCGCCTACCTGAGTTGGGCAGGATGGTTTGCTCGTCCAGGAAGAGCTTGTAGCCATAGCGGTTCTCCAGCTGCGGCTTCACGATGAAGTGGACGAACTTTCGGTCATCCGGGGCGGTGGCGTGGGAGACGTAGGCGTCGTACAGCTTCCCGTCTGGGCAGAGCCGCGGGGAAAGGGGGGTTGTAACGCCGGGGAGGGCTCTGCGCGCGGCGAGCCCCTGGCCCGGGGGAGGCTGTTCCCGGGGGGCTCACCGTTGATCTCCAGCTCGCCGTAGCGGTTGCGGTACCAGAGGAGCACGCTCAGGCGGCACTGGACATAGAGCCCGGCCAGAAGCACCAGGAGTGCCAGGACCAGGAGGGCTGCCAGCACCGCGAGCACGTGCCCTGCTGCCTCTGCAAGGACAGGGAAGGGCACGGTGAGCGTGGCCAGCGGCTGCTGGCCCAGGTTTTCCGGGTTTCATGTAAGTCTGCACCGCGATGCGCTGCCCCGGGAGAGGCCGTGGCGATCCCCATGGGGCTGCCCTTCCTGCCCTGTGCAAGCGGGTCCTCCGTGGAGGTGTCCCTCCTCGGTCCCCAGCACGCCCCTACCCGCTCGCCGCAGGGTGAAGGTGGCCGTGGCGTTGCTGACCCAGCAGGCAAACACCCCGAAGTCGGCGTCGTGTGTGAGGTTGAGGTGCAGGACGCTGGCGAGGAGCCGCTCTGAGGCATTCAGGGCAAACCTGGGGGGAGATGGGGCCGCCGTGGGCTGGGCTGTGCGGCGACCACCCCGACGGCCAGCCGGACAGACGGACATACCCCCGGGCGGGCTCCTTACCAGGCGGTGTCCTGGCTGCTCTCGCTGCCCAGCCTCTGCCCATCTTTGGTCCAGGTGGGGACGGGCTCGCAGGGCTCGGCGGCTGCCCAGCGCACGGTGCAGTTCAGCGCGACCCGGCTCCCCAGCGCCAGCTCCAGCGTCTCGTTGGCGGCCGGGGCGAGGATTTCGGGGGGCACGCTGCAAAGGCCTGGGGGCACAGCGGGAAGGGGGTTTCAGATGGGAAAGGTGATCCAGCTCCTGGCTGGGCGGGCAACTGTCGTAGCCATCCCGGCTTCCCCGGAAAAACAAGCTCTGCCATGGGGGTCTGGCAGCGAGCAGCTCTTGCGGGTGTTTTGCAACAGGCTGAGCTGGTTTTCGGGGCTGGGATGGACCCCCGCCCGCCCTACGAGGCAAAGCTGGAGCGGCGAGCAGTACCCCCCACCACGCTGCAAGCGAGGGGTCCTTCTAGCTGAAAGCGGGTGAAAGTTTGGATTTTGCAGCCTACCTGCCATGGCGTGCTCAGCCGGCGTGCGGGGAGGCTGCTGGCATCACCAGCGCGCGGGAGGGCCCCCACGGCACGGCGTCTTCCGGGGGGCAAAGTCCGCGTGCCGCTGCCGCCGGGCGGGCTGGGCCTGGAACGGGTCAGAAACGGCTCCGTGAGCGCGGGCTGCTCCGCGCCGGGCGGCACAGGGAGAGCCCCACGGTCCCTGTCGCTCCCTGCAGCGATGCGGGCTGGGGTCGGCGGGTGCCACTCCAGGGCGAAGCCAAAGCCATGTCCCGGCTGCGGCTGGGTGGCCGCCATGCCACCTGCCCTCCCCACGCAGCGCCCACTCGCAGCCTGGCTCTCCCAGCTGTGGATTCACGGGCGGGAGGTGATTAATGACCGGCCAGGGGCTGCGGGACGTTAAACGTGGCTCTGGCTCAAACCAGAGGCCAGCGAGGGGAAGCGAGCCCCGGCCGTAGCTCAGCCGTGAAACCACGGCGAGCTGCCCCCGCGGCTGTGTTCGGGGGGCTCAGCGGGACCCCGTCATGCCACCAACACCCTGCCTCGGCTGCACGGCTGCTTCCAGCTGGATGTGCCCATTGAGATTGCTAATTAAACAGCGGGGCGGTTTATTTATAGCAGCACGGGCTTCTTGTCTCGTGAGCTCTGGCAGCGTCGAGCTGAGCCAAGCGGTGCAGCCCTCCCCTCGCGTCGGGGGGCTCGGGGGCTGCTGCCCTGAGGCTGCGCGGGGACCGGGGGGACGGGCAGGCAGCAGCTGTGCCGCTGCAATGGTCCCGTGGGAAGAGGGGGCCCAGGGCGGACACCCCGTCCCTGCCAGTGAATCACAGCCGTGCCGAGGGGCACCGGGAGCACACGGTGAAGCAGAGCCGGCGGGGATCGGGCTCCTCCGTCCCTGAGCACCCGCAGGGACCCCGGCGCGGGCGGCGTGTCCGCTGGGGCTGATGTGGGAACAGCAAGGACGTCACGTCGCCGGTGTTTCTGCAAGGCAGCGCGACCGTAAACACATCCAGTGTAACTGCAGGGGCCAAGAGGGACGAAAATCTCTCTCTTTGCCCCAGAGCTTCACCACGCTCGTTTGCAAACTGGTTGTGGGTAACAGCAGGGCTGCCGAGGCCAGGCTCGCCCCTGGAGAAACCGTGTCGGCTGCTGGCGTGAGGGGGAATGGGGGTCTGCAGCGCTGCCCGGCCATGAACAGGGACGGGGGCACATCGCTCCCCACGGCACGGCAGCCCTGGTGCCAGGTGCGGGGTGAAACCGTGGGTCAAGGTACGCCAGGGCTGACCATGACACGTTCAGCTTGAGCAGCTGGAAAGCGATTTATACCTCAAGCATTAACTGGGTTTCTCCGCGGCCGGGGGTGGAAGAGCAAGGGATGGCGACGAGCCAGCCCGCCCGTTTCTCGCACGGGGAAGGGGACGGGAGATGCGAGACGCTACCCTGGGTGGCGTGGGGCTGTCTCTGCCGGGTGGGGATGCTCCGGCCCCGCTCGGTCCTGCCCAGGCGGATCGCTCGTGAATGGTTTCACTCTGACGGTCGGCAGCACGGGAGCCCCAGTGCGACACGGGCTGGCTGGAGAGCTCGGGGGCCCTAAATACCCCTCCGGCCCGTGGCGAGGCACGGCCAGGCAGGGCCCCTCTGCGCCGGCCACGGAGCGGCGAGGGATGCCCACGGGCGGGCGGGTGCCGGGGCCGCTGCCGGCGAGGGAGGAGGCGCGGGCTAACGGGCAGCAGCTCGCTCCCGAGTCCCACACCTCGGGCTGGGGACAGCTGCGGGCGGCGGGTGCCGGCTGGGCCGCGGCGTCCCCGGTGCAGGCGGAGGCATGGCGGCCGCGGGGATGGGGAGCAGCGGGACGAGAGAGGCGAAGCCCAGCGGGCCCTGGCCGAGCCGGCGTCGGGGCGGAAGGGGACCGGAGGAGAGCGGCGTTTACCTTGGAGCTCCCCGGTGCCCCGGCCGCGGGCCTCTGCCAGCCGCCTCCGCCTGCGCCGCTGCAGCCGGCTGCCCCTGCCAGATCGGTGCTTGGGTTTCCTTTCTTTTTTTTTAAATAATTTATTTATGCCCCCCCCCCTCCGCGGTTCAGCCCCTGCCCTTCGCCGGGCTCTCCCGCCGCCCCAATCGCCGGGCGCCAGGCCTGCCGGAGGGGTTGGCCGTCCCTCCCTCCCGCTGCTCCACCTCTGTCTCCACCTGAACCGGTGGGGAAAAAAATTAAATAACTCTGGCTTTAGGGGAGGGGAAAAGAAAAAAAAAATGCAGAAAAAAAAGAAGGCAAGCCACCCAGCCTGCCGGCCCAGCAGCGCTGGCAGCCAGGCACCCGTGGGCTGCGTGACGTCCTGGGGCCGAGGAGGAAAGCTCCCCGGTTCCCCACGGCTGGGAAAGCCCTCGGAGGTGTCGGGACCCGCACCCGGTGCCCACTGTCACCGGTGACAGCAGCCCTGGGGCCACGGTGGGGGCTGGCCCGGGAGGGGCCGGGGGCTCTCCGCAGCGCACGGCCTGCAGGGGGCCCAGGGTTTGCCGAGCTCCGGCGAGCTCGGTGCTCCCCGGCTTCGCTCAGGTGAGCTGCTGCCCGAGGGAGGCGGCGGGAGGCCGGGCTGTGCCGGGGGCCTCCCGTCTGCCCGCTCCCCCCGGGTCTGGGGAGCCCCTTCCAAGCCGCGGCCAGCACCGCGGGGCAGCTCCTCCGGCTGGGGCTGGCCGCGGGGAACCGGGCCCAGATGTGGCTGCTTGTAGCAATTACCGAGGAGCTGATTTTTTTCCCCAAAAGGGAAGAAAAGCGGCATTTTCCTGCCGCAAGGCCCCGGCTGAGGCAGGCTTGGCGGCTTGGGGACGGTGCTGGGGCCCTGCTGCGTGGCAGGGCCAGCAGCCGGGGGGCTCCTCCAGCGTCCCGCAGAGCCCATGGTGGGGAAAAGGGCTGCAGCGCCCCGCGCACGGACAGCAGCCGCCACCCGCACACACAGGCCTGTGGGGCCTGCGGGGCCCGGCACCGCGCTCCCCGCCCTCGGCAGCCGGCCCCGCCTGCTCCTCGCTGCCCTGCCCGGCCCGCTGCCGCTTCGTAAATAAAATGAAGTCAGTTATTCATTTATTGTCAGTTTTTCAGCAAACCCCTCTCGCCGAAGGGCCCCCGCCCGCCGCGGTTTCCATGGCAGCCGCGCGGCGCCGGGCAGGGGGCGGGGCCCCGCGCGGTGCATGCCGGGCGCTGTAGTCCCGCCCCCCGCCGGCCTCCCCGGCACTACGGCTCCCAGCGTGCCCCGCTCCGCGCGGCGCCAAGATGGCGGCGGCGTCAAGATGGCGGCGGTCCGTGGGGCGGGACGCCGGGCCCTGGGGCCGGGCCGAGCGGGGCCGGAACCGGAACTGGGGCCGGGGCTGGGGCTATGCCGCGGGGCCGCCGCCACGGGCAGCAGCCGGGCTTCACCCCGGGCGTGGGCGCGGGGGGCGTCGGGGGCTGAGTAACGGCGCCGGGGCCTCCTCCAGCCCCTGAGGGGAAGGCGGGGGGCGGGGGGTGGGGGGCTGGTGTGTGGGCCGTGCTGGTCCCTGGCTGAGGGGTGTCTGTGTATTTCTGTGTGTGTATCCGCATGTGCGTACAAACACGCAGGTGCGGGTCACAGGTGGGTCCGTGGGCCTGTTGGCAAGGAGCAGCGCCCGGCTGGCGGCCCTCACTGCTCGCTGTGTGACAGACTGGTGCTGCAGGCCGGCTGCGGGGGGCTGCCAGGGGCAGCGGGAGCACGGCCAGGGCTGGTGCTGTGGGAGCGGCCCCTCGGCGTCTGCCCTGCGGCGGGCAGCTGCGGGCACGCCCCGGGTGCCGCTCCCCAGGCGGCTGCTTTGGGGGTCACCGGTGCGCCGGCTGCGGCAGCCAGCGTGAACCGGCTGGCTTTGTGGGACAGCAGAGGATCCTGAGGAGCGAGCCCAGGTGCCAGGGGTGGCAAGGCCGTGAGGAGGCTTGGTCGCGAAGTGGGAGCTGATCAAACCCTTCCTGTCTGTCAGCTTTGTTCCTGTGGGTAGCAAGAAGGAGCGGGGCGGTTTTGGTCGCGGCGGTGAGAGGACAAAACAAGCCAGAGGGCTGAGAGCACGGCTTGTTTCAGTTCCCTGCGAGGCAGTGGCTTGGGAGTGAAGGGTTGAGGCTGGGCTGACCCGGGTGCCTTTCTCTGCAGCGCTGACTCGGGCACATCGCTGCCCACAGCCCCAGGCCCGGCCCCACGGAGTCGCTGGCCCCGGCAGGTCCTGTGGTGGGACCCTCGGGACGGCGGCTGCAGCCCTGCACTGTGCTGCAACAGAGCCACGTCCGGCCGGGTGGGCAGCGCTGGGGGTCAGCATGGCTGGGGGCCAGGGGCTGCCCCCCACCTCCGTGCCTGAAGCTCCCTGAGCTGAGGCTGTCACTGTCAGACCCTGCACCACGTCCGAGGCGGGCGGCATGCTGCACGGCTCGCTGCGCGCTGGCAGGGGAGTGGAAATCGGTGCAGCGTGAGCTCGCTAGCTGCCAGTCTCTGACGGCGTGCTCACGCCGTGGCACCCCTGCAGCTCCCACGTTTCGGTCAGTGTATCCCCGCAGTTCGCCTCCGACACAGGGAGGCAGCTGTTGCTGTTCTATAGAGACGGGGATAAAAGGGCAGAGCTCGAGGTTTGACTTATAAACTGGTTAAAAGTTGCCAGTTCTTACAAAGAGAAGAGGCTTTTAAACACGCGGGTGGGTTTGCTCTGGACTTTACAAGGGCCATAAGAAAGCTGGAAATCAAGGTGCGGTCACCTGTCCATGCTACTGCCTTCCTCATTAGCTGAAATTAGGAAAAATGAAGAGAAAAGCTTTTTCCCTGTACATCTGCAGCCCGATCTCGGCGAGGCTGCAGGGGCCTGACGTAGCGTGTACGGGGAGTCTGGCCGGGCATCGGAGAGCTGTTTGTGCACTCGCCGCTGAGCAGCGCGACGCGTCTGAGGGCACGTTACCCTTCCTGGGCAGTGACGAGCAAAGCCTTTGCTCCTGAAGATACCTCTGCCCCGAGTCAGTGCGCGGGTCGCTGGCGGTGGACCCGGCAGAGAGCGGAGCCGGGGGCCGGGAAGGCGCCAGTGTCGGGGCAGCCGCAGCGCTGGCCGTGGCACCAGCCCAGCCGTGGGCGCAGCGCCCGCGCCCTGCGGCAGGCAAACCCCCTTCTGTCTGCGGCCGCCGGGACGGGGGGGCCCAGCCGGCGCTGGGGGGCTGCGAGGGGAGAGGCGGGGAAGTGCCGGGCTGTGGGGCTCGGGTCGCGTTTTGGAGCAAGAGATAACCGCGCTGCCCTGTCGCCCGGGTTCTCCGTGGGGCTCCGTGCGTCTGTGGCCCAGCTCGTCTGGCAGGCTGTTTTCCCGCGGCGCGTGGCCGGGGTGCCAGCTCCCTCCACGTGTCTCACCAGCCAGCACCCACCCTCCGCCCTGGCTGCGGGCCACGCGCAGACGCTTCAGCTCCAGCCTTTTTTGATCACAAAAGACAAAAAAGATGTGGGGGGCCGATTCCTGTGGGCGACGTGACGGGAAGGAGGGGGGCGGGGATGGTACCGGTGTGAACCGAGCGACTCGGCGGCAGCTGCAGGTCTGGCCGCTGGTGTCCGCGCGGGTGTCACGTTTATTGACCGGGTTGCTGGCGGCGGCTGAGCCGGGCGCAGCTGGCGGGGTGCTTGGGGCAGATGCAGAGGCTCGGCTGAGCCCGGAGCAAAACGCAGTCAGGCTAACGGCTGCATTTTTCCCAGCACCCGTGAAAACAGCAGGTTGGAGCTGCAGCCACGCGGTAGCCGTGCTGAGAGGAGGATTGTGCTGGCCGTGGTGAAGAAGGAAGGACCCAAGTTTCTTGGCGGTGCGAGAGCAGGGAGGACGTTGAAGGTGGAGGAAAGAGGGGCCGAAGTGCGAAAAAAGAGCCGGAGGGGGAAGCTGGACGCAGGTAACGGGCTTTTCCTGGGGTGCCGGGCTGCACGTTACGGCAATGACCGAGGAGGAAGCCAGGCCGTCTCCTGCAGCTCACTGCCCGGCGGTGGCTGGGTGCTGCACCGCGGCTTGTCCCCGCTGCCGAAGCTCTCCCCCAGCTACGCAGCGTGCCGGGAAGGCACCATCGCCGGCTCTGCCGCGACGTCCTGCCTCCTCGCGGCCGCGCAAGTCGGAAAGCGTCCTGCTCCTGCGCAGCCGCCCTCACGTTGTCGCTTCCCGGCTCGAGGACAAGCGTGGTCCCAGCCGGGGCACGCGGCCCGTCTCCGCGGGCGGTGCCGTGGCGGTTCCTCCCGTGCCCGCGGCACTGCCAGGCTGGGGAGGGGGGCTCAAGTCCGTGTTTCTCACTCTGCTCGGTGAGCGGGGGCTACACCTCGGTGGAGTACTCCATCATGCTGGGGGAGGAAGGAGAGGGGCATTGTGGAGGGGAACTGTCTGGATCGGGAGGCAATGGGGAGGCATAGAAAAACATTCAGGGGGGGACAGGGCCTTTTGCCAAAAATAAATGGAGAAAGAATGACACGCTCTTTGTGGAAAATCCCTGTTTGTGCGAAATCCCGCCGTCAACGGGAAGCCAGAGCCGGAAAGCTGAGCTGTGGCAGCGTGGTGCTTCCCGAGCCCCGCTCGCTCTGCTCTCGCCTGGGTTTTGGGGGTCAGCTGGGACGGGGTGGCCGTGGAGGGGGCCTGGCTGAGCCCTCCTGCAGAGCAGCGAGTGGCGGTGGGTGTCAGCCTGGGCGCGGGGCCCGGGGCCGGCAGCCGGGCAGGGCTGCTGCGGGAGGCTGTGCCCCCGGAGCGCCGCAGCCCCGCACCTCTGGGGCATCACCCACCTCAGCTCTTTACGCAGGTTGCTGTGTTTTCTGTCCAGAAACTGGTTCTTGACCGACTGGGGGACGTCGGGGACGTACCAGGCTGCGATCAGTTTGACGCACAGGGCCACGTGCTGCGGAAAGCACAGGAGCTGCTGTGGGCAGCGGGAGCTCCCTGGCCGGTTAACCTGCCCCCGGCCCCCGATTGCCCCAGCCGCCTCGCGCCTGCCTGGGCGCTCACCTCGAAGAGGATGAGGAAGGCCAGCCGGGCCGCGAAGATGTGCCAGAACTGGACCGTGTGGCTGTAGTCGTCGGCGTTCCTGTAATCCCGGTACCTGCAGCACAGCCCCGTCGGTGCCGGCCCGGGCTCCCCCCGTGCCAGGCGTTGCACTCTGCCTCGGCTCCCCCCGCGGGGGTCCCAGCAGAGCCCCATGGCTGCCTCCAAGCCCTGCTCTGCCACCGGCCCGTTCCTGCTGCAGGCTGGGTGCCACGGTGAGGGGCTTGGGGCAGGGCGGGGGAGTGCTGCTGAGCAACGGCCACGGGCTGCTCCTACCTGCACTCCTGGATCTCGTCCCTGACAAAGTCCGGCAGCGTTTTGGGCATCTTTGTGTAGGGCTCGAAGTCCTGGGTGCGGAAGACGGAGAGGCTGTGGTTGATGTAGCCGGTCGAGCAGCTGTGGGGGGCAAAGATCACGTCTGCGCACGCTGGCCGGCGGTGAGGGGGCACTCGTGGTCGTGGCCGCGCCGTGGGGCTGGGGCATGCCCTAACCGAAAGCTGCAGCTCTTGTGCGTGCTCGGGGAGTCAAAGGCTTCTGACTGCCACAAAGCCCGTCTGCCTGCAGCTTTCATTCCTAAGGTTTCCCTGGTGCGTGGATTCTCAGGTGGCTAGTATGGTTGAGCGCAGACTGTAGGCTCCCATTTTGGGGAATCCAGCACCCACCTGGGACTCTCCCTCCCCTCCCTAGCTACCCACTTTCACAAAACCTGGGGGAAATGAATGTCTCCGAGTCTTCTGTCCAGTTTGACTGATCTTGGTCAGTGAGCCAAGGCTTGGGAGAAAGGGGGAGGGCAGGAGAGAGCATGGGCAGCGCCCAGGCAGTCCTGTGGCTCTCCAACGTCACATGGTGCTTTTTCCGTTCAGGGGTACCGGTTTACCCACCACGGGGATGATGTGAGTGGGAGGCTGGCTGGGATGCTGAAGAAGGTGCCATCTGGAAAACCCTCCCCTTGTCCCTTTCCCGGTGGCACCGAGGCAGGCAGGGACACGGCAGGCAGGGCAGCCGGCCGGCAGTACTCACTCCATGCCAGTGCTGTTTGCTGCCACGCAGGGGCCGTACATGTACTTGTAGACCTGCACAGGAATGAAGTCGGACGTGATGGCAATCACCAGCCCATTCCCGATGACAGCCAGGATGCCGATGGCCTCCAGGAGCTGCAGCCAGATTCCTGTGGGAGAGGAGCGGTCAGTGAGGCCGCTCTGGCAGCTCTGCGACGCTCTTCAAGGGCTGCAGACCAAGCCCCGGCTCAGGGACAGGTTTGGCATGGCCAGAAGATGTCAGGGAAGGAGCCCTCCAAGCTGCCCCTTAGCCTCTGCAGGGTCTGAAATTGCTTCTCTTTCCCCAAGCCGCAGCTCTCCCTCTGCTCCCCTGCCTCTGCGGTGAAGCGACACCAGTCCCTGGCAAAGGGATGCTCAGGGGCTTCACAGTGGGGAGGGGGCTGAACGCCGGCACCGGTCGCACGGGCAGCGGTGCTGGAAGGAGGGTGCTCCTCGGGCCCCGTCTCACCGATGTCGTTGGCCTTCCTGGGCACCATGCGCCGGTACAGCCGCATCATCTTGATGGCATCCATGCGGATCTCAATGAGGTTGTTGCAGAACGCCAGCAGCGGGGCAAGGGGAAAAGCGGCGACGAAAATGGTGGTGAAGCTGTACTGGATCACTGCGGAGAAGGAACATGCTGGGTGCTGACGTGAAGCCACCGCAGAGGGGACATCTGACAGGGTCCTGACTGCTGTCTGGGTTTGTCCTGCTTTGCGGCTTGTGTCGGAGAGGCCTTGCAAGGGTGGAAGGGGGAGATAGACCTGTCCTGGGGACCCCACAGGAGACACCCCCCCTCCCACGGCTGCCAGAGGGGGGGATCTGTGGGGGTCCCACAGGGTGCTGGTTGAGCCAGCCAGGCAGAGGGACCACCCTGGGGTTATGGTCATCACCTTGACACCCGTGGGAGGAGAGGAAGGTCCCAGGCAGGCGCCCAAGGCCAGCACAGCTGCCTGCTCTCCCTTGTTTTGGGGGTGATCTCCTCGCTGTGCCAGAGCTCTTGGAGCGGGGCTGGGCATGGAGCTGGGTCTCGGAGCTCTCCCTTGCCTACGTGTGGGCTCCCCAGCATCAGGCTTTCTCCAGCCAAGGAGGACACGTGGCTCTGCACCCAGCACCCCTCCTCCCTCCACCCCCTGCCCTACATACCCATCTCCAAGAACTCGTCAAACAAGCTGAAGATGTTGACCTCGTTGAGTCGATAGTTGCTCAGCCACTGCCTTTTGCAGGGGTCCTCGGCCTCCTCGTCCTCTCCTAACACCATGCTTCTCTTCTTGGGGCGCTGCTGCTGCTTCTTGCGTAGCTTGTAGGCTATCCAGCTGCAAGGGGAGGGAGCGATTTGTACAGCTGTCTGCAGAGGACAGCAGGGCTGAACTGCTGCCAGTGGCAGCCCTGGACACCTGAGGCAGGGCGAAGGAGGACGTCTTGGCCCAAAGACCAGGGTTGGTCTCTGTAAGAGCTGGGAAGGTGTCCTGAATGTGCAGGAGCACCAGCGAGCACTCTGCGGGCTGGAGGAAAGCTTACGGGACGAGATACTCCATCACGTTGCTGATGGTCTGCTTGAGCATCATGATGATGGCCATCTGGATGAAGAGGTCGGTGATGCAGCCGCTGGGGTGGCACTGTGAAGGGACAAGGGGAGAGGAGCTGCACCCTGCCAGCAGGGCAGCCTGGGCCGAGGGGCTGTTTGGCCAAGGCAGGTGCTGCAGGAGGAAGCTGAGATTCCCAGAGCCTCGCTGGGCAGCAGGGAATGGAGGAGCAGGAGTTGTGCTGTGGGGTCAGAGAGCTCCACGGCAAGTGGCTCACCTCCTCCAGCCTCCACTTGCCAGCGATGCGCACGTAGTTCCCTGGGTGGCCGTTGATCCTGAGCAAAGAAGCAACAACAGCGATACGGGTTGAGCCCCACTGCTGGCCCCCGTTGGATGAACACCCGGGTGCAGGACGGAGGGCACCATCCTCCGGGCACTGGTGGAGAGCCAAGGGCCTTCCCCTGCCCACTGTGCCCACGGGGCAAAGCCATGGCCCTCCTGAGGTCCCAGACGGGGTCCCTGTGCCTGGCGGGGAGGGTAGAGGGGCTCTCTGGGGGCCGTTGGGGATGTATGCCCCAAACCCGGGCTCCCCCCTGCCTCCCCCAGGCACCTGGCCAACACTCACCGTCCCAGGAAGAAGGCGATGTAGATGAGTGAAGAGAAGTTTGTGAAGAACTGGAAAGTGAAGATCTTCATAGTGAAGTGGTTCTCATGCTGGGAGAAGGTCCGTGGTTTCTCTGGGGAAGGGAGCAAGGCACAGGGCCTTGGTCACACAGCGGTGGGACCTTGCCCTGCTCCCTTTCAGGTGCCACAGCAGCTCTTTGAAGGCTGGAGAGGTGTCTCTGCCAATAACACAGAGCCTTTGATGGAGCTGAGCCCAGCTAAGCAAGGAGGTCCCTCAGAGCCATGAGCTGGGGAAGAAGGGGCCCTTCAGCTGGGAGAAGAAACATGTTGTGAGCTTTCCCGCAGCTGTGGTGGCTTTCTTCTGGTGCCGAGTCTCAGCCCCACAGGGTGACAGCCCCTCTAAAGCGTAATGTGGCTGGGGGACAGCTAGCTGGCCACGGATCAGCTTGTGTGTTGGAGGGCTGCTGGCCTCCCACGGGGACCTGCACAGCAAGAGCTGCCGGGAGATGCCTTGCAGTGGTGGAGGAAGGGAAAGGGCCAGGAGCCCGGCTGCGTGTGAGGACCAAGGGGTGCTGTGCTGCAGCCCTGGGTACCGCGGGGCAGCTCAGTGCTGCGGGGTGTGGGTGCCGGTGGGGGACAGCCCCCAGTGTCCCTTACCCAGGTGACAGAGATAGAGGGCCACACGCCTGTTGACCTGCAGGAGAGAGGTATAAAATGAGAGGCAAGAGTTGTTGGAAAAGCGAGGAGAAGACCTGCTGCCCGCCCCATGTCTAGCTCCGCACCTTGGTCATGATGACAATGGTCAAGTAGTGCAACACGGCCCCCGCCATCACCGCCATCGTGTTGGCCTTCTCACGAAGGAACTTGAAGTTGCTCTGGGTGAAGTAAGCTGTTGCTATCACCCGGGAGATGACAAGCGCGTGGGTGATGCCAATCAGCACGGCAATCTGTGGAGAAGCAGGGCAGCGGGGTGATGGGAAGCTGTGCATGGTAGGTATGTGCTCCATCCCACCTGAGGACCACCAGCCCTTCAGACCCTGGCTCCCTTCACCAGAGCTCGTCTGGACATGGCTTCAAGTGCAAGCCAGTGCTCTTCAGTTAAGGATGACAGGTTCCTAAGGTAGATGTCTCCACCTGAACTACTTGTCTAGACTCTCTCCACTGGCCTGCAGGGAGAAATAAGGGCATCAAGGGTTTGCCTCTTCCTACCCTCTGTGTTACTGCCTCGATCCTCGCTGCCTTCCACTGCAAGAGCCGGGCCTTCAGCCCAGATCCCCAAAGGATGGTTGGCCTCTCCCATCAGCACAGCGAGGTGCGAGCGTAGGGAGGCCCCTGGATCCTAGTGATGGGCACGGACCTGCCCTAACAACCTGGTTTCTCTCTTTGCTCCAGCAACAGCACACTCTGAGGTGCTGTTCTTGCAGCAGAGTAGGGAGGGAAGGAGGAAAGCCCAGGTGCCCTTAAACCAGATCTTTCTGTGTTCACCCTGGTACGTACCATCAGCAGAACCAAGAGGAGTACGATGGTGCTGCGGAAGTAGGAGTGCTGGTACTTCTGGGGTTCGTGCTGCAAATTATTGATCAGCTCCATGGCTAGCTCCTCCTTTGAACAAGAAAGGAAAGAAAGGACCCAACAGAGCTGTGCTCAGTTAGTGGGAAGGCCAGGGGTCGTTGTGTTGATGGACATATGGGATGAGCAGCACCAGAGGAGGACAGGGATGAACACCCAGCCCACAGCAGAGTGGCCAATGCTGATTGAGTCAAGCCCTTGTGCAGGTGGAGAGGCAATCAGCAATGCAGAGGTGGCTACCATCTGCTTAACCCTCTGGAGGGCTCTGTCCCTCCCAGGATGCTCCAAGGACTGTCGGGTGTTGGTTTAGCTGTTGAAGTGTCTCCATTAGGTGTTTACAGAGAATTAATCAGGGCAAGGGGGTCCCTGTGCCGTGTCTTTTCCATAGGTCCAGCTGACTGCTGCCCTGAGAAGGGAAGCGCTGAGCAGGAAAGGTGCCATCCTCACCTCTTCCTCATCCCACCTGTACAGGTCCCAGTCGGTGACCACGGTGGCTCTCTGCCTCTTCCACAGCTCCAGGAACACAGTGGCTGTGGGGGGAAGGAGCGAGCGCTGTGACCCCCGGGGATGGCTCTGGAGACGAAGCCACCCCTCTGTCCCACAGAGCGGGATGGATAGCTGTGTTGCCATCCTCTCTGATGGCAAATCAGCCTGGACCCTTGGCCCCTGAAGGACAGGCAGCCACCTCTGCGTCCCAGCAACCAGGAGGGACCCTGGACACGCAGCAGCGAGGGCTCGGCCCCACGTGGGGATGGAGGCGTGCGGGTGAGCTGTCACTGGGAGTCAGGCCAGCTACAGTGTCTGCTGGGGATTTGGCACGAACCAGAGTAAGCACCGGGGCGGCTGTGCTGCAGAGGGCATGTCTACACGGCGCCAGCCAGACACGTTATCCTGAATTAATGGGAAATGCACCTGTCAGGTGGAACAGGTATCCTGCACTGCGCCTCAGCGTGGCTGCGCCGCTGCAAATCCGTTTACAGCCACCCCTCCTGGTAACCTGCACCGGCCTTCCTGAGCTTGCCCCCCGCGACAGCCAGACCACGGCCGCCACCGGCTCGGACCGCGGTCTCGCAGCGCAACGCCCAGCCCGCGTCTGCGGCCGTGTCTGCAGCTGGAAGGGCTGTAGCACAGCCAGGTGAGAAGTGTGGCTGACACGGTGACGGGGTCACACGGCGCAGAGCCCAGCGGCTGAGAGATCAGGCAGCCACCTGGGAAGGTCAATGAGGGATCTGGTGGTCCCTCCCTCCTGCAGCTGCGACCACTTGCGGGCGGCTGCTAGAAAAGCCCGGCTAGAGAGGCTGCTGGGTGCTTTGCAGGAGGCTGTGGTGGGTGAAGGAGTCAAAGCTCTCGGGAAGGACAGGTAAGGACTGTTTGGGGAGCTGGAGGAAATTGCTGGGGTGATATTGTCCCTTGCCTTGTCTGGAAGGGGAGTTGGTGGCTCTGGAAGAAGAGGAGATAAGAGCTAAAAAGCTCCTGAACAGCAAAGCTGTGTTGGTGTCCTGCTTTCCTCCACCTACTCTCCCCTAAGCCGCAGTGGGCTGCTCCCTCTTCCATGCTGTGTGTGCTTGGCACCGAGACATTGGCACCTACCCCAGATGGCCATGAACATGGCAAACAAGACCGTCCCCTCGTTGTCGATCATGTGAGTGACCTGGAGAAGATCAAGGGAGAGCGTGATGGAGCAGCGGGCTGCAGGGGCTGTGGCACCTCAGGGTCTGGGGAGAGGCTCAGTGGGCCTCTTGCCACCCTGCTCTCTCTAGGAGTTGGGTAAAGATGCTGCAGGAGGGTTAAATGCAGGAAGGGGATGAGCACTGGGGCTTCTTAGTGGTAATGGAAACCGTGATCTGGCTACACCTCCTCCTCCTTACGCAGGAGGTTTCCTGCGTGTTGTAGCCAGTTTGCTGGGGTGGCTTTTCTTTCTAGTGGAGTGGGAACAGCACAGACTGGGAGTGTTGCCCCCTCCTTGGCCTGGAGCCTGTCTTGGGAAGGGGGCTACCTACCTTGGCGTAGGTGCAGGTGTCGGAGAGCAGCCAGAACGGGCACTGCTGGTCGCAGAGCGGGCACATGATGGTGGTGTTGGCTTCACAGATCTCTTTGCTAGAGAGAAAGGCACGGAGGGAAGCAAAGGGGAATGACAGTGGCTCACAGACAGCACAGCAAAGGCTCATGAACGGGGAGCGCGTTCGGCATGCCCAACAGCCTTACCTCACCTGGCTGGAATTGAAACCAGTAATCCCAGCCACGAAGACCACCAGTCCAACCACTGCAGCGAAGCCCAGCAGGTAGGTGTACCAGCCCAGCCAGGCAAAGTACAGGGCCACCTTCTCACCGAAATAGCACCTGGAAGGGAAGGGGAGAAGTGCGCTGAGGACACCAGAGGAGACCGTGTTGTCAGGGGTCACTAGAAGATGCTCTTCCACCCCCAAAGGGGTATCGGGTCGGGGAGGGCAGTGCTGTCCACGTGTCTGGGGGTTTGCTGGGCTTGGGAGAGTCAGCCCAGCTGAGCGGAGGAGCTGGAGCAACACAAGCGTGCGGCATTCCCAGGGGATTTCAGCAGCAGCGTGGGCAAGGAGCGAGAGCTGGCTCTCCTTGCGCTCTGACCGCACGGGGATGCGGTGCAGGGCATCGGGGACATCGCTGTCCGTAGGCAGCGGGCAGGGTCCCACAAGCGCTGCTTCTGCCCTTCCATGAAGGGAGCCCAGAGGGTCTAACTCGAGGGGCGATGCCTGCGTGTGGTCAGATCGACCGTGTGCCAGCTGAGAGGGCTGGGGACAGCTGAGTGACCAAGCTGCAGTCAGTGCCTGCAGAACAGTTTTAGAAATGCCGGGCTTGAGGAAGATGAGGGCTGCGGGGTGCAGTGTTTCTCAGACCAGAGCAATTTTTCCCTCTGGGCTCAGCTATGCCCCACAGTGCATTCGTGTCTCGTTCTTCAGGGGGTGGTATCTCAGCTTTTCTGGTGTGGGGAAGAGGGTTGGAGGCATGGGGAAGAAATGATGGTAACTGCTGACTGAGGGACCTGCCTCCCCTCGTAGATTCCAGAGGAATTCACTTTCTACCAGCAGCCAAAGGTGGTGATGTGCCCCCTGGCCTTTGTTTAAAACACACAAACCTCAACACTTTCCCCCTCCCAATTTCATGCTCAGCCCCTTAATCCCTCTGTGATAGCAACAAGTCATGGTGCATTGACCTTAGAAACGATGAGCTGTCTGACCTTGTGCTCCAGGGAGGCATCAGGAGTCCCTAGTGCACTCGCTAGACTCGTAAACTGTAATAAACATGGAAGGACAGGGAGGACATCTGCATTTTAATGTTTCATCTGCCCAACAGAGCCCACTGACAGCTTTATGAAGCAGCATGGTTTTTGCCCTCCTTTCTCTGACCATGGAGAGTTATTTTTCTTCTGATTCTAAAGTAAGAGGTGTGCTCTTTCCTGAGTTTTAGTGTGGTTCTGCGAGCCCCTTGTTGCCTTTAATGCCCCAAGTTCAGCCTCGGGCTGGATGTGCTGTGCTGGTGCTCTGTTCCCACCTCACCTTCCCTTTGAACGTGGAAGCGTGTGGCTGAAAATGAAATGGGCTAATTAAAAACTGTGCAGGTGTCAGGGTGGTTTCATACTGCAAAACTGGCAGATGGAGCGTGGTGCCACAGGGGTACCCCTTAGGCTAAGAACGTTATGGGCTTCAGAAGAAGACCAATACTTGCGAGAAGAGCCAGGTTCAAACTAATGATTTAAAAGAAAACACAGGAGCCTGGCAAAGGGCATAAAGCTCTCTGGCTTTCAGGTGGGACCTCTTGGTTAGCAGAATCTGCTGTGCCTCTTCTGCCTGTGTTACCTGATCTTCTCAATCGGCTGTTGGCGAAATATATCTCTCCAGCGAGCCCATTTCTCCTTTAGGAATTCCCTCACCTCTTCTTTCTGGAGAGCAGAGAAGTTGGTGGGATACAGGAATATTAGGGCAGCCTGAATCCCCAGGCTGCTTAGGGAGCTTTGTCGTGCCCGCCAGCCAGAGAGGTCTCGATGCAGCCCCAGCTACCCAAAGGTCTCCCCGACCCGCTCTTGCTCCTCCACCTCTCCTGGCTTTTACCCCCAGGCACCCACCTGTGTGCTCAGCCTCACCTCGTGCAGGGGAAATGTTGCCTCAAAGACCTTCTCCTTCATCAGGTCACGCAGCTTCTCTGGTAGCAGAGCAGAACAGAGAGGATTAGTGAAGGTTTGCTCTCGTCCCATGTGCTCCCTCCCGGGCAGAATCACCCCAGACTTCTTCTGGAGCCTTTGAGGGAGGGCAAAAAAAGATGCCCGGGAGAGGCTGAGCTGTTCAGAAGGGATCAGCACTAATTCTTGTGGTTGTGCTGCTCTGCCAGGCTGCCGCAGGCTGCGTTGCGGCTGGCTCTGGGAGCAAGCCAGGTAGGGAGGTCCTTGGAGATGGCTAGGAAGCCAGCACCCCCTTCGGCATCCTCCCGGGGGTGGCAAGGCAGCCGGGGACGCCGTGCCCACCGTGGGGCAGGAGCCTTGCTGCAGACCCAGGCTGAGCATCACCCCTGGCCCCTTACCGAGGTCGGGAGTCGCTGTGTTCTGCAGGATGAAGTTCACGATCCGTATCCTGAGCAGGGAGAAACTGTGGTTAAAGGCTGCTCTGGGGATGCAGAGTTGTGCTGTGCGGCCGTGGAAAGCGCAGGAGGGAAGGGAGGAGGTGTGCACCGAATTCCAGGGAAGGGAGGGGGAAAGAAATGGGGAGCTGGCTGTGGGCAGTGAGAAGCCAGCAGCTTTGCACGCAGTAGGTGGAGGTGGGCTTCTGTGGAGAAGGGAAAGCCTGGCACAACTGCGAGCTGAGCTGGAAAGAGGATGCTGGCGTGGAGCGAGGGAAGTGCCAGGTGCTGGACGTCAGTAGCCTGGCTCAGCACCCACCTGGTGGTCACTGGTATGTCGTGATAGGCATCGGGGTTTTGCAGCCTTCTGTCAGGGTTCCTCAGGAGCCACTGGTACTTCTGGAAGATCTGTTTTGGGGCACGGACTCCATAAAACAGCTTCTTGTCCTCAATTTTCTAGTGGGTGGAAGAGAAGGGCTGTTAGAACAATGCTGTCAGGGAAAGGGGCAGAGCTGCAAGGGCCAGGGGCCGTGTGAGTCCTGGGGCTGGGGTCTCCCCTAGTTGAGCAAGTGGTTTATTTTCCAGCACTGACATGGTGATCGGCTCAATGGTTCAGGTCTCTCCCATCTCCTGCGATGCAGGAGCCCAAATGATGCTTGGATCCTGGGTACCACAAGATGCCCAAGTAGCTGCTGCCTTTTCCCCCTGCAGCCCCTCACCTTGATGGTGAACCCCTTCTTGCTCAGCTCGTCCAGGAACTTCTTCCTCTTGATCTCCTTCTTGCTGCCCACTTCGTGGATGTCACTCACCAGGACGAAATCCCACTTCTCTTCATCCTGCCCACAGAAAGCTCCAGGGATTTTATGGGGGTGGCAAGCCAAGACCTCTCCCTCCCGACTCCAGCCTCTCAGAGGTTTGGACCTTTGTCATGACTGCGTAGGAGACCCTTGGGAACTGGGAGGGAGCAGGAGAATGGGCATGGGGAAACTGAGGCAGCTGCTGCATTCACACTGCCCCACTCCCCTCTCTGAGCTGTGCTGAACTTGCTGTGAGTGTAGAGGGAGCAAAGCTTACCGCGGGGGCAAACGGGTCCGAGTCTTCGATGGGAAAATCCCTCCAGGGTGTCAACTGGATTTCATCCTGCGGAACAGAAAACCAGCGGAGGCTTCAGTGGGCTCCCTGGGAGATCCCACGTCTGGGCACGGAGCAAACCTCTCCCTGGAAGCGTTCGGTCGGCATCGCAATGCCCTGGGTCAGAGCCTGCTGGGGTCACCAGGACCAAGCTTCCCCGCTCCCTCGCAAGGGAGCCAGACAGGAGGGGGGGAAAAACCCTCCCTCTGCTCTGGGTTTTGCTCCTTCTTGTTTCACCTGACGCCCCGACATTTGTCCTGGAAGCATGTCAGCCTTCACTCTCTCTCCATGCTACAGTGGCTCTTACAATCTTTAATCAACCTTTTTGCCTCTTTAGTTGCTCTTTTTGGATAGAGCACTGTCAGCTTTTTGGGGAAGGCAGTTTTAGATTCCGGTGAAGGGAGAGTGGGGCATGGACATTCGGAGGCTTGCACAACCCTGCAGACTGCAGCAAAGCAGGTGAAAAATGAGTTCTTGGAAAACACCTCGGCTGGCTCAGTCTGCGGCCAAGGGGCAGAGAGAGGAAGAAGAGCTGCTGACGCTTGGCTGCTGCCTGGTTCCCTCCGGTGTGCTGCCAGCTCCGAGGAGAGAGGCTGCGCAGGGGCGAGCGCAGCTGCTCACCTTCACTGCTTAAGCCCAGATATGCTCAGAGGTTCAGCTCTGGAGGTGTACACAGCAAATAAAGTGGCCCTGTAGCAGCATCTTCCTTCTGCCCAGCGTGATTTCCCAGTCCCGGCTGCCTCTCTGCCCAGGGATGCTGCACCGAGCACCCTTGGGTGCCCAGAACTAGGGCACATCAGCATCAACCCGCTCTGCCCTGTCCTCTACACCTGGCTTCCTCGATGTGGCCTCAGCCTGGTTCTGCAGCCATGGGTCCCTCTTGGGCGAGAGGAGATTGATCTAACCAGTCTTTCGATGATTGGCAAAAGCACGCCAGGCTTCAGATCCCGGTGAATGCAATGAGTTTAACAACGACAAGCTCTGCAGGCCATACTGTGACAGAGGCAGGAAATGGATGCTGTCTTAAAACCAGCATTTTGGGGTTTTTTTTGCAGTTCTCTGACGTGACGCATGGTGTGGCCCCACAAACAGTTATGCTGCTGTTCCTGAAGGCATGGTGACGCAGCACCGGAGCGGGAAGGAGCTGCCAGGGGATGGGGATATCGTCAGCCAGTATTGCCACCAAAGATGTTGTGACCCGAACCAGCGGCCAGCCAGACAAGTTCATCCAGCTGTAACCTTGGGAGCAGAGCAGCGGTGGTGCAACCATGCCCTGGTGTAAGATCTGGATCCCAAGCTTTCACTGAAGAACGAGGCCACAGGAGCAGGAGGGACTGGGGTGAAGAAAGAGCTGAAATGCTCTGCCAAACCCCTGCTCACGTGGAGCTAGGGCCCTGGCTTTGCCCAAAGCAGAAGTGCTGTGGGGAGACTGACCAACAGAAAGCCAAAGTGAGAAGGATTGAGAAGAGGGCTATTCTCCCCAAGAAGTGCTGTTGCAATGAGAAGCAGGACTTCTCGCTGCTAAAAGGTGCCCCAATTTAGGTTAAGATGCAGTGGGGGTTGGAGGAGATGCTGTCATCTGCTCTGCCAAAGTCCTGAGCAGGCTTTGGGGTGGGAGGATTGGGTTTTGGCTTGGGTTGGTCTCTGCGGGCACCTCACTGGTGCAGCAGCTCCCTGTCCCTGGCCTCGAGCCCTTCTCTGGGCACAGCGGAAGGAGTGGGAGTCCCGCTGGGGCTCTGCCCCGTTGCTGATGCTCTGATCCTGGCACCGGCTCTCTGCATGTCACGTTGTCTCATTCCTGCCTGGCTGGTTCCCCTCAGCCTGCCTGTGCACCAGCCGCCTCCTGCAGCGATTGCCTGCCGGGGCTGCCAGCCTTCCAGCTCCACCGTAATCCATGCGATGTGGAGGACAAGCTGCCCTTTGGGGACAGGGGGTCTCAAGGTGTTCCTAGATGCCACCGGGGTCAGCCCCTCAACACAGCTGTCCTGCTGGTGTTGACCCTGGCAGAGCTCAGGACCTGCCAGCACCACAGCTTCTGTTTTCTGGCTGTCTGCAGGCATGGTCCCCTGCTCAGGAGGTTTTCCATGGAGAAACCAAGGTAGGCTCACAAACAGGGTGTATCCAGCCACGGGGCTTGGTCCATGTAGCCAGGCTGGAGAAGCGGAGCACCGGGAGCGTTACCCCCAGACCCTGACAGTGCTACCAGCCCCTGAGCCCATGCCTGCCTTGGGGCCTTCCCCACGGGGACAGCATTGGGGCTGAGCCTGCGGAGCTTCTGCAGAGCATCCTTCCTCCATCAGCATTCCCAGCCATGATGTTGCTGGTCTCTCAGACCTGACGCAGCCAGACCCTGTCCCTGCTTCTCCATGCTCCTGGAATAGCCAGCACTGATTTTGGTCCCAGGAGGGACTTGCTGCTTTCTAGTTTTCCAGTGAAACCCTAAGAATCGGTGGGGATGTTTCTGAGGCCGCCCATGTAGGGCTCTCTAGACAACAAGGCTGTCACAGTAGCAGGGTCTGGCTTTTCTCTGTGTTCCCATGGCAACGTGATTTACCGCTCGGTACCCGCTCTGCAGGCACCATGAGCACCTCTGTGCAGGACTGAAAAATGGGGAGGATTTTGTGAATTACTTGCAGATTAGCACAGGCAATTCCCAGTGCCCACCTCTGGAGCCGTAACGGATAAAAATTGCGTTGAGCTGCAGCGGGGGATTTGCAAACCTGTGATGACGGAAGAGCGGCATTCCCGCGGGTTTAATTCGTTACGGTGGCTGCTGGCGTCCACGCAGGGCAAGGGCTGCTTTAAGCCGTGGCTGCTGGGACTGTCGGGCAGGAGCCCAGCTTGCTTTTGGGGCCAGATGTGGCTCGTACACAGGGGCAGCCGCAGAAGGCAGGGATGACGGATGGCTGCTGCTCCCGCACCGATTTTTCCATCCCAGGGGACTGGTGGCACTGTCAGATGACGGCTGCTTTGCTCTGGCAGTCAGATCGGCCCCGTGCGCAGGCAGGGCCGCCTGGGCTCTGAAGCGGTTGTGTAAAGCCTGGACTCTAATCCCTGCTATCGAGGAGGACGATGCCCGTCTCGGTTTCTCCTGTCCCGCCATTGGGGCAGGGTTGGAGGCACGCTGTGCGAAGGTGTAGAAGTAACCGGCACAATGAGAAGCAGCAATTTCGATGTTAAAAAGGGTTTGCGTGCCCTGAAGTGTGCCTGGCTTCTCTCCAGTGGGTATCAGCGGGTCCTTGTCACAGGCCAGGTAAGCTGCTGCCCTGTGCGAGGTTGCTGCACCCTCCAGAGACACGGCGACAGGCACGCTTGGACTGGGGGTGCAGTCACCTGCGTGAGTAACTCAGGCAAAGGACCCGGATAGGATCCAGCGTCCTTGTTTTCCTTTCCAATTGTGGATTCACGAGGGTTTGGGTGGTTCCCATCACCCACGCTGAGATGATCAAATTGCTTTTATCTCAGGGATGTTTCTTACAAACGCTTCCCTTGGAGCACTTCTACCTTACCTCATCATTTCCCAGGAAATGTGACCCTCTCTAACTGAGCAGGCAGATGGTTCACCTGTACACTTACTAGCTGCTCCAATCTTGGAGAGTTTGCCTGGCTTTTTGAATAAAAGAAAACCGCGTCTTGTCTTTCAAGATAGAGAAACCAAACTTCACAGCTGCCCCTCTCCCCTTGCTTTATTTCAGGTGCTCCTGTAACCTCTGGGCTGTCCCCTCCACTGCCATACGCGGTGCCTGTCCCTGGGTTTATGTAAGTAAAGATCTGGTCTCGGTCCAACACATCCTCCTGCAATCTGTGCTCCGGCACCTCCGAGCCCCGGTCCCAGCGCCCGGGGCCCCGCGTGGCCGCCCTGCCCTGACCCCTCCGCACTCGGGGTGTGCGCGGGGCTCTGCCCGGCTGCGGGGCCGGCAGCACGCACCGCTTCCACCGCACGCGGCCGTGCTGGGCAGGAGGTCGCTCGCTGGAGAGACAAACCGGACTTTTGTGGTACTTTTTTGAGCACTTTAAAGGCTGAAAGCACATGAGTGGTAGAGATCAGAGCTCAGAGCGTCCCACGTTTCCAAGCTCCAGGTGGCTCAGCTTGGAAACAGCTGAGTGGTTTCTGCTTCCTACCTGCATGGCGAAGTGGAGAGCCTTTCTCCTTCCCCCTCTCCCCTCCTGCTCCTCCGGGCAGGTCTCCGCGGAGCTGCGGGCAGTGTAGCGGGCTGGGCGAGCTGAGAGGCTCCGGGGTTGCTCACAGAGCTTGGTCTCCTTCCCTGGCTCCTTCGCCTGAGGAGTGACTTGACTTCCGTGTGGGAGACTCGCCCGCCCTGGGAGGGAGCTGCCTCTGCTCTGATAACGAGGAGGAGGCAAGAAATCTGCCCTTCACCCTCGCCCAAAGGAGTGGCGAGCCTGGTACCGCCCAGCAGCGCAGGCTGGTAACCCTGCCGAGTTCTTCTGCCAGCTCTGGTGCCATCCCCGCCTTCCTCCGCTGCCCCTCTCGGTGCTGGCGCTGCTTGCTGTGTCCCCAGAGAGGTGTCACAAACAGGGGCAGGAAGGAGGGGTTAGCAGAAGCTCCAGAAAGTGCTAAACTATTTCTTATAAGGAGGGGGGCAAAACCATTAAACCTAAGAAGAGAAAATAAAGCTGAGCTGTGCGTAACCTGCCTGGTTCTCAGGGCGAAGTCTGGGCTGTGCAGCAGAGATTGGGTGTGAGAGGCAGGGGATGGGACAAGCACAGGCTTGGAGAGCGGGTGGGATGGGGCCAGGGGTGAGTTTGTTAGCAGCCACAACAAGGAAAAGAGACAAAGTGTGAGCTTCCAGGTAAGTGAGGAGACTCTGCTCCACAGTTTTCCACTTGAATGCAGCCGTCTTCCTCCCTGCCTTGGACAGTGGCCTGGTTCGCTCTCCACCACTTTGGTTTCCCTATGTGGCCTTCAGAAACCCTTCTGTGAACCTCAGAAAACCTGACTTCCTGGAAGGACTGAACAGAGACCGAGAAATCCTTTCTTCACGCCTCTTTGGCTGGCAAAACAGCACTGGAAGTCGTGTGCTTTTTTCCCCCCCATGTGTAATATAACAGAGCTGTTGCGTGAGGGGCATCAGGGTCTGGCGTCAATGATTATGGGAACATCTGTAAGTACTTTAAGAGTCCTTAAGAACAAATATTCCCTCCTTCCTGGCTGGAGGAAAGCATCAGTGTGCTCTGAATGCTCCTCCAAACCACAGAGCCCTGCGGCCTCCCTGCTCCTTATATCTTCTCTCTCCTAAGTAGCTGTGATTTACTAGAGTATGACTGCTGCAGCCTGATGGCATTTGTGATGGGCTGCTGGGCCGTGGCCCGCTGGAAATCGTAACCAAAGCACTAAGTGCGCTTTTTGTTCATAAAGGCTTGATCCATCTGGAGCTACGGCTTGGAGCAGGATATAATTCTCTTTTTACAAAAAGAGTGAGTGAAAATGTTCTAAGCCAGGTCTGACAGCTCTCTTTATATCTGTTTTCTGGGGGTTTTTTGTTGCTTTAGTTTCCAAGGTAAGAAGAGCTGCCTCTCCTGGGTGTAGCAGAAGGGCCAATAACTGGTCTGGATTCCCTTGTACTCTCCAAGAGTGTTGGCTGTGGGTTGCTCTTAAAGTAATTCCTGGGGGGCAACCCGGCTGCGTCTGGGCAGCAGAGGCAGCCAGCACTTCCAGCGTGGTGTTCCCAGTCAGGACAACATCACTCTGTGGCCTTGCCAAGTGCCTTGAACAAACTCTGAATCGGATCTGCGAATTTTAAAAATGAGGAAAAGAAAAAAAAGTTGTCTTCCAGATTTCCTGCTGCGTGTGGAGCCAAGAGCAGGGGAAGGAGCAGGCTGACCTTTGGCCTCCCCGAGGCATCTGCAGGGCTGGCTGGGAGGGGAAATCTGCCTTTATCAGCAGCCGCTCTCCGTGGGCGTGGGAGGACGTGCGTGTGTTTGCCTGGAGCGAGAGTGAAGCCTGGTGAGATAGGATGGGTTGTGCTTTCCACATGTCCTGACAGAAGACCGGTGACCTTTGCAACGCGAGCGCTGCTGGGTTAAACGGAAACGGGGTTCGGTGTAGGTGGGACAGCCGTGTTGCTCCATGTGCACCTCTGTTTCTTCCTCCCGTGGACTTTGCTGAGCAGGACTGGGAGGACTTTGCTCTCCAGACAGGCCAGCTAACTGCATGCAGGCACCCAGCAGCAGCCCCGAAAGCTCACGGGCTTCGCTAGGCAGCGGGGAAGGCGAGCCTGTGCCTGCACCTTGGCTCTGCCTGAGGCATCCGAGCCCCGCAGCATCTCTCATGGCGCTCGGAGGAGACAGTGCGCTTTTTCTGCTTCTGTTCAGGAGGAATTTGGCTTTGCCTAGGCGAGATTTAGCTCCTTTTGCAGCAAGGCAGGTGACCAGACTGGCGGTGTTCCTCTTTCAGTGCTTTCCTTCCCAGGCGACCCTCCCGCAAGGCACCATCTCACATTTGTTACTCTCCGGGGAATGGTGCTGAGGATGGCAGCGTGGAAAACCAAAATCAGGGAAGGAGGTGATGTACCTCCCAGTCGACTGGTGAAAAATCCGCTTGAGACGTGAAGTGCTGTGGAGCTCTGGTTCATACGTGTGCTGAGGTACTGCAACTGCATGAACTCTCCGTAAGCAGCTACAATTATTTAAGATATCACCACCTCCGCTGTTTATTGCTGCTGGGGCTGGTGACGTGTTCCCACCCCAAGCCACCGTGGCACTGCAGCAGCCCGACAGGCTCCAGCCGCTGTGGGCAGCAGTTTGACCCGCACCGAGCCAGCTGGCACCGATGCGCGCTGGATGCAGAGACGGTAATTTCCACCCGAGCAGTGGTGACAAACCGCTGAAGGTTTTTGTGTATGAAACCACTTCAGCGAGACGGAGGATGCCTGTCTGCACCCACCTCCCAGCGATGCTTTCTGACGGGGAGCTCCTCTTCCGAGCACACAAAGGCTAGCTTGTGTGCAAGCATCCCTGAGTTAGGACGGTGCTAAAATATTTCTTTGCTCTTTTCAGCCCCCCCTGCCCCAGGAGAAGAGTTTAAAGGGTGTTGCCTTCCTGTGTGTCTGGCTAAGAGGACATGAAAGAAGAAAGATCCTTCCGAAGGAAGGGTTTAGATGTTTTCCAGCACCAAACTGTAACTTTCCGGTTAGCAGGGCTGTGTTTCCCTGGAGCGCCTTTATGTCACTCACAAACTGATTTGAAGCAGAGGCTCTGCATCCTGCCCAGGTACGTTGTTGCTCCAGCAGAGATGGGAGCTGGCTGCTCAGCTTCACGTGGGAGCCCAGCGCCAGAGATATCCTGAGGTACCACAAGAAATTGCAATTCAGTTTGTGCAATGAGTGGCGCAAAATGGGGGGGGGGGGGCGGATAGGAATTTTTCTTTCTGTATTCGTTTTGAAGACATCAGGTAAAAGCTAGATAGACGCGTCCAGGAAAAGCTGCTAATTGAAATGGGCTGGTGAAAATTAGTGCCAGGCTTGAATCTTACCTGCTGTTGGAAAAGCAGAGGGCAGACAAGCTTCTGACAGAAGCCAGTGATGCTGAGCCAGCGTAGGAAGCCTGACTAGTACTTGTTGAACCTGTTAGGCTTTAGGATTGATTGCAGTGTCTATGTCTCTCAGCAGCTAGTAAAAATCCTATTAGCAAACAGCGCTAATGAGCAAGCTGGCCAGAAGCCAAGAGCCCGGCAAGAAGAGCATTTGGGTCTGAACACTCGAGCTGCTGTTGTCTAGCACCACCAGCTGTGCCTTGGGGATAGTTCAGCAGCAGAGGTTCTGGATGGGAAAATTTCTGCTTTCTTGGCCAAAGTCGCTTCGAAACGTGAGGCCGCGGCGGGCAGCGGAGCAGGCAGTGTGCTGCAGAGAGGCTGGCTGGCAGCTGGCTCCCGAGGCGACAGCAGCGTGCCGTGGCCTTTTTCCAGCTGTGCGATGTGGTGCTGCTCTGGGCAGAAGGACTGGGAGGCTTTGCTTCACCCCGTAAGTCATGGACACGTAGCAGGGCTGCTGGAAGGGGCCCCAGAGGTCTCTGGTCCGACCTCCTGCTCGGAGCGGGGTGATTACCATTCAGTTTCCCCGCAGAGCATCCTCTGCCGCTTGCTGCAGTGCCGGCAGGGCTCCCGCACCCTGCCAGAAGGGACGGCCTCCACGCCTGGACCCGTGCCGCTCGAGGAGCCTGGCCTCGCGCCGATTTCGGAGCGTGATTTGGCGAGCTGTGCTGCAGGTGAGAGATCCCACGGGGGGTTACCGCAGGCTCGAGGGCACAGCACCCTGTGCCAGGCTCCGGGCCAGCAGGCGGCCCCGGGCCTGGCCAGGCCCTCGGCGTGCTGGGAAAGACCCGGGCCAGCGCAGCGCCCTGGGGTGACGCAGGGGTCGGTCGGTGTTGGGCCCGTTGGTGTTGGGCAGCCGCGATGGCGGCGACGGACGCGCTGGGCCCCTGAAAGCCGCACAGCAGCCTGGCAGAGGCCACTTGCCCCCAGCAGTTCAAGGGAGCGCGTATGGAACAGAGCCATTTTCCCCGGCCGGCGTTCCTTGGTCGCTTTTGCCAACAGATGCGGGATTTGGGCACCAGGCACGGCTGCAGGCTGCGCAGGCCAGGCTCAGGGCACGGCGCGGGCTCAGCTGGAGGACTGCGCTGCGCGTCCGTATTCCCCCGCCATGTTTTGTCGGAAAAGGCCCGCCCTCCTCCTCTTCTCTGCCCCCGCCCTCCTCCTCTTCTCTGCCCCCGCCCTCCTCCTCTGCCCCCCTGCCCCGCCCGCGCGTTGCCACGGCAACGGGATACGCCTCGCGCCCGCCCCTCCCTTGGGAGCGCTCTGCGCTTGCGCCGGGGCGCGCGAGGCGGCGCGCGCGCTCCGCGCCTACGTGAGGTGGTGCCGGGGAGGGGGCGCGCCCCGCCTCGGCCCCGCCCTCCCCGCGAGCCCGGGTCCGCGTGCGCGGCCGTTGCGCGGCGGGTGCCGCCATGAGGCGCGGCGAGCGGCGGGGCCCCGGCGGGGCGCTGGGCAAGGCCGCGCTGGAGGAGCAGCCCCCGCAGCCCAACGGCGGCGGCCCCCCCCCGCCGCCCGGCGCCGAGAGGGACGGCCCGGGCCTGCGCCGCAGCACCGAGTCCGAGGTGTACGACGACGGCACCAACACCTTCTTCTGGTGAGCGCCGGGCCCCGCCGGCCCGCCCCGTCCCCCTGCGGGCCTCCACCCCGCCGTTCCCCCCGCGTGGCGCGGCGCCCGGCCTGGCCTCCGTCCCCTCGGGCGGGTCGCGCCGCTCCCCGGCGCTGGTGCCGCGGCTCGGCGGGGCTGCGCGGGAGCTGGGTGCCCGGGAGGCTGCGGCGCCTGCCGCTTGCCTGCGCCCGCTTGGCGGGTCCCGGTGCTGTTAGCGGGCGTGCCCCGGCGGTGCGGCGGGGACGCAGAGCACCGCTGCCCTCGGGCCTGGTGAGGGGCCCGGTCCGGCCGGGCGAGCGCTTCGGGGTGTCCCCAGCACCGCACCGGGGAGCCCGCCGTCTGCGGTCCGGTTCTCTTACCGGCCTCGCCTGGATGAGCTCCGCCTAATTGTTCCCCCTCAAGAGGCATTTTCCGTCCGTGTGGCTTCGTGTGGCCCTGTGGGCAGCCACAGGTGTCCCTGCGCGAGTCCGCTGGTCGGGTGCGGCGTGTGGCTTCGCGGCTCGCTCGGTCCGGAACGCTGGTGCGGAAAACCGTGGCTGTCTGTGTCGGGCTCGGGGGGCAGATCGGTTTTTGGTTAAACTCAGGCCTCGCAGGAAGAGATGGGTTTGTACCTGGGAAAGTGCTGCTGAGTCCCATCTCTGCTGGAGCCGTTCCACAAATCCTCATCGGCATGCGTGTCCGTATCTCCGTAGTTTTTTTTTCTGTGTGTGTTAAGCGCACGTCCTTCTCGATGAAGGAAACCGAGTTGACATTGAAGTCCCTTGTTTGGAATATGAGCTGAGGGCGATATGGTTTGGCTCGAGTTTGACATTAAGGAGTAGAAGGGGGAGGGCACTTGGCTCTCACCCTTCCAATCTGGGCAGCAGTGGAGGGGAGGGTGTTGATCTCGACGAAGCCGCTGATTCTCGGTGATATTTCTGCCAGCACAAACTGCGAGGAGGTGCTTACATGCTGCTGGGTCACAGGGTGGTCTCTGTAGAAGGCTGACACACGAGTGTGGCCGAGGGACAGTGTCGTCTTGAGGGCAGGAGGAGCTTTCCTGGAGAGCACGTTAGCATTGCCACATGTAGGCTGAGTGAGCGGCTGAGGAACTGGATCCTGCTGGGGTCCGCAGAGTAGGTGCCGTCTTATAAATGGAAAATGGGTAAAACTGTCATATTCTTACTGTCTAGTTAAGGTGGCTCTTTGCCAGGTGTTTCGTGATGCCTTAAAATCCCCTAATGCCATTTTTAATGTATAATCTCACCTTGTTGCACCATTTTCCGGTTGTTGGGGAGTGGGGCCAGCACGCAGTCTGCTGCCGGTACACGATTGTCATCCTAAAATAGCGGCTGTAACTGCGGTTAATGTGTCCAGATGAAATGTCCTTTTGAAAGTCCGAATGTGCCACTGCTCTTTAAGGAGCTTCCCCTCAGCTGGCTAGTCCCTTCCAGGAGGGCAGTGCAGAAAAGCACATTGCCAAATGTTTCTGTCACTGATCTATTTGTTTTGTTTTATTTTCCCTAGTAGTGTGTGTCGCTTGCCCTGGCAGCCAGGATTTTAAATGCTTGTGAAAGTTCCAGAGTTTTTCCTGCTGTTACTTTCGACCCACGCTTGACAGCATTGAGCGTGTTAGCCTGTCCTTCGGTAATGACTCTGTTCTTGCAGTGGCCGAGTGAAGGTTGCACAGAGGAAGGATTTTCTTCCTGTGACCCTCAGTCCTCTCCTTGTGCTGTGTGTTACGGAGGTGGTCACAGAAATTGGAAATTTAGGAGAGTGGATGCCCTCTGTATTTGCCTGTGTGGAAAGTACGTTTTCTTCCTCGAAGTTCAGAAGCTAATGGGTAAGGTTACCCACACAGCCTGCTCGGTTTGGAAAAATTCAAGAATTTGAGACTTGTAGACACAGTTGAAGGTGATTCTAGAAGTAAAGTAGTTCAATTTGCAAAGGTAATTTTACTGCTATAAGTGCGATCCTTGGGAAAGATGGTACTTTCTAGCTGCCTGCCTACTCTTTTTAAAACTTTAAAAAACAAGTTGCATGCTGTATAATGCTTCTATTCTTACTCAGCCTTAATAACTTGAAACTGGAAAATGCTATATTTTAATTACGTTGTGGAAACGTGCTCGGTCAGTACCTTGCAGCTCTTTTTGGGAAATGTCAAGGAAAGGAAATGGGCAGAAGCTTTATGAAACAGATTGGCGGTCTCTGTCTTTCATCCTTGAACTGATTTGGAAGCATCTATTGCTACCAGCAGGGACCTGGAAGTACCAGGCCTGCCTGGCAAGCCGCTCTTCTGGGCAAACATGTTCGCTGTTGTTTCCTGTACCTCTGATTGTTTCTTGCCTGCCTGCTTACAGAATTAGCTGAGTACAAAGGACCTTCTTGTGCCTGAGATTTTGACTTTTATTTTTTGTACTGTGTGAAGTGCTGTAGTTCTGATATTTTTACTGAGCTAGCATGGAAAAACTGCCGGGTTGGTTTGGTTTCCTACAACGTGTCCGTGTTGTTTCTGTAACCTGCGGAAGAGCGAGGGCTGAGGTGTCTGACAGGTTTTTGCTACTGGGGCTTTGCTCTGTATGGGAGGAGGTGACCCCAGTAGAAGCTGGGTTTTTGTTACCTGTGAGCAGTAACTGTGGCAGATGTCTAAAGATACTTGAAGCTGGAAAAAGAGGAGCTGGGTGTCCTTCTGTGGGGTAGCAAGAAAGCTCAGTGAAATAGTACACTGATTTATCTCCACTCAATAAAATAAGTAATAAAGAAATGTAGAGGTGTGCAGCAACTTTTTGAAGAGGAAACCTTTCTCCCCGCTACTAGCGGCCTGTGAAAGGCAGCAGAAGGTGGTGTGGTGTTGAGTCTTCTCGGGCCGGCCCAGCCTGGTCTTGGCGTTACCAGTTTGGGATCATCTAGTTAGATACGGGGTATGATTTTCTCATAAAACTTCTGCATTACCCCCAATTTCTGTATATATTTCATAGCTTGTGTATAACCAAAGCGTGTCTTCCAGGAAGGCTTCCAGTCTTGATTTGAAGATGTTGGGAGGTGCCAGATACATCTTTGCTACCACATCATGTTGTCACTCTGTGGGTCAATTGCTTTTACTAAACCTTAGTGTAATTTTAATATAATTAGCTTTAATGTCCTCTGTTGGTTATTGATGTGTTTTTGTCTCTCGCACTGAAGAATTCTATATTGCCATCATGTGGATGTGTTGTTAGTTACTAAGGTCGTAGTGTAGCAGCAGATAATCTGTGGAGCTCAGGAAGTTTGAAAAAAAAAAAAAACCAAGGAAAAAAAAAAAAGTGGGAAACGGTGAGTAGAAGACTCTATGGGCTAATACAGCTTTTGTAGGAATTAATTCAGCCTGTTTGGGGCAGAAGGCTGTAGATGCCTCTGCCTGGATGTTTCTCTCGTTCTCTTCGGTACTGCGGGAAGCCTGTCCTGGTGGCCAGCACAGGGACGTTTCCTTGGAAATCAGGGCACCTGTGCGCGAACCAGCCGTCTGCGGAAAGTCAGGATTGGTATTCAAAAGAAAGCGCTGCTTAGCCACTGCTTGCACATTGTGCTTATCTCGAAGAAGCTGACCTTCCAGCAGCGTGGGATTTCCTAGGAGGCTGGCTGGAGGAGGAGACGGTGATTGATCTGAGAGGGGTATCAGGGAGGGCAGGGATATCCTGCGAACCGGCAGGAACGCTTTTCTGTAGGCTTTTCTGAGGGCTGGCTGCAGCGCTTCCGAGGCAACATTCCTGAAGCTTGCTGGAAGCTTAACATTAGCTGGATTTTTTTTTTTCCATACTGTAAAAGCTTGCAGCTTTAAAGCAGGCCGTGGTGAGGTTCTGTATCTGCTGATTTGCTCTTTGGAGTTTCTGCCTGGTCAGAAATGACCGAGTTTAGGCATGTTGCTCAGCGTGAGCAGAGAAGCCTTGCATTGGGCGGCTGATGTGTCACCCGGCCCGTGCGTGTTCGGTGTTCAGGTTTGCTCTGGCCGTGTCCGGTCTCCGGAGCATCCGGGAGGCGGTTGTGTAACCCGACTAAGCCACATCAGTCGTCGGGCTGGATTACCTCTTGTCGTGGACAAGGTTAGCCATCTCCAGAGGACGGCGTTGTTCAAATGCCGTTACCCTTTCCTGAAAGGAAGGCATTGCACAGTTCCTTCCAGTAAGCCAGCAGCGCAGGAGAAACGTCGTCGTGCAGAGGCCTTGTAGGGTTTGATGCCCCGCCTGGGCCTTAGGCCTAGTATTGATGCTCAGCATTAAGGCTCTGTATCAGTTTCTTTTGTGTAAACACACTCCAGAAGTTTTAAGGAGAATGGGGGGGAAAACGTGGTGGGAGTCGGCCTGGGGCTCCTCGGGGTGCTTTTCGGGGGGGGGGGGGGGGGTGTGCAAAGACAGACCCCGCTGCTGGGAGCAACACAGGTCTTCAGGACCTGGTGAAATCAAAGGCTCGGCGTGCCGGGGGCATGCAGGGCTGGTGTCACCCCGGGAGGTGGCTGTGCTTGTAGCGGGGTACCCTGGGCACGGGGAGGGCTGGCGCTCGGGGGAGCGCTCTGCGGAGAGCGTCTGCTGTGCTGGTGTCTGAGCCCTGCCTCGTCAGGGCATGGTCATAGAACGTGAATTCTGTAGCAGTTTACAAAACAAATCATCAGCCCGAAAAATGAGCTTCGTGCTTTTGTGCAGTTAGATCTGGCATAAGGGCACCTTCCTCCCATTCCCCTGAAATGCTGTTGGTTGTGGTTTTAAAGACCTGCTTAAAGTATGTGTTAAGTGTAATGCAAAGTCACACTGTCGCAGTGGCACCGTTTTAAACTAAAGCCTGAAAAGCAGATTTCAATAGGTTTGAACATATGAAAAAGTTTAATATTTAAAATAGATCATTTTGGGAACTTTTCTTAGCTTGGGAACTCTGTAGAACTGATGAATGAAAATTTTGTTCTCATTCAAAGGAAAGTGACTACTTTGCTGAAGCTTTGCTTTTTAATCCATTGCTCTGGTTTCTCTGTGGAGATAGGTGCTGTTGTACTTCTCTTACTGAGGGACTGTTTTTTGAGAGGCACCAACTTATGGCAAGGAAAATGAACGTTCCTCTTCTGGAGTGTCACCAGCGTGTACAGAAGTTTATTCAGCATTGTGTACTGTCATAGATGTGCTGAAGACCTGTTACTGGTCTCGGAGTAGGTACTTTTTTATTATCTCTGAGAGTCTGAACAGATTTCAAAATGCAGCCTACAGCTTAAAACCAGCAGCCACGTTTCTGTTGCATTGCAGATGTAGATGCTTGGCGCTTTCAGGCAGTGTCACGTACAAAGTACATCAGTTTGGTTGCTAGTGATCACTTTTTAGTGATCTAGGTGGATGAGAGAGATCTCGTGTCACAAACTGGCAGTTAACCTCTTATTTTTGAAATGTGGAGGCCTGACTGCTTGCTTTGGCCCTGTGCAGTGTGAACATCTCAGTTCCGTGTCTCTAATTTTGGATGAATTATCAAGATTATGAACAAGGTTGAATTTTTGTTGAAGGTTTTAAAATCCTCTCTGTATCCAAACAGGATTGTTTCCCTGTTAATTATGACTTTGATTGTGAATGTCAAAATATTGATCAGTTTGAAATTATTATTGTTGTAGTTTCCTGCACCTTATTTTTCACAATAACTTGAACCCTATACTGCTGTTGAAGTAATAGATTTGTTGTACTGTCTATTTGTCATATTTTCTTAGAATTCCCAGCATATGTCCAGATGATGTGTTCGCAGGTGGAGGGTAGAGAGCTTTGACATTCATTCATCTTTTAAAGTCTCTTTGAGAAATGCTTTTATGACTTTACCATTATTTGGAATCAGGAAAAAAAATTAATTTGTGAAGAAGCTGATAGTAGGCTAAGAGGGGACTAGCTGGTTTTGTTGACAGATTATTTTTTTTTTTCTCTAGCAGTAGCTGTTAGTGTAAGTTTGTAAACCAAAGAGTCAAACTGTACTGGCTGTTCTTTGCAATTCTGTTTCACTTAAAGAACTGATCAAAGGACTAATAAATAAATCCTTTGCATGTTGTTCTCAATGATTGTTTCTGGTTTTTATGTAGTCATTGCATACTTTGCGACAAACAAGAACACTAATGCAAAGCAATGGCTGATAAGGGTGGGGTCCCATTCACTTGAGCTGGTTTGGGTTGGTGACTGAGGTCTCCGTGCCACGGGGTGTTACTCCCTGCCTGCAGTCCAGGGAGCTGGTCTGTTCCAATCTCCCCCGAAAAAGAGTACTTACAAGTTTCCTTACGCTGTTTCTGGCGTATACTTCATTGGGAAGATAAAGCTCTGATAGTCATTTCCTTGAAAAACCTACAGTTTCTCGATGTGATAGAAGAATGAATTACTGTGAGAAAGAGAAGTCGGCGTCGAGCTCGGTTCCGTTCCCTGGGAAGCCTGCCCTCGGCTGTGAGCTGCGGTGCGGGAGGGGTCTGCTGGCCGATGCCTCAGCTGCTCTTGCTTGGTGTCGAACTAAGTTAGCAGGGCAAGTATTTTTATAAAAATAGAACTTGAATTATTTCACTTAAATGCCCCAGTGTTTAAATGGAGAAAGAGCTAGATGTAAGATACAGAAAGACGGAAAAATGCTGGCGCAGAAGCGTAAGCTACTTACTGTTCCAGCTGTTGAGTAGTTTGGGATTTGTTGTGAATTCTCCTTGACCTTCCTGGCCTTACGTGTTTTTGTATGCATATGCTTTTAGGCACAGCTTGCTCAGATTTTTCTGGCATAAAATCTAGAACTGGCTGTAGTCTGTACCCCCCTTGCTCCTGCTGTGTTGTCCAAACTCTTGTATAATTCCAAGGGGAAGATTCCTGTTCTCCTTAGCTCGGCTCTTTCTAGTCTCCACAGACTCCAGGCTGGGGGAACATAAGCCTTTCTGCATAATTCCTGTAATGCTTACCTTGCTGGGGATGTGCTTAGCTGTGTTGTCTTCCTCTTGCTGTATTATTTTAAAGTGTACATGGAGACTAAAATAATCCTGCTTTGTGCAGTTTAATTCATCCAGACTGACTTTGCTCGTGCAAGTACTTCCGTAGGCTGTTCATTTTTCTGGCTGCTTGTAAATGTTTCACATCTTGTCTTATTCCATGTGTCGGTGGTTTCTATTTTATTTTTTAACTTGCAAGCTGTGGAAAGATATGGTGTGTATCTGTTTACTTGCTTATGGGTTTTGTTTTGTTCATCTCTGAAAGGTAGATTTGCGTGATGCTCTGCTGCTACCTCTAGCAGCTGCCATCACTTTGTCACTAGTTAGAGCTGCTACCTTCCTCTTCCCAGACGACAAACCAATCTCGAAAGTCTTTCATCCTGGCTTCTGGATTTCATGCTAGACTGAAGATGCATTTACGTGACTAACCATCTTGAAAACTTGCTGCAAAAGAAACTGGCTTCAGTTGGGAATGAGAACCGAGCTAAAAGGGAAATATGAGAGATACAGCCTCTCATTTCTCATTGAACAGATGAGTTTGTTGAATTTCAGATTGATAGTTGTGGCAGCAAAAATAAAGCAAAAGCAGGGTGCATGAAGCTCTCAAGCACTGACCGTCTGCTTTGCTACAAGCTCCCCCCAGGGATGAACGGAACTAGACCATCGTTGTTCTAGCAGACGAGTTTCTGGATGTGTTTACCTAAATGAGGACATGCTAATAACTTATTTTTTGGCAATTTACATAACGCTCAATGCGTTGAAAAGTAATTGGCTTCATATAGGTGTTCGGATGGTGAAATGGTAAGGTGGAAGACAGAGTTTCTAGATGTATTTTAGTAGTCTCTTAGATACTAGTTTCAAAAAAATAAACAATAAAAGAAGGCATAAAATACAATGCATAGCCTTGCAGTTAGTGTAGCCTTTTTCTATGATCAAAATAGAGGTTGTTTTTGTATCAATTATATATAAACGCAGCGAGCTGGACCGTGGTCTGATTGAAGTGACTTAGAGCGTTTATTTTGGTCCCCTGCTGCACTGCCTCCTTCGAGAGGAGGTGACAGAACAGGCAGGCGTGCGTGACTGTTCAGTGAAGGTGAGGTGGGGGGGCTGAATCACCTGCTTGTTAGCTGGCGTCCCGGGAGCCAGGTCGAGGGACGATGCCTCTGCTGAGCGGGAGACTTGCTGCTGCCAAGCACTGGTGTATTTTTTTTGACATGTTGATTCCGTGCTAATTTTAAAAATGCTCGTGGGACTTTTTTGTGTTTTCCCTGGAGCTGGTTAGTCTGTGTCCTCTGGGCTTCAAGGAAGGAGAGCGTTAAATGCCGAACTCCTTTTTAGCAGTGGCAGAAGAGGACTGCATCTGCTTATGAGGTATTGCATGTGTTTGCCAGTGGGATTGAAAGGATGCTGTGAGAAGCGGCTGTATTTTGGATTGGGATAAAATTGTAGTTCCAGATAATGCTTACCTTAACTTTCAGAGTAATTTTAGGTAGATTACTGGGTTTGATGTTTAAAGGCAAGTCAGTGAACCTCTTAGAAATCCATGGCGATCTCTGGTTTATCATGCACTGTACAACTTGAATATATTCAAACTTTGGTCTTTTGCCATAAAATGGAAATGTAATGCTAGCTTCTGTTACAATATAATGTAAACAGAAAATGTAAAAAGAGCCGGTATGTACAAATACTTGTCACGTGCAGTCATTTTCATTCACAGTTTTTCTGTCCTCTGAGCCTGATCCTTTATACCAGTGTTTTAATCGTTTGTATTTGGAGATGTTGTGTAGTCCTCTAAAACAGAACTTGTGTTGTTATTGTTGATTTGGTCTTAAATGGCCAGACTTCCCATGCTGCAGAGCTGAGGTCAGATGAGTTTTCCACTGAAAACGATAAATGGCTTCTCATTAGGAATTTTCAACTTCAAAAAAAAAAAAAAGTACAGTGCAATGTAAAAATGTTCGGTATGTTGTAATCAGTAGGTGTACGTGTGTGCATACCGACCAGCTGCAGCAAGTGTTCTCCTTGACTCCTGGGGCTGGCTCTGCGTACTTAGCTCTTTTCCCTTGCACACAGAAGTGCTTTACCGAAACCAGTGTAAGCAAATGGAGTCTCACGGGTGGGGAAGCGAGCCCTGGTGACTCTGTGTACACTGGCAGTGTTCTGCCCGTACCAGTGGGTCACACCAGCAAGGTCGCACATCTTAACAGCATGGAAGAGCAGCCGCCCCGCGTTGCTTGGAGCTTAGGAGAAATCCCTTGTGCAGTGGTGGCTGCCTGTGGTCCTGCGGGCACGAACCTCTAGCCGTCAGTCTGGACCGGCTCTTTGGATCTAAGATGAAATGAAACTGTAAGGATGACTGGAACTAAGGCATCTAGAGGCAGCATCGTAATGCTTAAAATTGCAACTGGTCTCATTCAGAGATTTTTTTATTTTAATAGCTAGTTCTTGTAAGGTGGAATTCCCGTGCCTGGAGTGAATTCCCTTCTGTTTAGTCTGAAGATTCTGTTCAGTCTGCTGCAGTTCTTACCAACAGGCTTTGACACAGAGCTGTGCAGCAGCACTGTCAACTATATACCTGACAAACCGGGAGAGAAATTGGGAGGTTTTTAGAGCTAAGTATTAGCACGGCTGGTGCTAATTTTTTTTCAAGTTGCTGTTGTTCACTTGGCAAGCGTTTGTCCGAATCTTGCTTAGCTCAGAGCACTGGGGGGAAAATGAGCAAGACCCGTTTTCGTGGTAGGCTTCTGTCGCATGCTGGTGCACAGAGGACTGATGACTCAATTCAGTGCCGATGTAAATTCTGTTTTCTCTGCTATACAATACTTAAAACTTCTTTAGTATTATTGACCGCTGCCTATGTGTTACACTTACTGAGGCTTCACTGACAGGTGAAGATGTAAGTTTTTCTGCTTTCTGATGTCGATTTTCTCTTCTGAATTTTAGGAGAGCTCATACTTTAACAGTCTTGTTCATCCTCACGTGTGCGCTGGGCTATGTAACCTTGCTTGAAGAAACACCACAAGATACAGCCTACAATACAAAGAGGTAAATGTTTTTGAGAAAGCATTTCTATAAGGTGTGTATTAGAAAATGGTGGCTATGTGAACAAGCTGCCATACACGCTTTTACCTGTGGATAAGCTACCTCAAATGACCTTTGCATTAACTTGTTTCAATGCCCGAACGCTTAGAAAGTGACAAACCCAAGCATAAGTCTATAAGCTGCTCTGATGCTGGTTGTTGAATTTAATTTCTAATCAGTTTAGTGTCACTCAGTCGTGCCTGCTGGCTGCCATGTGTGTGCGAGTTGAAACAGAATGCGAAACTCTTTCTAAAGCCTCAAAGTACCGACTGTGTTTCTTCGGCAGTGATCCTGCCTCTTTCTTAAAATAACCTAACTTTCTAAATTATGTGAGCTGTGACTAATATCTTCTGACTTAAGTGCTTTTTATAATACTCTGTTCAAGATTTCAACAGAGAGCATTATTTGTTGTTGAAAATAAACGTGAAAATTTGTAGCCCAAAGGGAAACTCGTGGAAAATAAGAATGAGATAGGTCTTACATGTGTGCTCCATTTCTACCATAGTTTAAATGGATTAAATGTAGTTGAATTTCTCCTCTTTTTAAAGAAGTACAGTTGGAAACAAAAAAGGTGAAGAGAAGTGGCCTTTTGAAAATTAAGGAGGTGCAAAGAATCCTTGCTATAAGTGTGAAAATCATTCTGTTTTCTGCCAGTCTAGTTTCTGAAATGCAATGCTGCTTCTTCCCCTTGCTGTTAAAGGGTTTCTTCCTATTTTTTTTCCATTTTTCAGAGTGACTCAGGATGTAGTATTCATTGTCATGGGGATGCAGGAATTGGGGTATTTCCTGAGATAATCTTGGTGGTTGTTCTGTCAGTTACACAGTTGGTGCAGCTAGTGTAGTTCACACTCCCAGGCGTGCCGAGCTGAGGGTTTGTGCTTTTATGTGTGCGGGTGGAATGGAACAAGCTGGAACACAGGACCCTGTCTGGAGCTGGGAAAATTTCTGCCAGACTTTAGTGTGAACAAATGCCATTTTATTCCCAGTTACAATGAGTGAGTATGGGGAACGGATGGAGGCGTGGTGTTCTCTGGAATGGCAGTTCAAAATAAGAAGGGGAAAAGCTGAAAGAGAAGTGATGACACATCATTAGGGAGTAATACAGATATAAGGTGACTCAGGGGAATATCTTATTATTGAGATTAGGGCCTTTACTGCTTTAATAAAAACAGAACCAACTAACGTTTCATGAAATAGAAGTTGCTTTCTGCACATTCAGTGCAGGGAATAATGTGTCCAGTTGTTAAAATCCATTTAGCAGCATCATACCAGGCAATGAGTAGCGAATGTTCTTTCATCGCTTCTGCATCTCTAGTTGGAATACTGCCTGCAATACCTAACTGCAAAAATACTTGAAAAGCAGCATCCCGAGAACTGTAAACGGTCTTCCAAATACTGGTTTTTGTTACTGGCTTTGAAGGGTACATCTCTGTTTCCACTCACGCTGCACCCGTATGCTGTAGCCATAGTCATTCAAGCCACATGCTGATTCTGAGATAGTAGTTAACTCAGCCAAATCATTACTTTTTCTGTACTAAATCAAACTTTTTCCAAAGCTAAAGATCAATGCAGACAGAACACGTTGAGTCCTGTGTGTCTTTCCTTAGCTTTACCTCTGTTGCCTTGGCCCCGCTTTACAGAACGGATGGGTGCATCTGTGTTGTTCAACATGCTCCTCACGCTGGGTCACTTTTCAGTGAACTCCTGTCTGGTCTCAAATCTCTTTCCTAAGGTCTTTGAAGTAAGTGTTACGCCATGTTTAGCACTATTAAGTGTGAAGGATTCCTGCTCAATGTATGTCCCAGCCATTGTTCTTGCCTTCTTTCACAACTGTGTACCTGCCACTTCCTTATCTCATTCTTCCTGACCAATTTTATGTGGCTCTTCAGGTGTGTATTTGAACAAGATGGCATTTCAGAGCAGGAGGAAGATGATCACAACATGCATAAGTATACACATAGCTCCGATTTTTTACAGATTTTTTTTTTCTTCTGTAACTTAGAATACCTTATCTTACCCTGAGATCTTTTTTAGTCTTAATGTAGAGCTATTATGTGGTTTGATCTAAAATTTTGGCCTACATGAGGCTGTCACTGTGTACAGATAGTTCACGGGAACACTCGCCTGCTTAATGAATAGAAATAACTGTATTACCAATGAGCAGTGTCTCTAGCTGTCATGCTTTTTTATTTCCAACTACTGCACAATGACAGCGGAGCAGTGTTTCAGTGCTTGGGTGCAAAGTCTAAACACATGCTTGCAAACACTGAAGCCTCCTTTGTCTTCAGGTGCTTGCTGAGAGGTGCCAGAGTGCCTGTGAACTGCGTGAGGCGCTTAGAGCAGAACATTAAGTTGAAGCAAAGTGTACAAATTGCTGTGCTAGCTGCTATTGCTGCGTTTCCTGGACTAGCTAAAGCACTGGGAAGTCATCCGAGGCTCCCATCTTCGCCTCTGTAAAAGTGCTTCGTCCAGTCACTTACAGAAGCGAGTGGCTGGATTCGTGCAGTAAGTCATCAGGAGAAACGATGGACAAAAACCAAATTAGAGCATGAACCTATGAGATCATGGGGTGTGGTATCTATAGCTAAGACTTGTATTTGCATCTGTTTATATGCTGACATTTGAGTGCCATTTTCCTTCCTGCAACATGTTAGGGCAATTAAAGGAGGGATTATTTTTTTTTGTAAGATAAGGTTTATAGAAATGTCTTATATGTAAATCTAGTCAGTATTCATTAAGATCATACACACAAATGTTGATGTGATCGTGTGATGTATGTGATCAGACTGCCTCTGTTGTAAAGACAGTTGAAAATTTACTTTATTAGCCAAAGAGATGTGGCACTGCAAAACCTGTCTGATCGATGAGACTTTTTATTCACACAGTTCCTACAGCATTCAAAGCAGCCTTTAAATAGTCCATCTTGTCTGACAACTGTCAGCTTCTCCTCTTCTGTTAAGCACCCAGGAGGAGCTGACAAGGACTGAGCTCCAGCTCTGAGCATCGCTAAATAAATATTCAGTGACCCCCTTTGCATACAATGGCTGTAGAAGAAATCCCCATCTCCCAGCGTGTTCATGGGGAGAAAAAAGTTAGTTAATATTTTTTCCATATAAAAACACATTAATGTTTAAAAAATCCTATACACATCGGGGTTGTACATTGAATTTCAAGTCATGAAGCAGTCTGTCTTCTAAGATGCCTTTCTACCCTAGCTTTCAGCAATAACTGATCACTGGTCAGCCGTGGTAACAAATGTAGGCGTGTGTATTGGCAAGTTGATCTCCTGCTCCTGTCGCCGAACACCTACAGAGAAAACAAGGTAACAAGGAGGCTAGACCTCCATCTGCCAGCCTGCCAGTTCTTCAGCCGGTGGTACCGCTGAGGGGGTTGTACCAGTCCTGCCGCTGCAGAGAGAGCGGGAGCTGTCTCGTTAAAAGCCTAGAACAAAGGGTGATACACAGATACTCATAGACAGGCTTGATTGTCTTCTGTCTCTGAATCGACTCTTAAAATAACACAAATAATAGCTTATTTGTCCTAATGAAACTGTTGCTGTGGTCTCCCTTTCTTATTTTGTTAAGTGCTAAAATTATTTTTGTAGGCATGCTTTACTATTTGGAGTCTTTCTGATCTGCTGCATGAGTAAACACATTACCCGTGTCCCTCCAGGTTGCCTGCAGGGATGGTTTGAAGAAACCCCTCTCACATCCTTACCTCGAGCCGTAGTGAGCCAGCAGGCCAAGCTGCTGGTTAGGCTTGGAAGGCTTCATAAGGAGACAATGTGATGACGTTAAGGGGAGAGATTTAGTTGCCACGGGGGAAAAAAACTATAGTGGAGCTGGCATGGTTATTATGCAAATTTGTGATTTTCTTCAAAACTTCCCATGGTGAATCTAAAGTGAAATAATATAGCTGAAACTCCAGCTTATTTCACTGCAGCTTCAGTTTGGCTGAGAGTGGGTTTAGGAACAGGAGTGTAACAGTAGGTTCCTGTGGTGATTTAAATTCAGGTCATCTCCAGCTTTGGGAAAATGACCCTCACAAGGCCTGAAACAATGATCTTGGACATCTTGGTTAATGGCAGAGCATAATGATAGTAAACAGAGATGCGTATTGTTACATGATGCAGAATGCAGATTATTCTGTGAAAATGTGAATTTGTAGTCCTGGTATTTCCAAATACAGACTAGTGACTCAAAATGCAGAATATTCTCATTATTTGAGATCAGCTGAAAGCTTTTTTGGCATCTTCATCTTTGAAAATCATGATGGAACTATCTGTTCACCGTTTCAATCGGTAGCTAATTCTGTTGTACTTCCCAGTGTCATAGAGCAAGCAAAAGAACTGAGTTACTTCTGTTAAGTAAAACCCATTTTTATTTTCAGGAAGCACAAACTGTTTATACTCAGAGATGAATGTCACAGAATAGTTCTCATAAATCCTTCTGTTTTCTGTTTTGAAAGGTGTTTTTGAAATGTTTAAAGCATGAATAGTCTACTGATGCTTCTGTTATGTAACATTTTCTCAAAAAAAACCCAACCAAAACAAAAAGGCAAAATTGCTAGTTATTGTCTCTGGCTCCTGCAAACAGAGCTGGTTTATTTACAGTGAAGACTTGCATCGCTTACTGCAAACACGGCCCACACTTACCCTGCAGTGTAGCGAGGTATTTCTCCATTATCTCTCCGCAGCCAGCTCTTAAGCAGGTAATATGAGAAAGCATGGAAGTTCTGTTTGGAGTTCTGATGTAGGAAAAAGAGCACTTTTGGATTGCGTTACGCAGTGTCATTCATGAAGACTAAAGGAACATGCCCAAGTATAGACCACGGGGTCATGTCTTCACACAAAACAAGCGGTGACCCCTGAAAAAGAAATGCTGTTTTGTGCACGTGAGAAGTTTAAAATCTCAATTACTTTAAATCTCAGGAGATTTTTAAGTTGACGCTAGGAACTTTGAAATGAAATGCCAGACCTCACCCCCCTAACTTGCACCTCAGTCTCTGTAGGTCCGTTCTGCATATGGAAGGAGCGGGGTTCCTGACGGGAAGGGTCAGGCCTTCAGACACGAGTGTTTGCATTTTCTCATTTTTCTTTTACCTGCAAAACAAAACTCTTCTGAGAAACATACTGCATGTAATTAGTGGGTGTCAAGTCCTGGAGCGTGAATGTTTCTTGCTTAGCTTGCTGTTTGCTCAGAAAGGCTCTCCCTGGAGCCTTCTGGCTGCCCTTCAGGCTTCGGTTCCACGCTGGCTGAAGCTGTCTAGCCTGGAACGGGGGCTCTGTGTCCCTGCCTGGCGAGAGTGGGGAGCTGAGCCAGCTGGACAGGAGTGCGGTTTTTCCTAGTTCGGTTTTCCGTTGGATCACCCCTGGCAGCTCTCGTTCTGGTAAAGTGCAGAAATGCTGCCTGCTGGAAGGAGGCAGGCAGCGGGACTGCGGCAGTCTTTGCTTAGTGCTTACCTTGCCGAGGACGAGGAGACTGTGCAGGTCTGGGCTTAGGGAACTGGGATGAGGTTGTGCGTCTCCGGTGCACTTGGGCTCACGGTCTGATAACTACCGTTTTCCATTTGTGTCTCTGTTATATTCCGTTAGGCTCTATATTACAGTTCCAACTTTTGAACGAGCACTAGTGCTGGTTTGGTCTCGTAAGCTCCTCCTTTGTTGACCAAGGAAATGTTCTGGAGTGGTCAAGTTCAACAGTTTGTTTTTGAATTTCATTGAAATTTTACTGGAGCACTGAGAAGCTGTCTAACTTCATAGCTTTCTTGCTGCTAAATTTGAAGTGTCTTTCCGACAAAGTGGGCATAAAAGCTTCTTGGAGACATAGGGAAGCGTTTGCCTTATTGTACACCTCAGGGTTATCTGCGGGCTAAGGCTCATCATGTGGGTCAAGGAACTGCTCTGCTTGTTTTGTTTTTGCTGGAGGAGTTCTCAGCCAGACCCCGTGCCTCACCTGGCTGGCCGCGTGCTGGTGAATGACAGCAAAATGGAAGGAACGGAAGCACGCGGGTAGTGGGGAGGAAGGGAGAAGATGGGTGGGTAAGCTTTGGGGTTTGAGACAGGTTGTCATGAAACCATGCTTAAAAGTGTAAAGGAATTTATAGCAGTCTCCCTGAAATACAATCTCCAAAAGGCATCTATTTATGATTGGCATGTTTAGTAGTTAAGAAACACAGACCAGACATTTTTTACATCAAAGAATATAATTCACAGTTTCATTGGGAAGATGAAGCAATATAAACACTTTGTTTTGTTTTTTGCTTTCAGAGGTATTGTTGCCAGTATTTTGGTTTTCTTATGTTTTGGAGTTACACAGGCTAAAGATGGACCATTTTCAAGACCTCATCCAGGTAACTGAAATTGCTTAAGTCACTCAACTACTTCTGATAAATTATATGATTTATGGTGAATGTAAATATTTGTGTTACTTGTCAAGAAGGTAAGTCATAATTTAAATAGTAGTAGTACAGGTTCATTAACACTGCATGCTTATCACGTAGCCTCCCAGCCTCCGAACAGCATAGTGACCCTTCTGGGTTTTCACTCTGCATGTAGCATAGGACCTTTTTTTGGGTCTCCCTGTTTTGGCGTGTTTTTTTTTTCCTCCTCGTTTCTGTAATGGGACTACACTTCTGACCACATATCTGGTTGCTGGAGCACCACGCTCCCTTTGCTGTATGTCCATTATCCACGATAACTGGTAGATTAGAAGCCCTTGATTATGATTTTAAAGATTTCTGGTAAGACTGTAAGGCTTGAAAGCATTTGAAAGCACAGCACAAAACCTCTTCCAGGTAGTGTTATGTCAGGGGAGATATGAAAATATTATCTTTGATCTTTTACCTATTTCTAGATGTGAATCATTGAGAAAGAATTAAGGGAATTATGCAGGCTTACATAATAATAATAAAGTATTAGGCTTTCCTACAGTCAAAGCTAGAAGTATTTCTTACGCCAAAAATTTAATGTTCCAGTTTAGGAATGCTCTTCTATCTGAGAAACAGCAGACACATTAAAAATCTTGACCAAAGCAGAAGTTGTTCTAGAGCAGTGCCCACAGAACACCTCTGCAAACTTAAGTTTTTCTTCAAAAGTTTGCATTTCTGAGGTCTTACAACAGTTTTTTTAGTCTTCCCTTCCTGTTACTGTTAATTCTGGTTCCTCCTATGAGACAAATTACTCCTTTTAAGGACACTGGTGAAGTTTGGGTGCGTTCAGTTTTAGAACATCCAGTGGTTTTGTCTGGGACGGAAGTAGTTTTTGTTCCCTAGAAAATGGGGTGGGGAAAGTCCAAAGGTCAGAGATCTCTACAGCAAACTTCTAGCATAGACTGAGCCAGTGTGTACCACCTCTGTACGCTACTGTCTTGGAAGCAGCAGTTACTGGACTGAAGCTGAGTGTCTTTCAGCAGAATCAAACCGTCCATGAACAGGGTGATTGAAGAAGCTCCCATGTATTCAGTCACTTCAAATACTGACTGTATTTGTGTTGTCTTTTGTCTTAACTTCACCTTTCTCTACCTCATTTGATGGGGTGGTCTTCTGAAGAGTGGTTTTCAGGGGCTGTAGCAGTTTGCTAGGGTAGTGGGTACTTCCACAGTCACAACAGGACGTTTGGGTGCCTATTTAAAGGAGAATAGCAGTCTTTCTCCATACCTCTCCTGTGGGAAGGCTCTTGCAGGCGGTGGAAGGCGTGACATTGCAGCCCCCTGAGATTCAGTGTCAGCTCTCCAGGCAGAGGTGTGTATTAGGAAGTTCCTGTCAGGCAGTCAAGTCTCTGACCTTAGCTTCCTTGGCTTCGTGGTGCTGTTCCGGGAGAAAGATCTCGTCTGAAAGGAACTGGCAGCACAGGCTGCTGGTGTGCGCTGCTTCCATTTATAGGGCAGAAGGAAGCCTTTGGGTCAGTCAGGTCACTACGATCGCGTACGGCCACGTCAGATCTGTTACATGGATCTCGGAAGTAGCTAGGTTTCATGCCCTGCTTGTCTCAGGTGATTTTTGGAGCCCTACCATTCAGTACGTGTGTACCTATTTATGACCAGCTCAGGAATGTTTCATATTTTTGTCTGGCTTTTGTACCGAATGTTGTTGTTCTGTTTAAACAGCTGCTCTTATTGATGTTTATCCACCTGATTTATTTATACACAGCTCACATATGCCAGCTCACCATTGGTTTTGCTAAAGCAAACAAGTTTTGCTAAAGCAACAGGTTTTACTTTTAGTCTCCCCCCTCAACATAAGTCTGCTTTCTCCATATTGTTTTGTTAGTCCTTTTCTTTGTGTGTTTTGAGTTTTCTTCTTTGAAATTGCTGTCCGCAACTGTGTAGGATATTGCAGGTGTGAGGGCACTTCTGTTTTTTGTGATGGTTTTTAGGAGGGTTGGACTAGATGACCCACAGAGGTCCCTTCCAACCCCTACCATTCTGTGATTCTATGGTGTTAATGCTTCCCAGTATCTCTCTGGCAGTACCTCGATGGCTGTCTATATTGCATGTGCTGTGTTCGTGGCTGTATTACGGTGACGGCTCAGTGGCTGGCTGATAATACCAAATCCTGTTTCAGCTGATGCGCCAACATGAAAACTTACTGGTTCCTAAGTGTAAAACTATATTCTGAGCTCTTCTAATACTCTAGTCCTTTGAGATCACCTTATTTTCTCTGCTCTCCCTGCCTTCTCTGCTGCTGTTGTTTATGGGCTTTGTGTTATTAACCTGCTTTTCCCTAAGGCTGTTAATGAAACTGAGCTTAGACACCATGTAAGTGGTATCTATCCAGACTGTTGATTTTTTTTTTTTTAAACTTTCCTTTTAGTATTACTGGCAATGTCAGCTTTAGCCAATGGCTCATCCAGCTTTACCATTTTTCTGCTGATTCCCCCCACCCCCCAACTTTATCCAGTTTAATAATTTGCCACATGGACCTGTACCAGTTGCCTTACTGTAAGTCAGAAATATAGAACTATCATGAATATAAGTATGTATGGTTATTTAAGAAAGACTGACTTTTTTACAAACTCACCCTGCTTTTTATCCCATTTTCCATTTCCTTCCTGTAAACCGTTGGCTTCAAGGCCTCCATTTGATTCCATCCAAACCTTCTAGCAAAAGTGGAACGTGACCTTATCCTGAAGGAACAAAATTTTACAGGGGACAAATCTAAAGCTCTGCTTGAGGGTCCATTTATTGGTGGGTAAACACCCAAGTTTGGGGACCATAATGCATTTCATGATAAAATTAATCGTGGAAGAAGTCAGCATCAGTATGCTGTGACTTTTTAGTATTTGCAAAGAAAATATATTCTTCATTCTTACTGTGAATGCCTTTTATGGAGCCTTGAACATGCAGATGGCCTGGTGTTGCAAGAGGTCGATGATGCTGTATTATCTTTGTCAAGATAACGTGCCCATGTTGTGATTTTACAGAAATTTTCCATGACAGTTATTAATGCCCTAAGAAACAGCTTTTAATATTCCCACCCTTTGCTAGCAGCTCTTTTGACTTACTACATCATGCCTGGCAGTACAAGCAGTTTGGAGAGTGAACTGTGAAGTTCTGAACTAACCCAGAGGCTGGAGGGCTGCAGGAGCTCGAAGTGAGCAGGCAAGAGCTTCGTCTCTTCTCTCCCTGGGAAGAAGGCACAGGCAGAACTGGCCACTGGTGAAACTGGATGGAGCAGCTGGTTGCCTTGTAATTCTGAAAAGAAGAAATCCTTTCATTAGAACTTATCCAGGAAACAGTACAGCCCCTTTCTGACAACTCCTTTAAAAATTCAGGAATCTGGACACTCACTACTGGTTTTGCATAAATGTATTGGACTGTCGGGATAGTGCTACTAATTGGCTGCTTTTTCACTGACTGGGTGGAATAAGTCTCTATTTAAGGGTTTGGACAAGCTGAGCTTTTAACTCATGTTTTTGTACCTTAACATAGTGTTTAATGTGTTCAGGCATTACATTTAGAAATACAAAATTGCCCCCGCAGAGCTAGGACTAGTCTGCAGGGCTCGCCTGCCTGCTATTGCTCTCTCAGCTGACACCTTGTAGTCATTGCCACTTTCAGGTCACGGTGCTGCCTTTGAACCTGAGCTTGCTGTGGGAAACCTTGTCCTCCAGAGCAGCAATTTGAGGAGGACATGTGCCCGCTCAGACCAGGCAGTTCTCCCTGCTGGTGGCCTGTGCAACTGCTGGTGAGCACCTCACAGCTTCCACCCACTTCTCAGCTCTGACTTACGTGCCTTGCTTGGGCAAATAACTTAGATTTTATTTTTTTTTAATTTTTTTTTTCTCTGTACTCATTTAGGCTTCAGGTGGCGTAGGTCAAACTCAAACCTCTGATAACTAGGGTAAGTGGCTGGTGGTGCGCTCAGCCAGGCAGCACGCTCTTGTTAAGTTTTCATCTTGTGTTTGCAAGTCTCCCTGCAGTGGCACCCGTTTAGTGTTTGAGCATAGTAATCACTAAACTATCAGGTATGCAAATAGTTTGTTGAAGCCTACTTAAGCAGGAAGATAGTCCTAATTAAAGGGAGGCTCATGGTGACAAGTGCATTTAAGGAAAACAAATATTAGACGTATGCCAAAAATAACTTTATAGCTAAAGCTGAGGCCAGTCCAGGAAGAAAGAGAACACAATGTTTGTACAGCTTTGAAAACATCTTGTTTCTGGTGTACACCTACAGATGTAAAGTAGTTCTCAAAACCTCTTGGGTACTTAAGTCATCTGGGGAGAAAACACGCTAAATTATAACCAGATCTTATTTTTTGATTCTGAAGTATTGCAGAACGTATTCAGCAGCTGCAGATCATGTGTTGCCAGAACCCTATGTATATAGGTGAAGCAAAGCTCAGATGAGGATTTAGCTTTTTCTGTGTTCTGAACTGTATGTACATCATTTTCAGAACTGGTCTGCCACATTTCTGTGTCCGAGTAGTGTAAAATCTGTCATACAAGGCTTTATAGGCCAGAAAAAAACAGCATTTGTGAAGCTCCTAGTCTGACGGTGATGTTTGAAGGAAACAATGCTCAGTTCTTGTGGGAGAACTGTGTTAATGAAAGGTTAATTCTTACTTCTGGCTTGAACATAGTGTTTACTCTTCAAGTTATGCAGTCATTGTAGGAAAGGATGGAAAACACCTTATCAAACACAGACTGATTTTTTTAGTCTCTTAAAAAAAGTCACCACTGTATATCTGTGCTGCAGACTTGCGTTCGAAAGGCTGAAGTATTTTTCAGCAGCACAGTGGTTCTGGTCTGGGGAGAGGTTCCTCTCTTCCAAATAATCCTGACACCAGTGGAGGGTTTTTTGCTTGTTTTTCCTAAGTTGCATGCTAGAAAGACCAGAGGGTGCATGTACACTTTCAGTCCGCCCTTCCAAGGGAAACTTGCCAGTGGATTTGAAAGTTAACAAAATCTGAAGGAAGGACCGAAGTCTCGAGTAATGGTTTCTACAACTTTTGTGTAAGGACATTGCGCAAGAGGCAGCAGTTCCTGCCTCGCCAAGGAGAAGGTAGGCTGAACTGTTTGTCCTTTCTTCCAGGAGACCAAGGGGCAAAACCACCTCATAACGCACTTTTAGAGGTGTGTTTGCGTTTTTTGATGACTGGCCCCTAAAAAGATGCTTCATTGTATTGCATAATTAAGAATGACTGTTATGTTTGGAGACCTTACTTAAAATCTTACGAGTTCCAAATTGTCTGTGAAGGCTGTTACAGAGCTCTGAAATTGTGTTATCCAGGCCACACCTGCCTTTTTGCTTCTTATTTTTTTTGCTCTGGAAGTGTAAAATAGGCCATTTTGATGAAATTAATTTAGCTGTTTTGCTGAAAAAGGTCACACCTTCTCACATTTCGGTCTGTTTTAATGATGGTGTCAGAAGCAGGCTGTTAGAGACTTCTTTTAAAAATGTTTAGGGTTTCCCCTCCTCTCCCTACTTGAGACTGAATTGGTCAGAGGACGTTTATTTCTGTTTCAGGGGGCAAACAAGCCTCCGGGAAGCTCTGCAACACCATGGCTAGTTAGTTTCAAGTTTTGAGCTGATCAACAAGTATGTTTGCAAGCCTGGAGTTGGGTTCTTATATGATTTGTGGCATGGTCTTGCTTTTGAAGTGTTAACATACCTAAGTTGCCATGGAGTTAATGGAGGTAAATGTCTAAATCGGGCCTGAAGGTTCTTGTTTTTTTCACGTCGTGGCTAACTGTGTTCATGCCGGTGGAATAGCTTGTGTCTCCGCTCAACCGTATGAACGACTGTCTTGATTCCTCTTTGCCCAATGCATTTCTAACTGTCCTTGAGGTGTACCCATGGAAGGAGAGCCTCATTTTGTGTCAACAGGAAACACCTGAAGGAAAGCCTATTAAAATCATTCCCAAGTGATTAGTACGTGATGTTACTGAGAGATTTAAATATCCACTTGAAATTAGTCAAGGCTTGCTGTATTACATTGTGTAAATTTTTGGATGTGGGTAGGCAAAAATGCTGGAGCACTGTGTCTGTACACATACTGGCTCTGCGTTAACCTGCTTCCTCCCTTATGGGAGTTACCAGAAATGCTGGATGAGATTTCAGAGCCCAAAAATCAGTTTATGGAACAGAGGCCAAGCCAGTCTCTGGGTGGAGCAGGGTGAATTAGGGGCACAAATGCAGCCCATGGGCCACAAAGCCTGTACCCAGGACAGTCAGAGAGTCTATGACCTGAGGACTGAGTCTTTCAGAAGAACTGAGGTGATGAGAAAGGAGCTGGCAGTGCATAAATACTTTGTGTACCCTTTAGATTCAGGTGTTGCTTGAGTGTGAGAAGGTCTGTAATCACACTGTCTTGGGAGGGTGAAAAAAGACTGCAGGCTCTGGAGCAGCTGAGTTTCGCGTGATCATTCTCTTGTTGTGAAGAGTTTCAGGTGATTTGATAGATCTTGCATCTAGCACCTGCTAAAACTTTGGTACATTTTAAAAATTTAATTCCTAGTAGTAGTGAAGATATCTTTTGGTATTTTGAAATGCTTTCTCCCCCATGAGATAACAACCTTGTCCTCAGGGAAAAAGGAGGGCTTACAGAAATAAAAGCAGTGGTTCCTCCAGCCGGTCTTAGTCTTGTGTGTTTTAGGAGTACGTGGGCAGAAGTTGGCAAAACGCATTAGCCATGGTAGGGCTGGGGAAACCAAGGGTGGACAGGTCAGGTTGCGTGAGATTGTGGAGAAAGCAATTAGGTTACTTCAGGAAGAATATAATTCTCTCCCAAGGACTGCTAGAAAGCATTGCAAGTGGCACATATCATTCCTTCTAATTCTTAGATGTTTAGTTCACTGGGTTGAAGCGTTCGGACGGATCCTGGCCCGTTCTTGCAGATCCAGGTTATTGCCTGAGCAGTTCTGGCAAGTTTACATAGCAGCCTTTCTGGTAGTTAAAGAGCCATTCTGCTTCTACTCTTCAGAAAGGGTACTGAGCGCTTTACTGGAATGCTGGGCTTTAATTTCTTGGTGGGAGTACCTCTTTTTGAAATGTTTAGTTGTATTACAGTAGATGAGTAATGGACTGCTGTTTTTGCTTGAAAGATTGCTAATGTCCCCTTTGTTTCTGTAGCTTACTGGAGGTTTTGGCTGTGTGTCAGCGTTGTGTATGAGCTCTTCCTCATCTTTATACTCTTTCAGGTAAGTAACTTAGACCTATAGCTACTAAATGGCAGTTTAATGTGGGTATAAAATCCTTTGTGGTGTTCTTCAGAATTCTCGCTGTCTGCAGGAGATGCTCTTCATTTTTGTGAAATCAAATCATTGTGCTATTTAATGAGCCTCCTAGATTGAGGAAAAATTATAATATTATAAAAATATTTCACCTGGTTGTCTAACTTCTGGTTAGGCTCAGCCTAGGTTAGTCATGGCAGTGAAGTGTTCTTAAATGAGCTGATAAGAAGTCAGAGTTCTTGTTTGGATCAAATGATCAGGAGTCGGTGCTTCTGATGTTTGGCCTCTGCTCTGCTGGACTTGATGTGACTCGCTGAAGTTGCGTACCAGCTGTTGGTTTCTTAGATCGTATGGACTGTGGAGAGAATTCATCTTGTTCAATCTTTTGAAATACTCGTTACCTTGGATGATAGGTGCTTTGAACGTAGGAGGTTTGGGGGGGGTTTGTTTTGTTTGTTTGTTTTGCAATAAACTGAAACTTGATACACAACTTTGTGTAGTGGCAGCAAACTGAGGATGATGTTTTTTCTAGAAAGACAGGCTACTGGTACTTCCAAAGAAAGCACGTTATTTTGTACCGTATTCTTGTCCTTCAGTAAACTGAGAATTTTCCCCCGCTTTTACAATTCTATGACTTCTTAGAAATACAGCAGTTGAGGTAGAATATTGTGAGATAAGCGCGAACAGTAAACCTGGTGCTATTAGCAAAGCCGTTGTGTTCCCACGTGTGTGCTTACACCACTGCAAATCAAGCTGGAGTGCCAAGAGAGCTGGAGATTTTGGAGGAGACTCACCTGAGCTCAGTTGGGCCAACCAATGATTGCAGTCACTTCCTCGGGCAACAGCACGATGTGAAACCAAAAGCAAACGTAGAGATACTAACCCATGAGAGCTAACTGTCCTGTTCCGTCAGACAGCTGGCTGCTTTTCAGATTTAGAGTCCAGTTAGTCCCCAGTCGTTCATTTTCAGGTAAGTCCTGCTTGCTGACATCTTGGTAATGTTTTGTGCTTTGTATTTTAAAAGGGTTGTGCAAGTACTGTCACATACTCATCAGATAGCTTTGAAAAATCATTTGAGATGGGAGAAGGATGAGGAACATTGGTTTGTGGCTTTTTTGTTGTGTGTGTTTGGTTTTTTTTTTTAAACAAACAAAACACAAAACCCACACATTTTGCCCCTGGGTGCCAAATGAGCTTGAAACGGGGCTGGAATTCAGAGAAGTCAGGATCTGTCTTCTGTTGGAGTAGGATGTTTGCTTTGCCAACAAGTTTTTAATACTGGTCAAACTCTTTCAGGTAATCAAAGATTTCCTTTGGCTCCAGCATTTCTTGTTCTGCTTGGCTTTCCTGTAGTCTCCCCCAAGGCCAGTGCCAAGCTCTCTTATGAACATAGAACTGTCCTTTTTTTCTTTTTGCTGGCTTGTTGTTTCATGGGCAGCTGGAATGTGTCTGCAGGAGATCAGTAAACAGCAGTGTGAGTTCCCGTCCCGTGGACGTAACCTGGGGGTTCAGTGTAGACCCTTACGCAGGGCCCTGATGTCACATTAGGGTTTCTTTCAGACTGCCTGTCCTGCTTGAAGGGAGTGGAGTTCTGACCCTTTCACAGGCATGAACAGGTCTGTCTTGCCTTTTTTGTTGTCATTCCTCACCACTGAGGAATACTTAGTTCCAGTTTATTCTTATGTTCTTACTGTTTTGTGTCATCCTGGTATTTTTCCAGGCATTCTTGTAAGCGATACTCCTGACTAGCTGCAGTCAGACTGAGTAATGCGTTATTTTTTGTTTGATAGTGCTGTTGTAGTTCTGAATTGTAGTGGAAAAGCCTGGAATTGCTTTGCTTTCCTCCGGCGGTATGTTGTGTTACCAGCAGTTTAGTTGTTAAGGACACTCCCTAGCTGTTGCTCAGCTCACCACTGAAAATATGTTACTACTTTGCACAGGTTTAAATAAGGTTAAAATTATGCTGAGTCTGTAAGTGACTAAACATCCTTGAAAGCATATACAAGCTCAGTCATAGTTGAAACTTGTCTTACAGTTAATGTGGCTTTAGTGGTTTTATTCTATAATTTTGTGACTGTTGCTGTTAGCTAATTATGTCCTTGTCCTGCTTTTACTGTCTGCTAGTCTGTCATAGATGTTACACTGCTTCTGTTGTAAAACATGGACTGCAACAGCGAGCAGTTTCACTGGGAGGTACTTGTTCAACAAATGTGTGTCTGAGTTACTAGTAAATTAGTTCAAGTTTTGGTCACTGTTTATAACTAATGTTTTGATAATTTCTTCCTTGCTGTTTGCTCTAAGTTTGTTACCCATGCTGCTAGTGGGACCTAATTTGAAATGACCGTTTGTTCAACAAGCCCTGCTAATTATGTTCTGCCATGAAATGCAGTGCAGTTCTCGACCTTCTGTAGCTGAAGTGAGCTGAGCACACACGCACGAGACTAATCCTCCGTGAGCAGCGCACGTAAGCGGTGTGCTCCGTCTGCTGATGTTTGCCTGTACTGTACGTCGCTCGAGCCGCGTGTTTAAAGCGCTGCTGGGTCTGTTCCACTTGAGGAAACCAGAATGTCACTGGTGCAGGAGATGCAGCCATTGAGTGAGCCTTTCCTGAGTCACTGGCTGCTCGCTCTTCACCCTCGCCAGGCTCGAGGAGGGGAGAGGAAGGGCAGAAGGGTCAGTGGGAAGGATAAATTGTGCGCAGTTCGAGTGCTAAGCTTTTGGGAAGGAGGGGGCATAGAGGAGTGGCTTAGGAAACAGAGTTAAAGATCTCTGATTTTCCATCTTTAGGAAACATAAAGTTCATTCTGTAGTCGTCTTTTTCCTTAATATTTAGCATTAAAGGCCCAGAAAATCAGGTATATATGCTGTGTGGCGCTTTGCGGTCTGGATAGATTTCAAGAATTGTTCTGCAGCACATGTTTAAAGAAAACACCCATTTGAGGATACAATGTTCACCTTGATTCGCTTTGTGCTTTTCTGTGTATTAATACTTACTAAGAGGGAAAACATGGGCTTTGTGTTCCTTTTGCAGACTGTGCACGATGGCAGACAGTTCATGAAGTACATTGATCCACATTTAGGTGTTCCTTTGCCAGAAAGAGACTACGGTGGCAACTGCCTTATTTATGATCCTGGCAATGAAACGGATCCGTTTCACAATGTCTGGGTAAGAAACAAGTAAAGTTACTTCCTTGTGAGTCTGACTTTTTTTTGGTAAAAGGTTGCTTAATTGCACTCTTCAGAGTGCAGTCATGAGTCTTCCCGAGCGTTGAATGAGAGAACGGGCCATGACTGACTCTTCAGCTTTCTTATTTCTCTTCCCTTGACCTTTCCTGTCGATCAGATGGAGATGTGTCTCTTTGTAGCCTAATTACATTGCCCAGGTGAGAGTGAACTGTTTAACAGTCCTTGTTTCTCAGATGATGGATGTAAACCTTTTTGCCTAGGAGCATGGGTTTATTTGTGTGCTTAAAGACTCTTCTACTAGCAGTGACCCTGAGGCACAGAGTTCAAAAGTTGCATGTGGCCAAGCAACCCGTCAGATGCACTTTTCTGAAGACCAGAAACCATCAGGTTATTGTTTCTCGCTGGCAGACAGAAGACTTGAAATTCAAGGGCAAATGAATTCTGATTATTTACGACTCCCTGGTTGCATAGAGCTATTTATGCTTGTGTAGTGAGGAGCACTGAATCCTTTGGGTCTACCGTGTCTTCAGTGCATCAGGGACTGGAATATTCAACTGAGAGCAATTCCAGCTGTCTTCCTCTAGTCTGGCACCAAAACTAGGAGGAGGTGAGGCATTCCTTGCCCAGGGATTTATGGTGGTGGGACTGGTAAGATTTGAGAAGCTCTGCTAGGTGCAAGATGGGAGTTTAATGAAGAAATGCATGTTCTTGCTCTGGCTTGAATGTGTTCTGCTTCTGTCCCCTTGGAAGGCAAGGAGCATGACATTGAGCATTAAAAAGGTAGTCTCTGCTGTATCAATATGACCCTAATTCCAGTTTCTGCCCCTTAAAACTGTGACTTTGCTTTGAAGATAGCTTGTTTGTTCACTGTACTTGAGATCAAAGAAACTCATAAAATGCATCTACTATTTATATGTGAAACTACTGAAGTTTATTGCTGCATTTTTCTTGGGGGGGGGGGAAAGGTAAGCCTCAATGGGTTATTGTTTGTAGTGCAAAGTGACCTACACTCTCTTCTTGCTTTATAGGACAAACTGGATGGATTTGTTCCTGCTCACTTTTTTGGCTGGTACCTGAAAGTAAGAATGGGTCTTCTGTTAGATTTCTGTTACAGTACTATTCTACTTTTAAAGCCTGACTGCCTCTGCTTTAGTAATGCCAGTCTCAGTGATCAGTTACATTAGGCAGTCATCTGTGAACCAGACGAAGTGTTTGAAATACATGAAAGGCGCTTTTTTTTTCTCCTGCTTCTGACCATGTTAGGTCACCTCATTCTTTCCAAAGTAACATTACGTTGACAAGCTCCCTCCACCATAATTCATTCGCAGGTCAGATCAATAAAGGTAAAAACTCTTATTCCTGTAGCAAGATAAATGCTTGAATGACCTTTGAATGTAGAGTATGGGGAAGACAGCGTTCAGAGAAGGCAGTGGCAGTCTGCTGTTAGCCAGACATAGATGTTAGGTGATATACTACTACTGTTCCAAGGCAGGCTTTTCTCAGTGGCGTCCGAATCGGGATTTGAAAGGGTTAAATGGGTAGTGGTTTAATTCTTGTTACTTTTTAGTCAATATCAACCAACAGTGGAAGGAATTCCAGTTGTGCTTGTCTCTGGCAGAACATGTTCATCACAGGTTTTGCTGAGTAATTTGGTTTAAATATTAGCTTTTTTGTAACCTGGGCACAGCTTGTTTGTTGTTTTTGCCTACAAGACCACCATATATAATAAACTGAAAAAGCTCAAGCCATTTTAAAGATAAGCTACAACTGTTGCTTTGTTTTTCCGTTTCAGAAGTGCAGATGTATTCCTCTGAGTGTTTTGTTTTGGTCTGGTTTTTTTTCCCTAATAACCAAATATGCCTATGCTAGGCATGGAGAAACTTTGACTTCAGATCAACTTGGTGGTGGCTTGCTCTCTTAGTGTACAAAATGGTAAATTTGGAGAAGCTTGGATCTTCTTCATCCAGAAAATCACATTAGAAACTTAAATATCAAAACAGCATTTTGGTCACATCCTGTATTTATTTTTACAAATAATGTTATACTGAGGAAAAAAATGCCTAAATAGAGCTAGGTAACAAGACATAACAGGAGTGGTAACGTATTCCTGAGGACCTAGAAAGGGATAGAATTCAATATGCCAGTCTACTCAATCGAGCTATTATCTGTCTTGGTCTGGAACCTTTATTAAAGAGACCGTTTCTGCAGAAAAGCTGGAGATGATATGTCACCCTGCCAACCTGCAGTCTGATTTGAAGGGCCCAGCATGCTCTGCAAGGTGTTTGTTTCTGTGCTGATAAGCTTGAAGGAAACTGGATTTGGCAGTTAACATATATTTCTAGGAACAGCTGGAAGTTGAGTGTGTTCTCTTCATAAGCAGAGATGAGCATGTGTTTGGGTTTTTCTTCTTTCTTTTTTTGGTTTGTTGTTGTTTTTTGGGTTTTTTGAGGGTTTGTTAGTTGTTTTTTTTTTTTTGTCTGGGTTGGTTAACAGACTCCTAAGCTGTGTCTCAGAGCACCAGAATGGCAATATTGAAAATGTATGTGCCTCATTAATCAGAAATTGTGGGCCTCCTTGTTTGCGTTGGAGTCATTTAGATCACATGTTGTCAGACTAACATGTGGTAATACATATCTTATATTTTCCATCTTCTGGTTGAAACAGTCAAGGCCAAGCTACATCTACTTTTGCAGAATCAGTGCTACCACGTTTAGGGTTGCCGCCTTCCATCTAGGCACCCTGCTGAGGATACAGCAGGTCAGATGTACAGGCTCTCTGCCCATACCTGCTTACAAACACGAAATAAAGCATTGCACAAACCTCTTCCTGTGGTTTGACAATAGGCTGAGATGATACCTGTGTTCTAGGATTGCAGCTCCGCTGAATCCTGATGGTGAATGTGGAGGAAGGTGCTGCTCTTCATTGCTCACCCTGACAAGCTGCTAGCTGGTGCAAAGTGGACTCGGGTGTCCCAGCACAGTCAGGACTGAGATTTAGTGCAGGTGACTTTTTGAAAGTTTGCATCAAGCAGGCTCTGAAAAGCCTGTTTTCAGCAGCATTAGAACGATGCTACCTGCAGTGGTCGAGTATGCAGTACTTCCATTCGTTTCGCTGACTCGCTTCCTCTGGATCCCGTCTTGCGTGCCTTTATGCTTTCATGTAATGATATTAATGTCATCATCTATGCTCTTCAGTGTCTGTCTTGTCTATTGCGCTGCATACTTGGCAAGTTTAGATGCCTGTGAGCATTTGGCTTTACTAGACTATCAGATGATAAAAGTAAGATTGTTGTGAGTTTCCTGATGCTTTTCTGGATACTGGAGACAAGATACTTTACAAATATCTGATAAACGAAGCACACCATGCGTATCCTCTGTGTTCAGTGTCCAGAAGGGTTAATCTCGTATTCCTTAAGCGATCTTTTTCTTTCAATTAGGAAAAAAGTAATGATTTTTCCATACACTGTTGCAGAGCTGTAAGTCTGAGCAGTGTCTTTACAGTATTTATAGAGTTCTCCCTTATCTAGATTTCTAAAAGACATTAGCGTAAGTGGTGTCTGGTTCTACTCAGTCTTGTGTGCAAGTATTAGTTTTTGTAATAGTTTTTAGTATGTTAAGCAACTGTTGTGGATATTTGAAAGATTTCTTTTTTTTTTTCCCCCTTTATATAGACATTGATGATTCGGGACTGGTGGATGTGTATGATCGTCAGTGTAATGTTTGAGTTCCTGGAGTACAGTCTGGAACACCAGCTGCCAAACTTCAGTGAATGTTGGTGGGATCACGTATGTACTGCACAGAGTGTGCTATGTCTGTCTAAATGGAAGTATATGTTTTAAAGGGAGGGGATAGGAGGTGGTGAGAACTGAGTTATATCATATGCGTGTGGCAGTGCAGCTCAGGAGCGTTGGTGCTTCTCTGTCTTGAGCTTGTAATATGTTTGTCACGGTTTACAATTTTGCAGGTTTTCAGGCTGTTGCACAGGGTTAGATACTCACTCGGCTCTTTCCACACCAGAGGAAGAGCCTAAAGCTTTACTGATGGTTTTCAAATAGCTGGTGATGGTACAAACGATAAAATCTGAAATTAAGAGAAAAGTAAAACTTTGTGTAAAAAGCTTCATGTGATGATTTTTGTTGTCTGTTAAATAAAACAGGCTCAGTGCAATTTCTGTCCAGCTCTTCCTTCTGTGCAAACCAGCCTTCGTTGTTTTCAGAAAACAATAAATATTACTGTGTTTAGAATTCCTGGTTTGATTTATAAAAAGCTTTTAAATGCTAAACGTTTGGTCTCACTGAAAAGCTGCGTGGGGTTTACACATGATAGTTTGTAACCATTCTTGTCTTAAAATACGGCTTGTGTGTATTTTGTCAAGCCAGAGGGACTACTGTGATCTAGTTTCTCTGTGGAAAAAGCAAGCTCTAGAGCTTAGCGACACACTTTTTTTAAGTTTTCCTATGAAATGTAAATTGGTTACCAGAGCAATCAAAACTACCTATGTTCAGGGCACGCAGCTATGATTCTTATGTTATTTTGGCTTGGTTTTATTCTTACAGTACAAGCCTTTTCCCAAGCTTGTAATAATTTGCTACATGGTGGTATGTATCTATAAAAATAAATGTATAAAGATATCAAGCAAATGACTTCAAAAAAACGTCTTACAAAGTTAACACGCTGTGCTCTGCCGCTTTGAATGCGGAAGACAGCCACGATTTTTTCAGCTCAAGAGCTCCATCTCAAGAACTAACACTTGGCAATAATAGAGCATGGGGAGAAATCTCTTGTTTAATATCACATCCTGAGCTTGGAGATAAGTCGTTTCTTTAGGAGGCAGCCTGAAGCTTAAAGAGCGTGTTAAGTTGTTGGGCAGAGTAAAATCCAGTCCAGAGCAACAGGTTCGGATTTTTTTTTTTGCGTATATGTAAAGTTCTCACTTAACAGAGTGGAGCTGAGCTGATAGTGGGGAGAGGTCCACTCTTTAGCAGAGTTAATACAGCAGAAGAGAATCTACAGCCATCGTCTGTAGAACACTTTTGCTTTATTTGAATAGGCTTGGGCAGCTGAGATTCTTCCTCCTGGCAGTTCACACACCTCTCTTCTCTGGGGACGTTCAGTCCTTGTGACGGAGGGCACGCCTGCACGTGTGTGTAGCTATAGTATCCTCCCTTTTACGAGCTTTAGTGTTTGTTCTCCAGCATCACTGTGGGTTTCTCTTTTCAGTGGATAATGGATGTGATCTTATGTAATGGATTAGGAATATACTGTGGGATGAAGACTCTGTCTTGGCTTTCTTTGAAAACATACAAATGGCAAGGACTTTGGAACATTCCTACGTACAAGTAAGTTGGTGTAGAAAGTAACTCCACAAGCATAGCGCAGCGCAAAGTTTGGGCCTGTGTTAAAGATCTTGTTTGCTGAAGGGTTCTTCTGTTGGGGTTAGTGCGAATGAGAGAATTCATGTGTGTTTAGATGACTCGGGTATCTAGTAACTTGTTACTGCGTGGGAGATTGTTGATGAGGGTTTCATTTAACTTGTGTATGAAGTTGTTGAAAGTACACCTGTGTCACAAGCATTGCCTGATGTCTAGGAATGAGGGCATCTTGTGGAAATGAGCTTATTTAATGAAATTGTTAAAGGAGATGCAGGAATCCAAGTTGGGATCATACCCTTTCATTCACAGCAAGGATCTGTTTGGTCCTGGTACAAATAAAGCATTCCCTGGTAATCAACATATCATTGTAATTGAGACACTAAAACTTAAAATTTAACAAATCCCTCGTGGTCTTGTACCGGTAATGAATTACCCTTTTCTGTAGTGTGTCTTTGCTAAGCAAAGCAGAACTGAGGAACTGCTTACTACAATGGGTGTAGTGCATTAAAGTTTGAAATGGTAGTCCAAATAACAGGCTTCTCTAACTCAGAATGTTAATCTCACTAAGTAGTAATTTTTATGGAGTAAATGGAGGCATTTTGCATATGTGAATTGGTGTCTCAAATGGAAATGTTAGTAGATGTTTCTTATGTGCTGATTGTTGAAATTGCAAGGATGTGGCGTTCTTTTTTTCAGAGGTAAAATGAAGAGAATTGTCTTCCAGTTCACCCCGTATAGCTGGGTCAAGTTTGAGTGGAAGCCAGCATCCAGCTTACGCAGATGGCTAGCAGTTTGTGGCATAATCTTTGTAGTAAGGAAACTTCTCTGTCTTTTCTTTGCTCTGCCATTTGATTTAATGTTTTGTAACGCTCAAGCAACTGTGCAGGCGGTAACTTAAGCTGAAACTCTGACACGGTGATGTTTCTTTAGTTGAGGCTGGAAGAGATTACTTCTGAATCCAGCAGAAAAGGTGTCTGTTTCCATGTCTCTGGTACAATTTACAGATTCATTGCGTAAATATTTGTTCTTGCTTGTTGAACAATGTTGATTGGAAAGGCAAGCAATGTGAACTATAATCTACACATTATTCGGCAAGTAGCTGCTGCTGCCAGAAGCATTGACTTTTGTTGCTCTCCATCTTCAGCAGATAACGTATCACGTTCCAGCTGGAGACGACTGTAGCCGAAGCCTCGGGCTTCTATATGTTAGCTCTGAGCAGCGTGGCTCCTGAAGTGCACAGCTTTGTCTTGGAGAATATTTTTATACAGACTCGAATAATTCAATTGTCCTAGGTTTTGGGGTTTTTTTATGTTTCACTGAACATGTAGCACATGAGGGTGTTAACCTTTTCCGGCTTGACCAGTTCAGGTCCATTCAGCCAGAGGAGGAGGTTGGCTTCTCCAGCAGTCACCACGAATGGACGGTCTGCTGCCTCCATCTAGCCGTCTGAGTGGCTGCCTTTGTGTTATGGGACTGCATTGTCTTGAGTTCATAACTTCCATTTCACAGTCACAGGGGTCGTGCACGTGGCACTGATAGGGAGGATAAACTCGGCAGCTTAAGTGCTTGTTCCTCACTCCTGGCTCTTGCCAGCTGGAGGACTTTGGCCTTTGTGCTGTCCATGGGAAGTCACTTGGCTCTGTTTTGAGCAACTCAAATTTCTTTCAGTTCAGCAACTGTGCAGTTAAACTAAAAAAAAAAAAAAAAAAAACAAACAAACAAAAAAAAACACCACAAAAACACACACAAAAAAAAAAAAAACACAACAACAAAGTGTGCTTTAGGAACAATGTGCTGCCTGTAAGCAAGCAAGCAACCAGAGTGCAGCAGTGCCAGCAGTGAGTGCCAGGCAGTTTGCAGACTCAGTCACTGGAATACGAGTTCACATCACCTGATTTCACCTACATCAAGCCTTTGCCAAGTTCACACAGCACAGCAGACTTGCTAGGGTTCCCATAGTTGTGGGAGAAGTAAAGTAAATGTGCCTGTGTAAATAAAATACACGCTTCTCTAAATGGTTCCTGTGTGCGTGCTGCCAGCTGCTTGCACCCCGAAGAAATTGGGGTTTGGGTGCTGGAGCAGATTTTGCAGCTGAGCGATTACATTGAATTTACACTAGTCTTTGGTATAATAATGTTTCTTTTGGCAAAGCCTAGCTTCAGCTGACAGTTTATGAGCAACTTCAGGTGTTGGCTCACTCTTTTGGATTAAACAATGCTTAATGCTGTTTTTTATTATTTCTTTTGAAGTGAGAAACTTGTGTCTACTTGCTCACTTAATTGCCAGGGCAGCTCACTTGAGCACATTTTGTTATAAATGTATAACCAATTCTCCTAAGCTGGCTTTGGCAGTGATGTTTGCACACCTGTGTTTAAAAAACAAACAAAAAAAACCCCACACAAACACAAAAAAAAAATTAAAACAAAACAAAAAAAACCAATACAAAAACCCCAGGGTGTCCTGCTAATGCCTCTTGTTATCTTCGGGTTCCCTCAGTCAGGTTTTAGGTGATAGTGAAAGGACAAGTTGTTGCTTTTAGGATTTGTTATCAGTAGTTCTGCAGGGACTTCAAACTCCCAATAAACTTGTTCAAAACTAGAGGTGTGTCCAAGTTTCTGTTGTGTTTTTTAGTACCTCTTCCAACACACGGAAAATTTTAAAAAACCCAACTGTTCTTGGTCATTATTGCGACTGATAAGGGTGCACTCAGTAATACTGAGTAGGACTTTGTGGCGTTAGAGAAATGGTGGGGGGAGTCATGCAGGGAGAGAGGGAGATTCCAGGCTTCATTCAGTGAAGTCTTCTGAATGTGATTTAAAATGTCCTTTTTCTCAGTTTTTATTGGCAGAGCTGAACACATTTTACTTGAAGTTTGTCCTTTGGATGCCACCAGAACACTACTTGGTCCTGTTACGACTTGTCTTTTTTGTCAATGTGGGAGGTGTGGCTATGAGGGAGATCTACGACTTCATGGACGACCCGTAAGCCAGTCCTCTTGTATATATACCATGTCAAGCTTCACTTGCTTTATTTTGAATTTGCTCCAGCTTGTTGGCATCCATCTTGGGACAGTAGTTCAGCTTGCTGGGGACAAAAAGACCTGATCCTAAAGCATCTGCTTTGTGTTCTTTTGTTTTGGAGGTAAAATTCTGACTACATCTGGTTAGAGAACAGCTGTTGTTAAGGGCATTCTATGTGCACTGGTTTTAACCTCAGTTTTTAATAAATTATCACCCTTTTCGGAATGTAAATGGTAAATTAGCTGGAGTGCCACTGGCTTGTGGGCAGAGGGGGACTGAACTCCACTTTCAGATTGATAGCCAGAAACTATAGCCCTTGGATGTACCTTCTAAGGACAACAGGGCCCAAACTAAAAAAAAAGAAGTGTTTCTTAAAGGTGCTTCTTTTCTTGAGCTATCTTCCAAGTGGTCCTTGGTCCTCTGGAGCTCTCGTGGCCACCTCTTGCAGATCAGAGGACCCTTTAGAGCAAAGTGTATTGAAGGTGAAGTGCTCCCATACGCAGCAGTGCATGTACTTTCAGACTGTTCCTACTTAAGCATCGTGTTTGTCCTTGCTGCTTTTGTTTCTGCAGACCATGTAAGGCCTGAGAAAGCTTTGATCTCAAAGTCACGTTTTCTTTTAAGTTTTAGTAGTAATGTCACAAATTGCCTGAGCCCACACCTTAAGTCTAAGAAAACGTCTGGCTTCAAGGGATGCTCATTGCCTGTCACTGACCAACACAAAAAGTGTCTGTGTTCAGAATTTAGGGTTCCAACATTCTGTGAAGATCAGTTTCCCTTGCAAGGCTTTGACTCCTAGAACTGGGAAGAAGGGTCAACCCACATTGCTTAGTCGGATTTCAGGACATTCAGCAGTGGCACGGTGCCCCTGCCTATGGTGTCGGACCTACTGGTTTGGGACATGCCTCCAACTCAAAGGTAAGAAGAGGTCTCTGCCTCTCAATGGTGAGCTCCTCTCCTTAGCACCATTCACAATCTTCTGGTCCTTGTTTTTGGGTTGGAAAAACTCCCCTGCCCTCTGCTCAATCACATGGCATAACATTGAAATTCAGGAGAATCATCAGTCACCAGTGCCTCATTGCTGATTCAGTTTGCCATTCTTTCAGTGAACTGGAGATGTTCATCCAGCAAGCAGAGACTCTCATCCTGAACTGCATGTCTTCATCATTGCCACCACCACTGCTGTTCAGTTTCTGTTGGTGGGTAAGGTGACTGGCCCCCTCGCTTCTGAGGTTCGTGGCTCTGCTTGATGCACCACAGAGTAGACCTCATCAAACTGTTCATGCAAACCAGCAGAACCTAGCTTCTGGTCTTACCTCATACATTCTCTGAGAAGGTTTTTGCAACTGGAATTCAATTCCTTCGTGCATTTCTGGTCATCCAAGCAGAGATAACCTACCCCTGATTTGCCAACTTAATTGGGTGTATTTTCACTTGCACGTCATTTTGAACCAAGGAATCATTTTGGATTCTTCCTGTTTTGTTGTAGGGAGAAGCTGCTGGGGAAGAGCAGGCTGTGCCAGAGGCTCCCAGCTAACAGCACGTGAGAAACCTTCCTGACCTTTTGCTCTTGGAAACTCGCTCAACTTCTTAATGGACAGAAGTTGGAACATTCCATTGACCTTTCTTCTCAGAAACATGGCTCATTGCCTCGTCTGGTAGTGACAGGATTGTCTGAGATAAACTGATTAGATCTCTGCAGCTAACCTTGCAATATTTAGTCAAGAAGGTAGTGAAGTTCAAGTATGAAGACTCTCTTATTCAGGATTCTTAGGATCTGCAGACAGTTCTAGGGCTTTGCTTTCAGGACTTGGTCTGAGCATGGTGACAATGAAGTATCTAGCACTGACGTAATCCAAGAAGAGGGCTGGTTCTTGAAGCTGTTCTCCAGCTCTTACGTACCACGCTTCTGTAGTGATCGACATACTGCTTGAGTTCTTGGGGACTGGCTCTGTGAAATGTTGCTGATCAGAAATGTCTCTGCAATAGTCTGTGGCACTTGCCCTTGTCTTGTCTTCCTGGTTTCTAGTCTTTCCCAAGGAGTCTGCACTGAGGCCATGAATTTTAATCTCATTCATCAAATAAAAAAAAAGGACTTTTCTTTAAAATCTTTTGTGAGTAGAAGGGCAGGAAATCAACTCTTCCTTGGCAGCTTTAGGTTCTGCACAAGCTCCTCTTTAATTCTTTTGTCAATGTGCTGCCATAAGCTAGTGAAAGAAAATGATGGCAAAGGAGGAAGCAGATCAGCAAAAGCAGAAAGCTGGCCTTGTCATCTGAACAGCTGGAGTTCCCAGGGAGAGATCTGCTGTTTCATTTTTTCTCTCTGTCTGTGTGTTAAGGCTAGTTTCTGCCTACTTAATCTGTCATACCAGATGAACCACCTGGAGCAGTTTCTGAAGCCCTTTCATCTGAGCGGTCTAGGCAGGATACTTTTTAAAATGGAGTTCATTCACCCCGTCTGCATCAACAATAACCTACACTTGATTCACTGCATCATATTTTTTTGCAGCGTATTTGGATGATTTTATGTAGTTTGAACTTATGTATTGGTATCAAATACAACTCTTGGGCCTCATGTTTAATAAACTGTATGTTTTGTGTGCTTGACTTGCAATGACTCCCCTGGGTTCAGGAGAGGGCAGAGCAGCTCTGTTTGCTCTCCATGCTTGGATTCCTTCCCTGATACTGAGAGTCCAGGGGGATGCAGTGGAGCAGATATGCCTGAGCAACAGGAAAACACCTGCTCAAGGAGGGATGTTCTCCCCAGTGCAGGTGCTGGCATCTGATGAGAAGAGGGGAGGAAAAACTGTTGCAGCTCCCTAGACCCTGGCACTACTGAAGCTGCTCGGGGCCGGTGCGAGCTGGGCAGCCTACCAGCTGGAGGCAGCGGGGTCTCGGTGGGCTTGCTCCTCTGCTGAGCAGAGGGAAGCCTTAGTAGAGCAGTCACTCCCGAAGGAAATCCTAATTAGAGATTTGTTAGGGGGCTTCTCTTTTGTCCACTACGTGGTGGAACCGGCAAAAAAAATACGGCCCGAAGAGCTTATGTGGCTGCTGAGTATCACGGCATTCACCAGGTCAGTGCCTCAGCCGGACGGGAGGCTGCACAGTGCAGCAGTCAGAGGCCAGGCTAGGAGTTCCCCTTGCTGCAATGCCCTGGAAGTACTGCGGAGGTCATCTTAACGTGTCCATCCCTCTCTCCCCAGCCCTCTGGGGGCTTGTTAGGTTGCTTTGCCCCCCATCTCTGTTCTGCCGTTTTCCACTGAATTCTTCCTGGATCTGTTCCACTTCACATCTGATGCTGCGGTAGGAATGGAATAACACAGTAAGCTGGACAAAAGAAAGGACCCGGCAGGGAAAGGTACTTCAGAATACGCTATGCTTCAGTCAGAGGGCAAGGCCCTCTGCAGATTACATGGTCCCTCTGATTAAAGCAGAGACATATAGAGCAAAGGCAGACTACGGAGCAATAGAAGGCAAAAAAGGATAACAGGAAAGTGTACCAAAATGCTGCTTTGTGCAGTTTTTAAGTAAAAGATATGATCTAAAGACTGTTGAGAAAAGTTAGTGGTGTGTGCTTACTGGTGAAAAAGTTGGTGATTATGGTGGTTGAGGGTATTGCTTTTCTCACTTTCAGTCTTCCTTGATTCAAATGAGTTGTATTTCAGGAAACAAATTATGGCAGGGGGGGGAAGAAAAAAATACATGCAACTTCCACTAGCTTTCTTGGTTCTTTCCTCTAATGGGAATAAAATCCCATTTTAGATTCAGCAGATGGGTGATGGAAGAACAGTTTAGTCTGCTGAGCAGGAAGTGATGTACTTGGCTCTGTGCTGCTGGATAGCACACCTGCATGCACCAGTGGTGCTGGGGCGGGCAGGATTTCAGGGCAATCCAGCGCATAAAAAAACGGCTTGTTCAGTTGCCCAAACAGAACCCTGTTTGATTACTGACATATGAATCATCTGGTCTGTCAGGTCAGCAAGCTGTAAAAATGTCAAGTGTAGAAATGACATGAGCAGACCAGGTCAGGAAGTGGAGGATCTCGCTGGTCCAGGTCAAGCGGCTTGCCCAGGTTTCTAGCAATAGGCTGCTACCTCTGCGGGTAATGAGGTCTCCGGAAAGGCAGCCTGTAGGTATTTTGGTCTTCTGTGTTTCCCACATAGGAATAGGTACCATCTTTTGAGTCACATTTCCAATCTCTCCTTCTGCAAGTAGAACCTCTGAATAGATGCCTTGATTCTACTGCAGTTTAATTTCTAGCATTACTGATTGGTTAGTCCTTCACTGGATTTGCACATAGCACTGCAGCTTCTCACTGACTTGTCTGGTACTGCTTAAAAACAAACCCTGGAGATTGAATATTAGTCACATATTTGCCCCAAGGTTGTGTTGTCCTAGAAGTGCAATGCCATCCTTGTGTCTTCCATTATCTTGCCTGTTTGTTATTAAACCTTCTTCTTTTAAAGTATGTTCAGAGATCATTAGTGACAGCTCATTGAATACCTTTTTGGGAAGAGAGTAAGTTTCAGAATGCAATTATATAGCGGTTAAGCGTGGTTACAGCAGTGTGGCTTGATATTTGCAGAGGAAATCTAGGAGGGGAGCTGCTACTTCGTACCTTACCCTGAACCTCAGCTGATCTCTTTTCAGTGGTGCCCAGCGACAGGACAAGGGGCAACGGGCACAAACTGAAGCATAGGAAGTTCCAGCTGAACACGAGGAAGAACTTCTTCCCTCTGAGGGTGACGGAGCCCTGGAACAGGCTGCCCAGGGAGGTTGTGGATTCTCCTTCTCTGGAGATATTCAAAACTCGCCTGGACCAAGGTCCTGTGCTGCAGTCTGCTCTAGGTGACCCTGCTTTCGCAGGGGGGTTTGGATCAGATGATCCACAGAGGTCCCTTCCAACCCTTACGACTCTGTGATCTCAAGCTGGTCAGAGAATTATTTTATGTGGATTTACTAATGCTCTGAAAATGGGAGTACTTCCTTGCATCACATGATGATGAAGTTTAACTTTTCATGTGTTTTCAGAGCCTCTGAAGGGAAACTTGAGTAACACCTACATGAAAGTTGTCAGCCTGCATAGCCTTAGTACGTGTGTAATCCAAACTAGACTTTGAGAATTGTGCAAAACTGAATGAAATCATTACCCCAGCTGTCTCTTTATGAATATTTCTCTGAATGCCTAATTTTATAGTAATATCTTTGTTTTATCTGTGCATTGGTTTTGCAGGAAGTTCCATAAGAAGCTGGGTCAGCAGGCATGGCTGGTTGCTGCTATTACTGCCACGGAGTTTCTGATAGTCGTGAAGTATGATCCCTATACACTCACGCTTTCTCTTCCTTTCTACATTACCCAGTGCTGGATCTTGGGAATTATACTCGTGCTGACGTGGACAGCCTGGCGTTTCTTCATTCGGTGAGCAGTGGCTGGTGTGCTGCATTCAGGCCTAGCCGGGTTTTATGGGGGAGTTGTTCTGGACATCCGTTCAGCAGAACATCTTCAAATGTGTGCTGTCACTAGCCTCCAGTGCCTCCTGGAGATCGATTACTCTCTTGGGTGGCTAGAACTCCAGTGATTTTGTGTAAGAGTTATTAAATAAACCAGGAGTTTTCAGTGCGTGATCCTGGTGGTTTTCTTTCTGGATCAAGCCTCTGGTAGCTTTGGTCTTTGTGGGGCTACTTGTGTTACGTTGCTGTAGAAGCAGGTGAACAGTGAAGTGCCTGACTGAGCCTGGTCTTGCTGGATGGGTGAAGGTGCCAGACGAGATCAGGGTTTTGTTTCTCCTGTGCTCCAGGTTAGACAAGACTAAGATGTTTAACAGCTTCGTTGCAGGAACAGTCTGATAAGTTGCAATTGTCCAAGCTGTCCCAGTGTCAGTGACAAGTGAGCCAAGTTAAACGTGTTTGGTTTGGATGCTGCTCTGTGCAGGTAAATGAAAAGCAGCCGCACAAGGCTGACAGGATTACAGTCATTGATAGAGGAGGCCCAGTGCAGCAGTGGTGGTTGCTCTTGTTGAGCAAGCATGCTGTTGTGTTGTGCTTCTGAAAGAGGTGACACAGCCAGCCTGCTAGCATTAAACACGAATTTCAAGTGAATCAATGCTATCATCATCAGTTTTAGAAATTTACAGGCAAAGGACTCAAGGGGGTTAAGTTATCCCAAGGGCACTTGCATCCAGAACAGACCTTCTTATTGTTTTTTACTGTATAGTGGAATTGTTTATTCACACCACTGGTTCTCATCTGTTTGTTTTTCTTTTTAGTGACATCACTTTGCGGTATAAGGAGATAAGGCGACAGAAGCAAGAGCACAAGTTTGAAAAGGACAAATGCTTGAGCAATGGTGATGGACACGCGCCAGTACTGGATGAACAGAATGGGAACAAACTGAGGGAGAGGAAACTTTGAGAAACAGACAAAGAGCTAAAAGGAACTCGTAGTGCTCAAGTGGGCCTGGTGGACAGCTTCAACCTTATCCTACCTAACTTGTACTTTTCATTGTTAGCTTTCCAATGTGTGAACATCCTCTTGGGGAAAAGATGTCACTTTGACATACGCGCCCTCTCTCCTCGTGTACGCCTAGTCAGAGTCGGAGAAGGTGTGTAGAGGGAAGTCAGAACCGACACCGTCGCAGTGAGATGGGATCTTCATCCAAGCGTGTTGTGTGTCTTCCTTGAAAACGAGGTTTGGAGACAAGGGGCTTTAAAGCAGAGCGCAAAGGGAATCTAGCTGATCTGTTTCCAGTAAACTGTGAGATTTTGATGTTGACGTTTGGGCATTAAGGAACACTTGTTTTGGAGTGTACAGACAACAGACAAAGGAAATTAATTACTTTTTTCTGCTGAAACCACCTTGAGCTGTGGAGTAAGATTGTGTAAAGTGTTTAGGCACTAATTAACAGAACTGCAGTCTAATTAACAGAATATAGATAAACTGAAGCTTGTGAACAAGTTGCGTAACTTGCACAGAATGTAGTACAGTACACTACTGTTACAGCCCCTGTAATATGGGGGTTATTGCCTTTCTCTAAACTGACTTTCCACATCCTGGAATAGCCTACAATAGTTTTATTTTATATTACAGCTCTGGGAGACAGATAACGGCTCCTTAGTTCTTTTTTTGTTTTGTTTTCAATTTTTTTTTTTAGTCTTCATCATCTCTTAAATGTAAGGGAAGGTTAAATGCAAAAGGTCAACCTACCTTTCCTTTGTTTTGTGGAGTAGGATGTATTACAAGCAGAAAAGTGGGAGTTACTCCATCAGTCTTAAGTTATTTGCCTTATTCTCAGCTCTCTTAGTTTGCTTACCAAGAGCGTTTCATTCTTGGCATCTGCTGTATGGGGCACATCAGGTTCTGCCATCCTTCAGCGCTGCCCCGTTCCTCCCAGGGTAACTCCAGACTGAGCAGTCTCCGGAGTCCAACTGGAAAAGGCGTTCTCTGCAGTCACGCACAGAATCGCTGTTAAAAGTGCCACCGTCCCTGCCAAGGGAACAAACTGAGGCCAAGTGCATCGTTCTTCCCCGAGCACGGTCTAGCAGCGGAGGTCTGCAGGCCAAGCTAGACAGCATTTTTGCTGGTGACTCAGCATCTAGGAAAAGAAATTGGAAACCTGGGCTGCATTTTTTTTCAGGTCATTATTCCAAAATGTAAGTGCTACACTAAGCATCAATTTTGTAACCTCTGTGCTGAGCCTGTGCGTTGGCATCTAAGGCACCGACGTAACGGTAACCATATCGCTTTAAGTCCTGTGATCTAATCTGGCTGTTAAAGGGTATTTTTCAGGGACGTGTTTATCCAGAAGAAAATGACAGAAACACCACCAGTAATAAGAGTGCAACCCCAAACTTTTTAAGTGACAGGAGACTTGCAGAGCTGCTGACTAGCAAACATCCGCGTTTTTGAACTGTTTTGGTCTTGTACATGAACGACAACCAAAATCTGCATTTCTCCCGTGTTTACAGAGAGACCCAAATACTTCCCACGCCTAAAGAGCGGGCGCTGAGCAGTGGGGCAGCCTGCAGTTAATCGAGCGGCCGGGTTGCATCTGAAGAGCTCAACAAGCGAAGCAGAGCTGATGGCCGGGGCGCTCCCCCGGTTGCTTGGCAGAGGCGGAGGAAGGGGGCCGTGGTGAGGGGCAGCGTCGGGCTGCTTTCTGGAGTACGTGCAGTGAGTGTAGTCGCTCAGCGGCTGCTCTTCAGCGACAGTGTTGTGCTGCTGTGAGGTAGTGACGCACGTACGGCCGCGTAACTGGGTGCTGACAGGTTTGTGAACGGGCAGAGCACGCTGAGTTGAGCAAGTATTTATTGCTATGCCTTTCCACCCGGGGTCGTTCTAGTGCCAGCTTCAGGCCAGTCTTACGAACTGTTAACTGAGTGTTTGGTGACTCGTACCAGTGTGCTGTGCTTGTGTAGTCCCAGCTGAGCAAGGCTCAGGTCAGTGTATCTCCCTTCTGTCTGTGCTGATGAACCCGCTGCCCCCTGCCCCCATCTCTTTGCAGCACAACCTCCTGGGTCTGTCTCGTGCTTCGGGTGGTCGCAGGCGCACCGGGGGAGGATCTGCCGCCGTCCGTGCCGCCGCCTCCCCTCCCTGCCAAAGACCCACCTAGGTATGTTTGAAACAACTGGTGAAGAATACCCGTTCTCCAGTGACGGTTCTGGAGCTTTGACCTAACGTGTAAAACACTGACTTGTTTGTCTACATCCGTCTAAAAAGCTTTTATGGTTAGTCTGGGTAACTGAACCAGTGTAATAAAGCGATGTTTGCCGGTGTGTTCTTTGGTACGATGTGTGTGTGCTCGTGGTTTATCTCGCTTGTCGCCTCGCGAGTGGAACTGGGGGGCGAAGGGGCCTTGGTCTGAACTCCCCTCCTGTGGAAAGGCTGCCAAACGTGTTGGCGCTGTCTGCAGTAGATGCTGGCCCTTCAGGTGATGAACTTGGCCAGATTTTCAGAGAAACGGACATGACAAGCCCTTGTTTCACTGTTGTAATTCGGAAATGCTTCTTGCAGTACATTTGGAAGAGTGATCTTTAGGCTGTGAGGTGGGCTTGGGTATGCACAACGCGTTGAGTAGCTTTGTAGTCTTGGTGCTTCCCTTGCAGACTGGTGTTTGGCATCACAGGTGGGCTCTCATCATTGCAGTCTTGCCTGGTTCTAGGAATACTTTTGTGATGATCTCTCGGAGAAGTACTCAGAAGCAACCTCGTGTGGAGAAGATGAAAGGAGAGCTGATAAGCCTCATGTAGGTAACATTTGGGGTGGCATGGAACGACACCATCGCTATGGAGATCAGAGAGGTACCAGCCTCGCGCTTCTGTATACACCTGTATCATGCTGCGCATTTTCTTAGCTTACCTTCGTTGTCAGAAAATGAACAAGATACCTCCTGCGTGTGGATATGCCCTAATATTTGTAGTGAGATGTACCAAAGGTGAGCTGCTGGCTTTGAAGAGGAAAAATGGAGAGGAATGGGTGGGTGGGTGAGAACGTCCTCAGCTAATGCTGCTGTGGGTGACGTTTTTCTTGCGAGTGGTTTCTCTTCGCTTTGGAGGCGGGCTGGCGGGGATGTGGCGCTGCTTGCAGGTACAGTTTTGATGTCCCTCAAGCCCACCTGTGGGGACTGTCGTACCTGTTAGGTTCGTAGATGGTGGTTCTGAGTTGTTGGTGCTTGGGTAGCGCCTGTGAGCAGAGCCCTTGCCTACCCCCTCATTCTGTCCCTGCCGGCGCATGATGCAGCGGTGCTCCACAGCCCTTAGAAGCCAGGCACCCCTTCCCCGGCTGCACGCAGGGCTCGATAGCCGCGGGGCTGCCCGGAGCTCTCTGGGGGTGCGCAAAGGGGGTGTTGGCCCTGTGTGCGGCAGGCGTGCCGTGCTGGGGGGGGATTCGAGGGGAAACGGCTGCTTCCGAGCATCTCAAGTCAGCGATGAGCTTTGCTTAATTATTGCAGCCAGCGCTCCGGGGGTGCCCGCTGCACGGCCGCGCAGTGGGAGGCTGCAAACAGGCCGTCGGAAAGCAGCGCGATGCCATGGGCCTGTACCCGCTGAAGCTCTGGTTGCCACAGGCTGGGGGTCCATCTTGCCACCCTTGCCTCTCCCACTGGCAATGCCCCCGCCGCTGTTTGGGGGTGGGCAGCAGAGCAGCCGGGGCTGCAGAAGAGTTTCCTTGTGGCTTTTGTTTTTTTTTCCCCGGTGAGTTTTTGGTCCTGTTGCTGGTGTTGAAGAGCCAGTATGATGCTTTTGGCTTCATCAGCTTCTGGCAGGAGTATTCTGCTCTTTCTCTCTTTTTTCTTTTTTTTTTTTTTTTTTTTTTTTAACAGGACTTGCTACACAGCCTAGCAAAGGAGTAGGCAATGGCCCTTGCTCACCTGCCCGTCAATGCCAGGTGAAGGAGCAGCAGGGATTTTGTTCTGCAAGGCAGTGAGCCGGCGGAGAGCACACAGGGGCTGTCCCTGCTCTCTGATGCTCCCTCCGCGAAGGAGCCTTTTCCCTTCCTCCGCTGGTGGGAGCCTCCAGCGAGCGGGGCTTGCGGCTGGGCACCTTCCTGCCTGCTGCTCCTCCGCCCCAGAGAGCCGGTCCTGCAGGGTCAGGCGGCTTCTTCTGGGTTTTTGTGGGGGGTTTGTTCCTGAAAGGATAAGTTGTCTTTTTTTTATTATTTCTAGGCTTAAAAGGTTGCAGAGCACTGGTCTAGGTGGTGTTTCCTACAGGAATTCAGACCGGGGCAGGGGAAAGTAACTCAGGTGATCACCTGTGGCTGATCACCTGCTGCTAGATGGAAGGTGAGACCTGCTCCGCGGGTGAGTGTGGAAGAACAGCCAGTGCCGCAGAGATGGTTTAACTGTCTGGAAAATGCCAGCTATGCAGGCTGGCTGCTGTGGGGAGATTTTCCAGGGGTATTTTGACCAAGGATCAATAACTTTGTCCTGCGTAGTGGGCTGGCTGAAGGTGCCGCCAGAAGCAGAAGGCAGCTGGGGCACCTCTGCGACGTCCCCGTGGTGGTGAAGAAGCCAGACAACCAAAAACCCCGCGCGGGGTGCGTGGGCTGCCTTGCTGCTAGCTGAAGGGGTGGTGTGCTGGTCATGGGGAGGGTTCGTTCGTCGGTCTGCGTCACTGAGATGCTGTTGTCCAGTTGTCCTCACAGGTGCCCAAGGCCTGACCTGAGCACCAGGGTGGCCACAAACTCGCACCATCTGTTAGCAATATGAAACTGATGTTTAATCAGTTTAATAGCTGGCATCTGTGGGAGGTTGGATACATCTTCAGGTGCCAAATGGGGACCTTCAGGGATGACCAAAGCTTGGCCAGACCCAGTCCCATTCAAACCAGCTCTCTGCAGGTCAGCTGTGGCTGAAGTGATGGAGAGCCCTGAGCTGCGCCATCCCTCTGGAGCACGATTTCTGCTCTGTTGCAGGTGAATCTGGGAACTGGGGGAGGAAGCCATGGCTTGCTCTTCTTCTAGCTGGTTTTTGTACACCTAGAGGAAGGCTGCGTTTTGGAAAAGCCCAAGTCCTGGCTTTTTTTTCTTGCCCCCCCCCCCCCGGAACGGCGCTCTGGCATTTGAGGTAAGGTGGCTGAAAACATGGCTGTGGAGCGAGGGTGAGAAAGGGGAAGGTCTCCATCCCCGCCCCGTGAGAGCAGGGGGAGAAGCTGGGCTGGTGATGGCCCTGCCACAGGAGAAGGCCCCTGGACGGCATTTCGGGCCAAGCCCTGTGAGAGCGCGGCGGCTCTGCCTGCTGCTGCCCCGCGGGAGGAGAGCCCAGGGCGTCTCTTTGGGAACGGGCAGGGCCCCGACCTCGCCCTTACACCCCGGGCCCGACCCCCAGCGTTGCTGCCGGGCTGAGGGGTGGGATGGAGGGGGCTGCTGGTCCCCGTCCCAGCCCCGCGGGACAGGAGAGCGGCCTGGGAGCCTGCGCTGGGGACCGGGGAGGGTCCGCAGACCCCAGAGGGCTTTACGGAGAGGGGCTGCACCCCTTGGGGGGCAAGAGGAGGGGACGCGGGTCGCGACAGAGACAAATGCTGAGCAGGGCCCGTGGGGTGGGGGGGGCAAGAGCAGTGCGGCGAGGGGGGGGTCCCTGGGCAGCGGGAGGGGGGACTGAAGGATGCTGATGGGTGCTCGGCTTGGGGAGCCCCAGACTCCAGAGGAGGGGGATCGGGGGGCAGAAGCCGTCCCCGCTTCACCCCGGGGGCGGGGGGCGGGCACTTCCCCCCTCCCGGTGGAGCCCGGGGCGGCACCGCCCGCCGTCCCCGCTCCCGCCGCCCCCCGGAAAATGCACCTTTCTCCCCCAAAGGAGCGGTGAGTGGGGGTCCTGCGGCTCTGCCCGGGGGGGGGACGGGGACAGGGGGGCGCGGCGCAGCCCCGGGGGTCGCGACATGGGGTGACAGAGTGGGGAGGGAGCCGGGGGGGGGGGGGGGGCCGTGAGGCCCGGGTCTGCACGTCGGTCCCCGCTGTGCGGGGGGGGGGGGGGCGGCAGCATCCCTCCCCGCCCCTCGCTGGGTTTTGGGGGGGGGGATTCTGGGGGGGTTTGCGGTTGTTTTTGTTTTTACTGCAACTTCCCAAGGAAAGTTGCCAGCCCGCGGAGCCGGGAGCTGGGAGCCCGGGAGGCAAACCAGGGCCCGAGCCCCCTTCCCGCGGCCCCCCCCGGCCCCCAAGCCCCGCTGCCCGGGGGGCTTCCCCGCTGGAGCAGCCCCGGGCCGGAGACACCGGGGGGGGGGGGCAGGGGTCCGCTGCTCCTCCCCCGCGCTGCCGGGGGCTTTGGGCTGGCGCAGAGCGGAGCCCGCGGGGGGTGGGGGGGCTCTGGAGCCGCTCCCCGCGGGGCGCAGAGACCCCCAGCTCGTCGCTCGGGTGAGCGGGGGGTGCGGCCCGGGAAGGAGAGACGCCCGCCCCCCCCCCCCCCCCCCCCCCGCCGCGGGGCCCCCCCCGCCGAGCCGGCGGCAGCTCCGGGAGCGGGGCCGGGCGGTACGAGCCGCAGCTGCCCGGGGCTCGGCCCCCCGTCCCCGGCTGGGGAGCGGCGGGGGGCCCCGGAGCTCCCCCCCCGCGGAGCTCGCTGCCTGCCTAGGTACGGGGGGGGGTCGGGGGGCTGTGGGGGCGAACCGGGCGGGTTGGTGCTGGCTCCTTGCCGGGGAGGCGGCTGCTGCGGCTCCGGTGCTGCCATGGCGGGGGGTGGGGGGCGGCGGGGGGGCCAGGTCAAGTTTTGGAGGCGTTGGATGGTTTTTTGGACAAACTGGATCCTGCTTTTCCGCCTTGGGGTGCAAGGCCGGAGCGGGGGCTTTCCCCCCCCCCGCCCCTCGGGAGAGGGACGGGGGGAGCAGCCCCGTGGGGTGCCGGGGGATGCGGGGTGGGGGGGCTGCTGCCGGAGGGTCCGGCTGACCGGTGAGAGGGGTTCGGCCCGGCCTCGGGCACCGGGCAGGAGCCGGGCGGTGCGGCGGGGGGGGGTGAACGCGGGGATGGCCGCTGCGGTCTGGGACCGGCACTGGGGCGCGTTGGGGCTGCGGCGGGCGCTGAGGGTCTCTGTCCCGACCCCGAGCCGTTTCATCGCCCCCCCCAGCAGGGAAAGGTGTCCCTCCTCCCCTTCCCGGGCAGGGTCCGGCGGGCAGCGCGGGGGGAAGACGGAGCATCTCGGTGAAACGCTCGCAGGGAAGGGCTGAGTTAACATAAAACGCAACGAATCCCTTCTGCGAGCGCCTCGCACCTTCCCCTGCTCGCTCGGGAAGGGCTGGTGCTGCTTTGCTAATAGGAAAACAGCACCGAATTGATTCCTGTGCCGGATGGGTGCTGCAGTCGGTCGGTGCCTCTCCGGGTGGTGCCGTGCAAAGCTGCGGAAGTTGCTGCTTAGAGCTCATTAGGAAAGGGTGTTCTGGGGAAAAAGCTTTGAAAGAAATGGGAAATTGGAAAAAAATGGAGGGTTTTTGAAAGAGAAGTTTGCCCTTCTGCAGAGAAAGTTGGTTGTGAAAACTTCTGTGTTTTCATACTTTAAAAAGCTACCAGGGAACATTGAAAGAAATGGAGCCTCTTAATTAGATACGGCGGTTTTTCAGGACACAGGGAGAGGCTGATTTGGATAAATCTCCATAATGTTGTGCTATGAAGATGTCAGTGTGGATTTCCAGCACTGAACAGCAAAGCGTCCCCTGAGCTGAGCTCGGTCCATACATGACACGAGTTTAGCACGTTCTCAGTGAAGATTTCACCGAGCGTTTATCCATTGTACGTAGAGGAGAGGAAGCCTCTTGCCTGGGGTAGGAGGTTGGGGGCCGAGACGGGCATCTCCCAGCCCTGACCGAGCCGTGCTGTCATTTCGGGTTTCGAAGAAACCCTCCTGTTGCTGTTACCCCGGGGGTGGGCTGCCGGGGTCTTGCAGAGGGGGTCCCCCGGCCACGCCAGGCCAGCGTGGCTGACGTTTTACGCTATAATGCACTGCAGTTTCCACCTTTGCCTGTTAGAATCCAAGCCTGGGTGGTTTGGGGGAGGTTGATCACCCCCACAGTGCCTGAGCCAGTGAGCGTCCGAGGTGAGCTGGAAGGTGGTACCCCCATATCAAGCAACTGTCCTCCCGAGGCAAACCCGGCCCTTCCTCCCGCGTGACGGGTGGGCTCTGGGGCTGTGTGAGGTTGGCAGAGGGGATGGGGGGGCTCCGGTGCGGACAGGGGGGAGGTTTGAAGTGCGGTGCTGAGGATGTGTGCCTGGGCTCAGGGTTCGGGGATCGCGCTCTGTGGGCTCGCAGCAGTGATCTCCCGGCGCAGATGGCGGGTAGCAAGGGGGTGCTGGCCCAGTTCGCGTTGGATTTGCTTGTTGGGTGTTTGCGGGGGACCCCAAACCCCTTTTGCATAGCAGGAAATACCCGGCTTGGAGAAATCCCCTTCAGCATCGCACGATGCCTGCGGTGGGGTCTGGCTCGGAAGAGCAGCTTCCTGACGTTTAGGATGGATCTCGCGTACACCTCACCTGGGAAAACCCCTGTGGGGAGGAAGGCAGTCGAGCTTCCCCGCTGCAGGAATCGATTCCTGGGGAATGGCATCATCTAAACCCTGCAGCGACCCAGAAGCCGGGCTGGTCCCCTTGCACGTGGCCACGGCAGAGCGGCGGGCGCAGAGCAGCCCCTCGGGTGAGGCTGGGGAGAGCCACGGAAGCCAAAGGCAAGATCTGAGCTGGAAAAGAGATTAGGAAAGCAGCGAAGGGCTTAAAGGGCTCCTGCAGAAGAGACGTCCACACACAGAGCGACTGAAAATGTCGCCCGTTAAATGCTCCTGAGGTAACTCGCGCAGCTCTGCGTCTCGGTGTGGCCACTCTGCGGATTGCCGTGGGGTTTCCAGCCCCTCCTGGAGCTCCTCTGTTAGCGGCTGAGATGCTCTAGCGCACGTTTGCTCCGGGCCTGGAAGAGGAGCCGAAGCCAGGAGCGATGGAGGGGGAGCAGCTATTGAGCATCCCTGCTAAAAAATCTAAAGGCAGCTATTTCTTACTTTGTTTGCTTTATCCTAACTCCTTGTGTCACACCTTGCAGGCTGCCTCGCTAGTGGGGAGCGTTTGCCATGGACAACAGTCACGTAAGCAGATACCACTTAAGCGGTGAGTACTTCTGAGCGAGCCCCGGGGTCGGGTTCTGGGGCAGCGCTGGCCGGGGCTCGCGTGCCCAGCTGGTCTCGGGAGGGACTGCTGATCCCCGCTGCTTTCAGCAGGAGGAACCCTCCGCTGCACGTGCACACGGGGTGTAGTTTCCTAATACAAGGGTAAAACCCTTAAAACCCCCAAGTTTCCAACATCAGGTGCTCTGCCCTGGATAACAAGCAGGTACAAGTAGGAAGCAGGTTTCCAGCTCAGCTGGGATTTGTACCTGGAGTTATTCAGGAGTGGGAGCCAGTAAAGGGTTGTTTTGCCCCAGTTTTGTCCCCCTGCAGTAACAGGAGTCTGTGAACTCCTTGGAGCTGGATGGCACCGAAAACCTCCGTGTGCGGGAGAGCGCTGGAAAGCTGTGGTGCTTCCCTCTGCGTCCCTGCCCCGGGAATGTGGGGGACAAATCCCAGCCCTCTGCGGACCGTAAGGGGCTTGGGTGGGGGTGGAGGAAGCAGGACCTGGCTCCTACCCGAGGCTTTACCCTGAGATCCCTCAGGGCTGCTCGTGGCCCTCTGGGGAGGGTCCAGCCCCGGCGCTTTGGGTGCAAATAGTTGGCTCCTACGGATACATCCCTTGGCTGGCTCCTGGCAGGGAGGTCTGGGGAGTGGGGGAAGCAGCGGGTCGTCCCTCTGCTCGGATGCGATGTGGGAGCTTGCTCTGGCTCTGGAGCTGCTGCTGAAGCGGGGAGCACCGCGGCGTGACGTGGGGGGACTCCCCAGCAGCGCTCTGTCGTGAGAAATCTTGCCCCCCCCCCCCGCTTTTTTTTTTGTGTTACGCTGAGCAATTGGTGTCGGTTCAGTCGCTGGTGTGATGGAGGCTGGTGCAATGCAGCAGCAGCCGCTCAGCGCACCATCACCGGGCGGCTGTGTCCTCCCCGCGCTGCAGCTGCAAGCCCGCGCTCTCTCCTCCCTGGATCGCAGCAGCCGCCGTGGTGGGGGTTTCCCCTGTTTCCAAAAGCTTTTTGTTTGGTTGGGTGGTGTTTTGTGGTTTGGTTTTTTTTTTCCCTCCTATTTCTGGATTTTCTTGGCATCCCCAGCCCGTGGGAAACCAGGCAGCAGCGAGGGTTTCCCTGCAGTGCAAAGGGCGATGCAGACGTGCACCGAGCACATCTGGGAGCGGGATGGATCCGAGTCCCCGAGCCCCCGGCACCCCTGCGGCGACGCAGCCGTTCGCTGATCTTCCTTCCTTGCTTGCGGGGGGACGGGGCCGAGAAACGCGCGCCCGTCGCCTCCCGGGCGAGCAAAGCGAGGACTGTGATTTTTGTGGCGTGCGAAGCTGCTGCCTGACACCGTCTGCAGCCCACCCGTGCGGGACGCTGTGGTTTACCCCCTGCCTTGGCCAACCCCGTCCTCCTAGTTTAGAGCCGAGTGTCTGGCGCAGGAGCCACGGAGGATGAAGCCGTGCCCGGGGCCGCGGCCGGCTGACGGTGCCTCTCGTCCCCCCGCAGTCACCACGAGCCCGCCGCGGTGGGAGATCGGCGTCTACGCCGCTGGGGCCCTGGCGCTGCTGGGAGTAGCCGCCGTCAGCCTCTGGAAGCTCTGGCGATCCGGCACCTACCCGGCGCCTTCCCCCTTCCCCAACTACGACTACCGATACCTCCAGCAAAAGTACGGGGCGGCGCATTCGGACGCCAAGCACAAGGTAAAAGGGCGCAAGTTTGGCTCGCGTCCTTTCCCTTTGCAACACGTGAGGTGCTGGGGGGGGCGAAAATATTGCCTGCATCCTCTCGCTGGGGGGAAACCCATCGTCAGGGAGCTGGTGCTGCTGGGGGGCTGGGGGTCAATGCGGAGCTGTGAACAGGGCTTGGGGGGTGTGGGGTTTGCTGCTCCGGCAGCTTGAGACCGAGCAGGGGCTGTAGGGCATCCAGAAAGCGCTGGGGAATCCAAGCTGTCCCCAGCGTTGTACGGAGGGATGGGGTCGCATCGCCTGGTTTTCCTTTCCCTGTTGGCAGCGAGGGATGGCCCCGGGCTCGCAGAGGGTGCTGGATAAGACGTCGCCCGTCCGCAAGAGCAGCCTGCGGACAGACGATACCTTCGAGAGCATCAGCGAGCTGGGGAGCCTGGAGCTGATGAGCAGAGACCTGGGCTTGGCCCCCTATGGCCCCTTGAAGAAATCCATCTCGGCCGACTCGCTCAGCTCCATCTCCTCCATTGGGAACAACTTTGGGCAGGATTTCACAGTGGGGCAGGTGGAGGTGTCCATGGAGTACGACGGGAAGGCAGCCACCTTGCACGTGACGCTGCTGCAGGGCAAGGACCTGCTGGAGAAGGAGGACGCTCGCTTCGAGTCCTGCTTCATGCGCATCAGCCTGCTCCCGCCTGAGCAGATCGTCGGCATCTCCCGGGTGAGCCGCTTGCCCCCCCTTGCACGAACCCCCCAGGTGTGCGTGGCATCGCTTGCCACGTGCTCGCTGCAGCCTTCGCTTTTGGGTCGCAGAGTCCTTCGGCCGAGCTCCCCACGGCAGCGACGGGTGCCTGGGAGCAGGGAGGTCCAGGGATGTTGGGGCTGGGTGCGGATGGCACAGGATTTTTGGAGTCCTGCTCTGGGGGGGTTCAGTGTTCTGTGGTGTAGGGGGGTCCCAGGTGGGTTTGAGCATCAGAGACCCAGCAGAGGCAGAAATTCCTCTCTATTTACCGGGACGTGCGATGGCTTTGCCATCTCTGAGCGCAGCTTGCGGCAAGTTTTCCTGCTCGACTTTCCCAGCTCCGGGGGCCGGGGGTGCTGCGGAAGGTGCAGGAAACGGTCTGGGGGGATTTGGGGAGAGGCAGCGTTTGGGCATGCGCTGCTGGCGTTGTGCTGAGTCCCCACACGCTGGGTTTGCCCCAGCGAAGCCCGAGCGCGGTGCCCGCGGCAGCCGCAATGCTGTCCGTCCCTCCCACACACGATGCTGTGGCCGAAGATCCAGGTGGCTGCACTGGCAAGGCCAGAACCAGGAGTGGTTTTGGGGCAAAACCTCCCTTTTTAAGTGCCCCAAAAGCTGATCTTGGAAAGCAGGAGGCTGTTTTCTTTCAGCAGCTGCTTTTTGCAAAGCTCAGGGTCAGCCAGTTTGATTTAATCAGGATATTCCAGAAAGGAGCAGAGAGCTTCATCCCGCCAAAGAAACCTTTCCACGGAGGGGAAGTACCCTTCCAGCGACCACAAAACCCCTGCCTTTAAAATATTTCCACAGCACCCTTTTAAGACCGTTTTTCTATCCAAAGATCCGTCTCTTTATTTATGCTCTGGAGAGATTTATTATTTAGCATCGTTATTTATAATTCACCAGCACTATTTACCCTCTTTTGCTGTCCTGAGACAAGTCATGAAGACATATTCGGTGCTTTAATGCTTTACAGTACTTGTGGTTTTTTTTTTTAAATAGCAGCTAACATCTCTGCTGTACCAGAGATCCCAAAATACAGCGCCGGCTGCAGACAGCCAGTCATCAGCGCTGCAGAGCAGACAGCTGCAAACCCGCTTTGCCCGGCGAGGCTCGTTAATCGCCGGGGCCTCTGGAAGCCGGTGGCATCTGATGGGAGAGCGAGGGAGGGGGTGATGGAAGGTGCCACCTCACGAGCTGCTTCTGTCCCTCAGCCCAGGGATGGGAGCAGACAGATGGACACGAGGAAGTCCTCGGGATGAGATGAGCCATCTCCCTGCCATTGCTGGGGAGCCCGGGCGGCTTTAGGGGTGATGCAGCCTGGGGGGTTCGGGGCTGAGCCCCCTGATCCTGCAGTGGGATCCCTTTCTCCCCACAGCACCAGGTTGGGATGGGTGGTGGGGAGCCGTCCAAGGCTGCGGCTTTTCATCCCGTGGGAGCACTGGGCCTCCTTTTAGGACAAAACCCTGGTTTGTGGGCGGTACCTTGGATGCCGAAAGAAATAGGGCTGCAGTAGGGGAAAAACCAGTCTCTAAAGCCGTGATTTCAGCGCAGTTCCCCCCACCGGCACTTTGGGACCAGGTAGCGACCAGCACCCTGCAGGACGGGGCCCTGGGGAGCTGCTGCTGCCTTCGCTCCAAGTGAATGGCGTGGCGTAAAGATGATGACTTCCAAAAAGCATCGTCCCCGTTTGGCACATTCAGGGGCTGCGAAGCCCCTCGGGCTGGGGGTTGCACCCCCTTGGCCACGTCCCGTAGCCTGGAGGGCTGAGCTCCTGGCGCACAGGGATGCCTGGCTCTCGCAGCTGAGAGCACCACACCAACCTCAGATCTGTATGAAAAGAATTAGTGGGCAACGGGGCAGGTCACAGCCCCTGTTGTCTACCCCAGTCACTGCGCAGCCGCTGTGGTCAGCTGGGAAATAACTTTTGTCCCCGTCCTGGGGGATGCCCTGCCCTCACCGTCCCAAAGCCACACGCTCCTCGCAGTTCCCACAAGGGAAACGGGGCAGACCTTGGCTGCGGCCCCAAAACCCAGTGGGTACCACAGCAACCCCCCATTCCCTGCGGCAGATCCAGCGGAGCGCCTACGCCGTGGCCTTTGACGAGCACTTCTCCATCCCGCTGGACCCGTCGGCGCTGGAGGAGAACAGCCTGCGCTTCTCCGTCTTTGGCATCGACGAGGACGAGAGGAACGTCAGCACTGGCGTGGCCGAGCTCAAGCTCTCTGACCTAGACCTGGCCATGCGTCCCTTCAGCGCCTGGCTCTACCTGCAGGACATGAACAAGGTGAGTGCGTGGGGGTCTGCTCTATCCCCGCCCAGGATTTTGGGGGCTTTCTCCTCCTCGGGAGCTGGGGTTGATGGGTGACAGCTCTCTGTGTCCTGCAGGCGGTGGACACGGTAGGGGAGATCCTGCTCTCCCTGAGCTACCTGCCCACAGCTGAGCGCCTGACGGTGGTGGTGGTCAAAGCCAAGAACCTTGTGTGGACCAATGGCAAAGTGACCGCAGGTGAGCAGGGGGTGCCTGCTGGGCACAGGGGTCCTTTGGCCTTCCGTGGGCTGGAGGTGGCCTTTTGTCCTCGTTTATCCTACTACATCACACGGTCCTCCCGCTGAGGACTGACCCTACCAGGAAGGTCCTCCAGAGATGGTTTCCCCCACCTTCTCCATATTGCAGGGGAAATGCATGACTGACCGTGGGGTTTTTCTCTCCCACCACCCCAAGCAGATCCCTTCGTCAAGGTGTACCTGCTGCAGGATGGGAGGAAGATCAGCAAGAAGAAGACAGCGGTGAAGAGGGACGACGCCAACCCCGTGTTCAACGAGGCCATGATTTTCTCGGTGCCGGCCATCGTGCTCCAGGTCTGTCCTGGCTCAGGGAACACATTCTAGGCTGGGGGGCACGTCCCATCACTCCTCAAGGTCCCCAAACACCTGTGCTAGTGAGGGCTTCCAGGGGTGTGCGGGGCTCTGGGGGCATCGCAGGAGCGGTGGGGTGGGGGCCATTATATGCATATATGGTTTGGGGGCATGTATGCATAGGGTAGGGGGTGTAGGGGGATGTGTATTTATGGGGGATATGTATTTATGTGGTATGGCTGTTGCAGGAGGCCACGTGTGTGTGTGGGATGGGGACACAGGGGGATGGGGATGTGTAGGGTATGGTTGTGTAGGTGGATGGGCGCATGTTTGGGTTTAGGGGATGTCGGAGTGTGGTGGGAGGGTATAGGAGGATGTATATACACAGGGTGTGGGTGTGTGCGGGGATGAGCATGCACAGTTCTCAGGTGTGGGGGGATGGTACAGAGGGGTGCGTATACTTGGGTTATAGCTATTTTGGTGGGCATGTATTTATGGGGTGGGGGTCATAGGGGATGTGTATGCGTGGGTTAGTACTGGGGGGAGCGTTTGCGTGCGTGTCTGGCTGGGGAGGGAACGGGGACCTGTATCTATGCGGGGGTTGGTGCAGCGACCGCTCAGTGCTGGACTGCTGTGACGGCCTCGTGCTGCCCCACAGGACCTGTCCCTGCGGGTGACGGTGGCTGAGTGCGGCGAGGACGGCCGCACCGACAACACAGGCCATGTCCTCATTGGCCCGGCGGCCAGCGGGATGGGCATCACGCACTGGAACCAGATGCTGGCCACGCTGAGGAAGCCCGTCTCCATGTGGCACCCGCTCCGGCGAAACTAGGCTGCTGGCCAGGAGCCCATCATGGCCCTGGGGTCCCGCACCCCGACACGGCTCTGCCCGGGGACAGCGAGCGGAGGGGGGCTGTGCCCGGCTGGGGGCTTGGCCCGGAGCTGCCCCGGCACAGCGTCCGCAGCCGAGCAGGGTTGAACGAGACTTTGCAGCGTTGAAACGGCAGAGCTGCTGGCGCGCCTTGGCTGGAGCATCTCGCTGCTGAAATATGCGGAGGACGGAGCAACTCCTCGGCTGCGTCTCTCCCCATCTGGGTTGCCCTCGCATGCGCTGGGGGCTGCGGACAGGATCTTCAAATGGACCAAAACCAGCAACAACCTCCCCAAACCGCTCTTCGACCGTGTGCTCCCCGGCAGTCCCCCGCAATCGGTGGTGCCCTCAGACGAGGGCCCCAAGGGCTTCTGGGGAGGGGGTGGATTTCGTGGGGAGGCAGTTTTTGGTTGAACGGGGCGGGGAAATGGAGGGGGGGTTGATAAAAGTGTCGGCACAGCGTGGTTTCTCTCGGCGTGTGTGGTTTGTCTGTTGGTTTTGGAGGGATTTTGGTGCGCTGCACCAGGGCTGAAATGTTTCAAACAAGAATGGAAAACCAGAGAAATAACAGCAGAGAAAGAAATTGTTATAGATGTTTTTTTCTTCCATCTCTTTTCAAGCAGAGTAAGTCTCTGCCCATCTCTCCGCTGGCGGCACGGGGGTCTCTGGACTTGACGAGTGGTTTTTCAGCCTCTTGGGTTTGAGCTCAGATCCAGGCTGCGTCATCTCCTAAAGGTCCAACATTGTCGGAGTCAGCTTTTCTCACCCTGGCCCCTTTTCCCAGCGGAACCAGCCCTCAGGGCTGCTCCTGACAGCACAGCAAAATCCTGCTCTCTTAACGCTAATCTTGCAACTGGGCATTATTTTTTACAGCCCCTGGAGTCACGCTTTGACTTGCTCATCCCAAAACTCACTCATTTTTTCCAAAATCTGGGTGCAGAGGGAATGCCTTGGCCCTGTGACCAAAGGCAGACGTAAGCGCACCCCGATTTCATCATTTTTAAGCCAAACTCCTGTTTCAGGGGGAAGGGAGAGGAAAAAGCTCTTTACATGCTGTCTGCTCGGGGGCTCCTGGCCCAGGCAAGGACCAGCCCCTGGGTACGGTTTGGGTTGTTTGGGCAGCCGGTGCCCGCTCTGTTTTCTGCAGGGTGACAGATGGAGGGCTCTGATGGACCCCCCCGACGGTGTGGGCTTGTGGGCAGAGGATGCCACGGGGACACATCCCTCGCCTGTGCTGCAGCCTCAGCTCTTCTCTGCCTGAAGAAGGCTGGCAGAAAGCCTGACAGGGAAACCTGGGGGCGTTTGGGGCCGTTTGGCAGAAACCAGGTGCCACGGGGTGAGCGTGATCAGGCATGTGGCTGCTTGAATGATTTGAGCAGGAAAAGAAAGTGTGAATGAGCCGTTCATTATCGCTGATTAAAGGTAATGTCGTGGTGGTACCCCGAGCTGGCAGCAATCTTCCTTTCTGCTCATCTGTCTTCTCTGCCTTTCGTTTTGGGACCAGGCTGCAATTTCTCCATTGCGTCTTCCCCCTCCGCAGCTCCTCGCAGGCGCTGCGCTGGCTCTTTCACTGCTCACAGTAGCACAGATTTTCTTCTCCCACGCTCCGTCTCTTGCTCCTCCCCACCTTTCCCTCCAGGAGCCCCGATGTCCCATCTGCTGCCACGAGAGCCGGTGCCATCGCTCTGCGGGCTGACGCACGGCCAGCCCTGGGGACCGAGGCACGAGCCAAGGCGATGCTCGGAGCCAAGGCAGGCGCAGGCAGCCTGAGTTTGCCCAGGACTGGGGCTGCAGATGGAGGGTTTTTCTGAAGGATGAGGTTCACTAAAGGATAAGGAAAGGTTTTTTGGAATGTGCTCACAGCCTGCGTTAACAGGCACTGAGGTCTGGTGGAAAATTTGCTGATTAGGTCCCTCCTCTAGCATTTGGGAAGAGAGACAGACCTAGAAATGTTTGGCTGTCTTGCAGCCCCTGCAAACTGCTGAGCCTTTGGGCAGGATGAGTGCCTTCCACTGGTGCCGAAATCACCAGTGGGCAAGATCTGTGATGTTCAGCCCCAAAATGATGGGGCATGTGTGGTTTGGGGCTTTTTACGGTGCCCCTCTCCAGCCATTGCTCTGTGGAGGGATCTCGGCACCTTTCCCTTCATCCTGGGGACAAAAAGCGTTTGTTGAGCTGCTCCTCGGGGGTACCTGTGCGATGCGTCAGTGCCTGCTCAGAGCCATCCGGAGAGGGGACAGGGCAGGGAGCTGAGGCTGGATGGAGAGAGGCTTTGGAGATGAGGATCAGCAGGCAGCAAACGCCGTGGGAGATGGATGAATTTTGGGGATACGGGAACAGGGAATGGGTCCAGAAGGGACGGGCGATGCTGAACGCGAGGCTCCCTCCTGCCTGGGAGGGCTGCACAAGACTCAGGCAGCTGCAGGGGACCTCGGCCTCTGAGGAGCTTTGCAGCAAGGGCAGGACAGGGAGAAGAAGGCATCTCCTCAGCAGGGCGGGGAATGGAACGGCGCGCAGTGGAGAGGGAGAGACCTCGCCAGTGCTACCGAGAGGGACGGTGAGCGAAGGCAGTGGACGGCAGCTCTCCCGGAGCCGTGGGAGTGTGTTTCGGAGCAGCTGGGTGATTTGGAGCAGCTTGGCAAGGTAAGGACTTGAGGCCTCTCTGTCCCCACGAAGCCCCAGAGCAGGGTTGAGCCCTGCACGGGCCAGAGACTGCAGTGTGGGCTCAGCCCCTTTGCACGGTGGGGAGGGGACGCAGCCCGGCTCTGCCTGCGCCCAAAGGGCAGCCTGGGGCTTTGGGTCTTGCTGGCTGCTGTGTGGACACGCCAGCCCACTCTTAACTCTGTAGCCGTGCTGGGAGGATTGCTGGACTGGGAAAACGGAGCTGGAGGCATCCATTTTCCCAGCCATCCTCCTGGAGGAGAGGGTCACCCGGGGTTTCCAGCTCCTCCCACGCTCCTGCTCACAGCCATTTATCTCTATACTGTAGCAGGGAGAAATGTCACAGCGACAGCTGATTGCTTTAGGTGTTTTAATATCCGTCTTTACCGGCATTCTCCAGCCTCTCTGTGTACATCCGTTACTCTGCCAATAAGGATAACCGGGACAAATAAAGTTGCTCTCCTTCCTCTGTCTTAGCTCCGTGGTTTAGGGAGGCCCAGTGACTATTTATTCAGGCACGCTGGCTCCAAGCTGTCTGCCACCCAAAAATGAGAGCTCCCATTCTCCTCTCGGGCTCAGCACGGCCCTGGAGCTTTAATAGCATCTTTGGTTTATGTAGTCTGACCTGTAACTTCAAGGTTAAAAAAGAAGTATTCAGATCCTTCATTTCTCCTTCTCTGCCTTTTTGCTCTTTCTCTGGCTGGTCAGTTCGCTGAGCTTCTTGTCTAGGCGCCGCTGGAGATGGGCTCTCTTGGCTGGGTCCAGGGACTTGTCTTTGGAGCCGCTCCCGGGACAGAGAACCCCTTCTCTGCTGATCCTCTGCCGCGCGTGGGCCTTGGCCTTCTCCCCGCAGCCGTGAACCTATCGGAGAGAGAACGGACACCGGTGGCAGGTGGCAAACAGGGCAGCGACCACGCATCTAAGAATCAGGCGATTTTATTCCTGGAGGCTGGAATTCCTCTTCCACCTGCTTTGTGCCCCCCCTAAAACCATCTCCTGTTTATTTATAGATCCTCTGACAGGAAACAAAATATAATTTCTCTCCTTAGGGAATCTGTGCAGCAGGTGAATCATCCTTTTGGACAGTTTAACTGTCTCCTTCCAAACCTTTGAACATCGGGGGGAAACTCGCACTCCTCAGGTGAACAGCTGGATCTTTTATGGTTCCCACATGAGAGCTAGAAACAAAACTGAGCTCCTAATTCCTAATGTTTTCTGCTAATACAGTATGACTTGGGAGGGAAAAAGAGTGAAACAGGAAAGGTGACTTGGGAAATGAGAAGAGATCTTTTTAGCTGTATCTCTGTCTCTTTAGTGTAATTAGATCCGTTTTCTGTATTGGAATTAGCATTTTGAAGCTTTTTTTTTTTAATTCCATGCAGGCAAGCCTTTTCAAAAACCAGTCTGTGCAGAAGCCCAGGCCATGTTTAAGGTGCATTAAGCCAAGTTCAACACCATCTTGAATCATTTCCACCAGGTCTAAATTAAAGATCCTAAAAATTTACCCCTTCTGCTTGGTCCATCCCAAAGTCATTTGCTGTTTTCATGAACATAAGCTGATCTGAGGATCCCAGCCCGCTCTTTCAGTGCCGTGATGAACCTTCCTGTCCCGTCAGCGCTGCCAGAGCAGGCTGTCAATGACTGGGAATAGCCATGCACAGCACCCGGCAGGCACCTCCGAGCCGAGACTGGGACTGCCCGCTCTGAACCGGCTGTCGCTAACAGCCCCTCCAGACCAACTTTAACACGGGCAGTAACTCCCGTGTCGGCAGGTGCTGGAGTGCAGGCTGAGCACCATTCAGTGGGGTCCACTGTCCTGCACTGGATGGGGAGGGGTTCAGCAGCTGGGGACTGCTGAGGGAGAACAGGAGCTCTTTCTGAGCAGGGACCCTTCATACGCAGGGGCTCCAGCCCCTCTGAGATGGCTCCGGGTATGTGCTGGCCCCTCTTAGCGCCAGGCATGGGTAGGAAGTCCCAGGCTATTTCACATCGAAGTCTGATAATATCTGGAAAAAGGGCTGAACTTCAAAAAGCAAGAAAAACTCGTTGACATGGACTTTATCCTTCCAATTGTTTCTCATTGCAGTCCTCATTACAATTCAACAGGGAGAGGCGATTCTGCAGGAAATAAATTTATATCCCAACTGATTGTGAATGACCATAAATACAACTGTTCTTTGCCATGGAAACAGATAGTACTTGACAAGGCGAAAATCTATGCGGAGGATTTATAGGTCAGCTCGCTAAATGTTGCTAAGCTCTGGTAGGCTCCACGTGGCAAAGAGCTATGCCTGGGTGATGCAGGATGAGAGACGATGGGCGCAGGAGGCTGCGGCTGAATGGGAAATCATCACCTCTCAGCCCATGTACTCGTCACAGCCACGTCAGTGCTGCCCACAGGGCTCAACCCCAAGCCCAGCTTACCACGAAGCATCACACTGTCAACCCTGGAGCCTTAAACTTAACTGCCTGCCTCTGCACCTGAACAGTCTGACACCAGTTTAAAATTATTTTCTTTCCTTCCCAGACCTGAGGATGAAAGGGCTGTCAAGCAGCTATGGAAGAACAGCAAGGAAGAAGCTGTTGGTTCAGTGGCCATCACGTTAGCACTCCCACGGAGGTGCAGGATGTTACAAGGCTGCTGAGATGCCTGTTCGAGTCCTCCACCGCAAGAAAGCAGAGCAGAGGAGGCTGAGGGACTGCTGTCACTCAGGTATGGATGGGAGCTAAAGCTGAGGCTGCACAGTGCGAAACAACTCAGCTCCAAGCCAGCAAGGCACTTCAGGAAATGCCCAGTTGCTAACCAGGCACGCAGCACTGCTCCACGCAGTGGAGCCTTGACAAGCCTTGACTTGTCCCCAGGTTGCAGAGGGAATCTGCAAAACGCAGGGAATCGAGTGTCCAGGGTCCCTCAAGTCACTGCCTTAAGCCCAAGCCTCTTCATTTCTCCTCTCTGCCTCGCTTTATCTGCACAACCCGGGAGTGTGAAGACAGGCACAAAGCAAGGGGTGGAAGGGGAAGAAAAAGCTCTCAGGAGGAGGTGTGCAGAGCCCACATGTTAACGCCTGGCAGCCCCTTCTGCCTGCAGCTCTAGCAAAATCTCTGACAGAGAGGGTTCTGCTTTAAACTCCTTGCAAGGAAATCCTGCCTGGGGAGCTCAGCAGGGGAAATTCCCATGTCCAAGCCCTGCTGCTTGGCACATCCTGCTCCTCTCTAGCCCCCTTGGTGCTCAAACGCCTGGGCAGGCTGCCCGGCCCCAGGTGTACCTCTGGGATGTGATGGCTGAGGCAGTAGCGCCTGCTGCAGTGGAGGCAAAGCTGTCCCAGGGTTGTAACACTGGCTTTGCAGCGGGGGAAGCCGCACGTGTTGTCCGCTTTAATGGCAGCAGAAATCAGAGCGTCGATATCTTCTTCTGCCATGCTGTCTGCTCCGCTCTTAGCTGCTGGCTTTCCTGGGGAGAGGACAGGGGAAGAGACTCAGCCATTGAACCACCTGCTTAGAAGCGAAGAACAGACCCAAGCAAGCTGCAGCTACAGCCCTGACCAGGGAGAAGCATCATGTCCGGGGAGTCACCGTTTGCAGGGACGGGGATTTCAGCCCCTGTGAGACCCACTGTGCCGGTAAGCTCTGGCTCATGTTCAAAGGCACTGTTAGGAGGAGCTCAAGGCTCCCACCCACAGCGTACTTGTTGCCTCCCTCTGCTAAACGGGGGCTGGGGAAGGGGAAGGGACCATGTCTGGCGAGGAGGACAGCAGCTCCTGCCTCTCTTTTCCCCTGCCTCTGTGTTCAGGAGGCAGCCACGTCCTTCACTGTGGGCCAGGTACCCCTCTTGGTTCCACTCCCTACATTTGGGAGCCTCCAATCTAACTTCTGAGCCTCTCTTCCTCAGAAAGGGTCCCCAGTGTTTTTCTTTTGACTTCAGAAATGTGCCTCCAGACACCCAAAACCCCTCTCCCCCAGATGCTGCGGCCAGCTGATGCATGCTCCTGCCAGTTCTCACACCTCTGCAGTGACAAGCATCAGAGAGCTTTCCAAGAGCCACATCCAATGCTCCACGAACACAGACAAATCCCAAGGCCTGGAGGCAAAACCATGGGGATTAAGTAGCACAATCTACAAAAGGAAGATCACTAATTGTGCTGGTTATAAAGAGAGCGACCTACCTTTGGCTTCGCTTTTGTCTTTTTTCCTGCTGCTGCCCTTTAGGCTGGCACTGGGCTCCTGAGTCTTCCTTGCTACCTCCTCCCGTCTGGCTTTCTCCCTCTGAACTCTCTCCAGGTGTAGGGTTTTCAGATCCACTTTCCCTGAACTCTCTCTGCTTCCTCCTGGCTCAGCTGGGACTGGAGTTTCCCTGCTGGGATGTTGCGGCTCAGGAAGGGGAAGCTGCGTGCTGGGGGGAGCGGCTGCAGGTAGCGACGGCTCGGCAGGCTCTTTCTTGCGAACGGTGATGTACCGCTCCCTCCCTTCCCCAACGCTCATGTGCTGCAGCCCGTACTCCTCTGCCATTACGTGAACCAGCATCCGATCGTGAGAACTGAGGGACGGGGGGAAACACAACTGCAGCTTGCTGCTCTCCAGGAAGGCCACCAGCATGGCCTTGAATCTGTCGGCACTGTCTTTTGTCCCTGGGCTCTCTCTCCCAGGCCCGTTTGTGTTCGGGGAGAAAGGTGCTTCTGCCTTCTGACACTCTGGTTTGGTTGCTGCTGCTGCTCTGAGTTTCCTCCTTGGAGGCAGCTGCTGTTTGAGGCCAGATGCTGCGGAGAGCTTTGTGCCCTGCTGCCGCTCGCCACGGCCCTCCTGGGTGTAGTTTTCAGGCACAAGGTTGTCAAGGTACTCGAAGGCCGTGCGTACCTCCCCGTGCTGGCTGAAATAATCCACCAGCCGCTTCAGAAAGGCTTGGTTGCTGACGGTGCGGGTGTCGCAGATGACAGCCACGTGGCGCCGGGCACGGGTCACTGCTACGTTTATCCGACGGTCTTCCGCAAGAAAGCCCACCTCACCTGTGAGAAAGAACCGAGGGGCTCAGGACTGTCAGTGGGTGCAGTGCTGGCTCCACGTCTAGATTCAGCCCAAATGACTGAAGGGCTGCTTGGCCAAAGGGTGGGGATTGGTGTTTATGGGACTCTGATCCCCGATTCATGCTGTCACCTTCATCTTTCTGCCTCCACTTCACCACCTGCAAGCCAGAGCTAGGGCTCCCCACTTAGCTCCCAGGGTGCTGGGATGGGTGGCACATGGAGAAGAGAAATATTTTCCTGGGTGGCGCACAACACAAGATCAGGCTGGAACCTGGGAGCAAATGCAATATGGAGCAATGTGGAGGAGGCTCACCTTGTGACAGAAGAGGAACTTCAGGTAAAGAAATACACCCTGTCCTGTACAACTGTCCCCACCTGCCCCCAGACTCCTGACGGCTTTAAAGTAACAGCCATTTAGGCACCTCTGCAGGGTTTGCTCCCGCTCTCTGGCTATTTTCTCAAAGAAAAGCAGTAAGAGGTAGCAAATGCCAAGATGACTCAGTGAGGATCAGCTAGCGAGAAGGGTAGCGTGGGCGGCTTTTGAGTTTCCAGCTCCTGGGCATAAAGAGGAGGCCAGTTGGGAAGAAATTAATGTCTCCGCCAGCGTGGTGACCAGCCTGGCTCCGTTCCTGCCTTGCCTTGCCGTGGCTGAGCAGTCTAGCTTGAGCTGCCTTTGAGGAACAGGGTGTAGGCGATCCCCTCTCTGCGCTCTGCAGCTTAGAGAACGATTCCCAGTTTCTCTGACGTGGTTTCGCCTGACTGCAGGGGCAAGTCCAACTCCTCTGATCCAGCAAGAGGGTTTTGGGCTGGATTGGGAAGGGCTGCAGAGGGACAGGCACTGCTGTTCAAGGTCCCTGGCCTCCTCCAAGCTGAGAAATGCAGCTGCAAAAAGGGTATGGATTTCTCCCAAGGGTCTCAGAGGGTGCTAACAACTTCTCTTGTGCCCCATGCAGACCAGAGCCGTGCCCAGACACCACAAGAAGTTGCCCCATGCCCCTTGGAAAGTGAGTGATCCCTGCCCCACAGCTGAGCTTCGGCTGCTAGCTGTGCAGGGCAAGGGGGCCGGGGCCACACACTTTCATGGATGACACCAGTTCCCACTGAGCAAAGGCGAGGTGAGTCACTCCTGAATAAGGACTATTCTTAGTCCTGTCCCCCGCCTCCATTCTCCCCTCAACGCTGCTTTTCTTGCTCTAGGCTTTCTAAAAAAAAAAGCCTCCTCCATGCATGCTTTTCCCCTTTTTTTTTCCTTCTAGACATCAGCACTCCCAGCACATACACAGTGTCACACCTGCAACAGCATTAGCAGCAAAGGTAGCGCAGCAAGGGACGTGTCTTGGCGCAGGTTTGAAAAGGGCAGCGATCCACGCACGGGAGAGAGGTGGTTCACGGAGCAGTCCCGCTCATGCCCTCTGCTCGAGCTAGCTGGCACAAAACCCTTCCACATGGGCTGATGGCTCTGCCAAAGGAGCCTTGCGGCTCCAAGGCAGCAGCTTTTTTCCAGCTATTAACTTTTGCTGCAGCTGCTGATAGGAAAGAACTTGATTTTCCGCTCTAGATTTTGCTCCCAAAAGAAGCATTGTCTGTGCATGACCTGTAATGCCAGCTCCTGCTTGCTTTCTCCAGGGAAGTGACCCAAAATAGGCTCCAAACCCAAGACATAAGCCCCCAAGTTTTTCATCTTTTGCAGTAAGTGCTTGGCACTCCAGTAAACATGGTGCTAACTTGACACGTGCCATTCTTAAGACCTCAGATTAAATAATTTCTGAGGCCTCAATAGCCAGGAAACCTTCAAACTAAGCAGTCCTGGCTTCCTTTTTACCTGCTGCCTAGCATGGGAGCCTTCCTCTGCAACCCTGACAGCAAATATGCTTGTTCATTTTAAAAAAAAAAAAGGCTGAAAAGGTTCTTGCCAGTAAATTCATTCAGACCAAAGTGCTAGAGACCATCAGAACTGCAATTAAACCACAGCACTTGTCAACATGACGAGCGACTTTGGAGCAATGACACCGTTCCCGTTTCTTTCCCACTCCCCATGGAGTAACTCTCCAGCAGCGACCTCCTACCTTTCCTGTTGGATCTCACGAACGACAGGATCACTGCCTCTTTCTCTCTTCCTTGGAAACCATCAACTGACTTAATTTCTAGCTCTGGGTACCTGTGGCAAAGGTGCTCTCTTAGCATGTCCACCTGAAAAACATTTCATAGGCATCCTTTAAAGAAAAATGCAAGGTTTAAAAAAAGATTAAAACAGCATTGTTTCGGTGAAGCCCCTTCCTCTCAAACGCACAAGGGTGAGCGCTCAGATCCCCCAATGGTTAAGTGCTGACTCCTGAGGCTGGGAGTGGAAAATACCCGACTAACATCTCTTCTCTCCATGGCCTCAAGCTGCTGAAATGCGGAGAAGTTGGCCACAAATGCTGATTATACAGTTTGGCTCTGCTGACCTCCACCGCTGTCTCTCTGAGGACGTTATAGTACCACTCCTGGAGACATCGAGGTTTGAATCCACCTCTGTGCACATGCTCTGCGCGCACGTGGGAAGAGAGAAGAGATGCCAGCAGACGGTCATCTCACCTGGAGGTTGTAGGGGGCTACAACAGCGATATCTTGTGCCTTCACACCAGCATCCACTAAGGCTTGGATGTGCAAACCGGCCAGCTGCACCTCCCCTACGGCAGAAAGCACAAGGGGCGGTGATGGGAACAGCCTGGCAGGCAGAGGGCGAAGCTGCCAGCTTGGACGTGCTGCGCCTCGGAGAAATTTGCCCACCTCCCTTCAAACAGCAAGGAAAGGTGAAGGTAAGTCCAGGGTTGTGCACGGGTAACGATTTCCAACCCAGCTCACTTGGCTAGATGACGATGAGCTACACAGCACCGTTCCTAGGGCCGCACAGCGCTTGCTTCTTGCCTTTCCAGTCACCAGCTTGCTTAAGCCAAAGAACAGCTTTCTGAGCAGCACTTGGCTTTCTGTGGCCTTCCCATATTAATCCAAGAGATTAATGATAACCCAGGCAATAGATATATTATCCAGGCAATAATAACAGATACATAATCTAGGCGACAGATAATATTCTCCCTCTGAAGCGAGACCATAGACCTCACCAAAAATTTAATTCTCTATGCCGCAACTGAAAAAGCTCCACCTTTCCTTTTTATTCTGCTGTTTCAAGTCCCTTAATTTCTAAACCCCTGTGACCAAATAAACAAGCTTCATGCTTAGATCTGCACGCTCAGACCTGCAGGCAGCCTGCCACAAACAACTGGCTATTCACCGTGGTGGCTGGTTCAGAGATCTAATGAGGACAAGTTAAATACAAGTGTGAACTATTTCATTGGTTCATTGGCTGGACTGACTTTACCCTCCGTTTTGAGGCAAAACACAGGTATAAATATCCAAAGCCTGCAGTATGCTGCTCCACCAGGCTGCCTCCCAAATTCTGGGAGACGTGCATTTAATCCCCTGCTCAAAATCCCTGAGTTATCTTGGACAAGTCTTTTTGGCTCTCCATTTGGGGACAAGAGCCTTTCTCTGTTCAGCAGAGCCACAGGGGTTGGTGCACAGGAACAAGAGAGGCACTTGAACACTGGTGGGTTTTCCAACAAAAGAAGGCAAAAAATCTTTAAACTGGTAAAAACTGTCCTTGTATTTTACAGTCTCTTTTCCCTGCCTTGCCAGAGAGGGACTTGAAGCCTCAGAAATCTGTTGCTGGCATGAGATCTGCACTGGTGAGCGGAGGGGAAAACAAATGAATCTCTGAAGCAGGCAGCTACATTGCCAACTAAGCTCTGTGGCCACGTGACAGTGAATGGCTTGAAAAGCGTGCGGCTCGGCCATTGGGAAAAGCGCAGGCAGCAGGGAGGGGTGGCTGCGGGCGAGGTGGCAGGGCACAGGCACCGCACACGGAGATCTGTCCCCTCTGGGCACCGCAGAGCCAATCTGGGCAGTGAATTTACAATCCAGGGGAAGATGTTGTCCTTCCCCAAAGCCAAGACTCACGGTGCCCTCCTAGCAGTCCTTTTGCCAACAGCTTTCTAGGCTAAAAGCTCTCCCTAATGCTTTTAGGAGAGCTATCTCCATAACAAGGTTGGGATACGTGGATTGCTCAGATGAATCACCAGATTTTGGACAGCCCATATGCAACGCAGCCTGGCAAAGGCCCTCTGGGAGGCTTTTAAGAGCTAGCTAGCAGCCGTGGAGATGCCAGGCTAAATCTAAAGGAGCACGAGTAGCATCCTTAAACAGCAAACCACAACCACCCGCCCTGCTGTGGGAGCAAGGGCACAACCGAGGCAGCATCCCCACTTTCAAAGTTCTCCCACTTTATTAGAATGGCTATGGCGCCTGACTTTACACTCAACCTCCACAATGAAACCTACATTTAAAGTAAAAAAAACGGCAGGAAACTCAACGTCTTAAGAAAATTCATGGAGAAGAGCCACACAGGACTTCATGAAAGGAGCAGAGGACTGGGAGGCAATGCTGAGCCACGTCTACAACCTCTGTAAAACAGGCTTGCGCTCTGTCTGATACTATCTGCTCTGCCAACCTGTGTACAGCACCCATGGCAGCGATCCTCCACCCTGTCCACAGCATGGAAAAATGTTTCTGCAAGGGAACAAGGCAGCCAGCATGGCCACCCACAAGCTGTACACTATCATCATGGCCCTGTGGCCATGCAACTCTGGCTCAGAGCTCTTTGAGCTTATAGAGGAAATTATCTCCAAATAAGCAAGGCTCCCTGTGGACCCCACCTTCCCCTGCTGCCTGCGCTGGAGGGGGACATCGCTGGGACGTGGCTCAGCTGGTGCAGTGGCCAAGCACGCGGCAGGCTGAGGACCTCAGACAATCAATTCTGGCAAGCAAAATTTTCTGAATGACAGTACCTGGATTCCCCTTAGACTGTTCATCTTCCACTTCCAGCTCAAACAGGCCACAGCCAGCAGTGTCTATAAGCAATAAGGGAATTGTGGTCTCTTCTGTAGAGGTGACACCCGGCAGGTCCCTGTACAAGGTATTTGGGAAAGGGGCAGTTAACAACACTGAAATTATGCCAAAGGGATGATCAGTTGTGGTGTTGCTTACCCCTCCCAACAACGCTGCAAAGACAGAGGAAAAACATAGCTGGATATTGCTTCCAAGGGACAAGGCTGCAGACCAACAGCGGTGTCTTTTGGGGTGAAAATGCAGGAAGATTGGCTCTGGAGGTGGTGAAGAATGACAAAAACTGAGAACTGAGGTTCCCTCCTTTCTGCTCCACCAAGCTTTGGACTCTTTGCACCTGCAGCGATGCTGCTGAAGAGCACGTCATATACAGCAGTAACTAAGCTGGGCCCTTTGGCTCTGGTGGGGTCTGCTGGCTTTCAGCTTCCTGGGTTCAGTGCCAGCAGTGCAGCCACAAAAAGTCCCAAGACGCCCAGGGGAGTTTGGCAATGCCAGAAAGCCACAGCTGAAAAGCCATTATTGCTCTTCACCATGGGTTTGCCATTCAAATGCTCTCCCAAAATGCAAACAAAGAGCTGAGGGCCTCAGAGTCTCACAGGGGCCAGCCAGCAGCACTGAGAGCTTTCTCACCAGCTGTGCCACACAGCCTGGGTATTGCAAGGTAGTGGGACAGTGTGTGAGTGTTAGTGTCTCGCTTAAATGGCCTCAAACAGGAAAGATATGAAGACCTAGAGAGATGTGGCAGCTCCTTTCTGTTTTTTCGTGGTGTTGAGAGGGAGAAGAAGCGCCTGAAGTATTACCAGAGATTTGACAGCAGCGCTGTCGGGCAAGAGAAGAAAGTACAGCACAAGAAACCACAGAGGAATTGGGTTTTCACATCATTCCTACATCTAAAGCTGCTGCATTCAAAAAAAGAGTATTAATAAACCATATTTTAATACCCAAGGAAATCGCTAGCTGAATTCACAGCCTAGGAAGAGGACAGGTGATGGAGGGCAGGAACAGAAAGCCTGGAGATGGCAGGAGAGCTCTGAAAAAATGACGTGTTACTGTACCTCATGTACAAATCACGGAGAGCTGTGACTCTGGAGAGTCTGCAAATAAACAAGGCAGATGGCAAGCCATCAAAAAGGATGATTTCCTCCAAATGACAGGCAGGGAAGTGGGGGCAAAGGCAGCTTCCAGTTCAAGACAAGCCCCCAGCTGCGGCCTCTCCTTCTGAGGACTCCTGGCACTGCACATCTGTTTCTCTGCATTTGTATGCCACCGACGGCCCTTGCTTCCCATGGACGCTGGACGTTACTCACTCCACTGACAACAGAAGTCTCCTCTCTTGACTGAAACTCATTTTTGTCCTGTCTGAAGCTATTGCTGTTGTAATGCACGACTCGAAGAGTACGGAGATGAGTGCAGCTACGACAGGGAGCCAAAGCCCCTGCAAAAGAGCCCAGGATGCACCTTTTCCAGTCCTGTGGCAAACCACAGCCCAAAGAGCGAGCTCTTCTCCTGGCTTTGGGGACTGGCTACCTCAGCCCAGTGACTGCATTCAGACAGAGGCATAAGGTACCTTCCCTGCTTCCAATGACCCCAGGGACCAGCAACCAACTTTACTTTCCATGATCCCCTCTGGAGCAGGGCCACCTCCAGTTCCCCATTAGAGTGTTTCCTTCCCTGTGGAGGATACGAGAGGTTTACCTCCCTCTCTTTGTAACATCAAACCTAAAAGGCTCCCCATCTCCTTCACGCCTGCCCCGCTTACTGTCCTACCACTGTCCATGTCTGTGCAGGCAAAAGACTCTGAGCAAAACTCAAGTTCTCCATGTAGATAATCCTGATTCTTTGCCTTTGCAGTGGCCACAGAAAGCCCTTGCAGGATCACTCAGCGCCAGGAAAAATCTCAACCCTGGGAATGTTGCTTCAGAGGAGTAATTCTCTACATAGGTCTTTCAGGTGAGAAGAATTAATGCTCTTCTAAGACAGTGAGATTGCAGCAGAACTGGCTGTTGCCTTGGAGAAAAGCTGTCCGGCGCTTTGCCATCCCTTCAGGACGAAGGGGAAAGGCACTTCTCCCAGCTGCTGCAAACCAGCCCAAGCTGCAAAGATGGATTTTTGTTCCTGGACAGGTTCTTGGTCTGTGATGACAAAGCAGGTTGTCCCTGCAGCCGGACACTGGATCCAGGCTCACCGCACTGCCCGAGGGCGTCCAGGCACCCTGTTATTCATCTGGGAGGAGCGGATCCCAGCTGGGTGAGTTGCACATCGCAGCCTAGGGGCATTCTGGCTTCTGAGCATCTTCCAAGTCTCACACTACTGGCAGGGTTCCCCCATATTCCCCATCAGCGAGGGGGTGTTAATGCTAAGTGCTAAGGGAAGGGACACTGGACACTATACTTACATGAAAACTGACAGCAGAAACAGTTGGTGATTTTTTTTTTTTTTTAAACCATCTTCTCACACACCGAGTCACAAATTTTGAACGTGAAAAATACTGCTTGCAGCCTCCCTGACTTAATTCTGGAGATGTGTGGGGGTTTCTGATGTGCTTCGTCACCCATTTTAGAAGGAAGGAAGATTTGGGAAGAAGGTTTAGCTCCCTTGGAAATACTCTGCCCCTGAAAAGGTTCCTTTTTTTTGGGAAAAGACGGTGCTGCAGAAGTCTCTACCAGATCACAGGCTCAGTGTTTCCCAGTGCCTCCCATGTCAGAGCAAAAGCTGGTAAGGAAACATGAAGTTGTTTGGAGCAGAATGGTACTTCTTCCAAAGATCAGTCTTTGTACTTCAGGTAAAGGAGATGATCAGACTTGCATCGACAATGCTGCTCAGGGAAAGGTCGTGGTGGGAGCACAGCCTTACTACCAGACATTGGGGATTATACCCTGGAGAATCGTTCTGAATGAAAGCCCACACGTATCAGGCTTTACAAGTTCAACTGGACCAAAAACTCCCTGCCACAATCTGTAGCACAAGGTGTTTGCACCTGGACCTCCTCCCAGCCGTACATCTCAGGACTGGGACACGCTTCTTCAAGCTTCACCTCTCAGAACAGCCCTGAAGTAACTGCAAATTCAAGGTTAGAATACAATCCTACGGGCTGGCTTTGCCAGTGCCAGAGGGGTGGCGGGGCTACGGTCTGGATCACTCCAGTCAGATCTTTCTTCAGAGGAAAACCTCAAAATTCTTTTGGCAGAGATGGAAATGCCCCGTCCTTGCACTATGCTTTGGGACTCTTCAGGTTCCTCGCCCGCTGCCCACCAGCCCTTAGGAAGGGAGGCAACAAAAAGCCACAGACTCAGAGCTGTCAAATGCTGTTGCTGCAGCTGCAGGCCAGGCTTTGTCTGCTTTCCAGTATGAGCAGGTAACTCTTGTGGGCACTCGCCAGCCTTCCACTTCCCTAGGATGCTTCTGCTTGTTAGAGAGCTTTTCCTAGAACTATCAGAGAATAAAACTTATGTATTGCTTGCTGAGGTATAGGATTAAGCAAATCATTTGGCCTAAGCCAACAAAAGACATGAGACGTGCACAAATATCACGAAGGAATTTGTACTAGCAACCTAAATACGAGAAGATCATGGTCCAATATCAAGCCCCTGCATTACCTGGTTTTCTGCAGAAGCACAGAAGCTTTACATGGTCCAGTGCCTGAACTGAGGATTGCTGTGTTCATGCGACATGTCAGTCGTAGGGCTGTGGACTGGCAGCTCTGACTATGGGTTTAGACACCAGTGTCTGCAGGACAAGGCCCTGAGCAGAGACTAAATTGCTCTGTCGACTGGAAAGAAAAACGTTCACTCCTTTATCAGCCATAAAAATAAACCAGTTCATCAGAATAATGAAGTCACCTAACTTCAACTTTTCAATTGATTTCCTACTTTAATGGTTTCAAACCATTTTGCCTGGGGTTCTTCACTAGTTGCTATTTTTAATTTGCAAAGTTAAATGGAAAAAAAAAGCATGGCAAGGAACAAGAACAATCAAAAAGAGGGTTTTGTACAGCACTGATCCTGGAATTAGATCTGTACAGCTAAAAGATTGCTGAATGAGTTCTGTCGATCTCAGCTGAGCTCCTCCAGGCCCTGATGAACCAGCCTTGCCTACTCTTACCTATAGAACCCACCCCACTCACCCATAAAATTACATACATATATACAAACGTATATAAACCAAGACAGAAATCAGCACAGCTTCACTGATGTAAGCTGAGCTGAAGCCTCGATAGCCCTGAAGCTTTAGTAGAAGGCATGCTGGCACAAGCAGAACTCCCCGTGCTGCTGCAGCAGATGTAGACGAGGGTGCTGGGGCTGTCTCAAACACAAAGCTTGCTCTTCCCATCCAGGTAGTATTGTTCACACTGTCCACAAGTAAGATTATTTTGAAACAAGTATGATAAAACAACCTCTCCAGCCTATCTCTGTCCAAAACTGGATGTTCTATGACATAGAGAGATTCTAGGGGAATATGAATCTTTTCAATTCTAAATATTTGCATTTAAAAAAAAGTATTGCTAAAAATACAAGAGCACCATGCAGACAAGCACTGTGATAGTTTATGCTTCTCCAAGTCCAACAGAGAGAATTAATGTTTTCCCATCCGCCTCCCAGAACTGCACTGACTGCAGTTTTAAAAAGCAGCAGTTATTGACAGTCACACTGTGTGTTGGCAAACAACTGCCTGTCCCAGGGTGCAATGGAAACCAAATGCTAGTCGCTTCCTTTGAATTACCGAAGAGAAGGGAAACCACTGCAGCCAGGGAATGGATCCGATGCCATCAGACCTGCCGCAGGTGCTGTCCTGGCAGTAAAACTATCCAGGCTGGAAAGGGAATCTTGCTTTCTGATCTTTCTGATGTCGATGTTGGAACCAAGGATGGGACACACACTGGCCCTCATAATCACGTGGACATGTGGAAACCCAGTAAAAGACTGGCGTCTAGTCCCACCTTCAGTGAGAGCGTGAGACAGAAACGCTGCTTGCAGTATGCTCACTGGAGCTCAGGCCTTCATATATTCTTACCAGGTGCAAGGGGATTTTATTTCATTGCTTATCATACCAAAGGAGGAAACAGAAGATAATTCTGCCTGACTTCTTGTTATACAGGAAAAAGGACAACCCCCCCACAATTAATGTTTCCTTGATGAAATAAAGGATGAAACAGAAATGCTATCGCCAGGCCCGGAGGAATGGAAAACTCCATCACAGGGAAGGGACAAACCCCACACGTGCTGGGATGAAAAAGCCATCTCTGCTCAGATACAGCAATGAAGAGCAAATCACTTACTTGAGCAAATGCTGGGCTACTGATGGGTGAGCAGTGAGCCGGCCGCTGTACATCTCCAAGGAAGCCCACTGCATGATGGCCTGGTGCATCCGGTACTGCACCGTCAGCATCTTCACAATCTTCTCCCCGTACCTCTCGATGAGACGCTCCATCAAGCTGAGAGAAAGGCCCTTGGCAGCAGCCCTGCATGGGAAAGGCAAGTCAGAAGTGGAGTCTGGATGTCTGTTCTGAAGTGACGATCTAAGGTACAGATGTAACCCTCTCTGGACTGAAGACTCAACCAGCATCTCCCTGCGGATGCAGCCCCGGCAGTGCCGCAGCTGGAACTGAACGCCGTGTTGGTCAGTGCTAACGGTGTTAAGCTGCAATGCTCTCTGGGCCCCACTGAGCACCCTTGTGCAGCTCTGCTGGGATGGCGTCACCTCCCTGGCGTTCCCACTCTGCTTCACTGGGTACCAACAGGCCGTGAAGAGGGAGAAGGAGATGGCTGCAGGGTCCCGAGCGTTATTTTCCAGTGTAGGCTCCCCAACAGGGTGAAGACCCTCAGGGACAGACTTCTGCTTTGCACGGAAATCGGATCAGCTTGGACACGTCAGGGTGGAGATGCCTGCTTCCCTTTCCTGTAGGGAAATGACCTAGGGGTGTTGCCACCGTAATGCAAGAGATGCAAACAGTATCAGGCATCCCTGCCTGCAGCAGTCGCTTCTCCCACCCAGACCTGCTCAGCGTGGTTGGAATAAGATGAGCAAGGGTGCCCAAGATGGCTACTTGGGGAAGCGGCTCCAGAACAAAGACCTCTTAACCTGTAAGCTCATCCTGTCAGCATCCTTAGTCACACTGTTCATAACGAGCTCTAAACACTGCATCTGTCAGTGTAACATCACACTCACGTTACTGCAAGCTCGGCAATGGCATCAGAATCACCTAATGCATTAGCATCAGAGCTCGACCCAAACCTTGAAATGTTTGCTGTCAACACAGCCAGACCTTGCTAATGTTTTATCAAGACATTTGCTGCTCAAGCACTCTCATTACTCCTTGGCCGCTCACCCCAGACTAATGCATTAATGCATTTCAGCGCTTGTTGCTTTATTCTCCATTAGGAAAACCAACACTCCATCACTTCTGGCAAAGGTTCCATGCTTAGCTCTGTTGACACAAATTAATAAAGCTTCTAATGAAATAAGCCCTTCAGGAGCCTATTTGCTTTCTCTTCACCGCACAGAAAGGGTTTGTTAGAAGCCTCGCCTAGCGGTACCGTCTGAGGAAGAAGGACAAGAGTCGCTGTACTTTGATTTTGCATTTTGAGCATTTCAGGGCACGAAGAGTTCTTTCACACTATGCGTCCAGTGCCTTGCACAAGACTGTCATTCAGGGTCAGGGGTTCTGGTTGCTACCAGAACACAATGAACAAGCATAATGATGATGAAATTATGATAGAGAACAGCTCAGGAAAATTATTTCTGTCAAAGCTAAGGGGCACAGCACGCATTCAATTACTGCCGTGGGAAGCATTACATTACTACATGGCACCACAGTGAGCATCTTGTTTGCTGTACTGGCCAGCCCCGTCACGTTAACAACAGGGCACTTGGTACATGTAACAAGAGACTGCAAATTTGTTAAAACTGCAGAAGAGAAAATTGAGGGTAGATCTTTCTGAGAAGATGAGTCTCGTTAGCCCTCCTTCTTGCTAAATCACAGAAGGCAGCAGACAAGGAAAAAAAGGGGTCATAAATGCCAAACGGACGCAACTGCAGGACTTTGGAGACAGCACTGCTTTTCAAAGGCTGTTGTAACATTAACGAGCGTTGAACAACACATACAGGCACAGAAGCCAGGAGGAGGGCTGGCAGGTTTGCACTAAGGATACTGTGCTTTACACAACAAAGGTTTCCAGCTGCGCAGCGCATTTCACTGCTGATCACGAACCCCACTCCGCTGGCCATGAAGCCTTCACAGCTCCCCAGCCCCAGCGTTGCTACTGGCGTGTACTTACAGAGGTTGTTACGAGCTGTCTGCACTCAGACACAAGCACCCACCTGGAATAGCCATTCCCTCAGGAACAGCCCCACGTGACCAGGTAATTGGGGCATTCTGTGCCTGCTTCTTACTTGGTCTTTGCCTAGAGCACGGCCACTATCACCAAGATAAAAATGCTTCTGGTTCCTTCCACCAGCTACCTCCTGACTGGCTGATGAAAAAGCACATGCTGAGTCACTTACAGGTGATCTAGCTCTCAGGGCCAAGAGGGCACTATGAGGCTTTAATTGCCCCAGCCTCACCCAGGACCCACAGCCTCTGCCCGTGGGCCCCGTTTAAGTTCAGCACTGGGCCCTCAGGCCCTGCCTGAGTTGTGTCCTAGCTCTGTCTCCTGGATGGAGAGATCCATGGACCTTGGCTCTATACTGCTGGTCACTTTGATCCTGTCTTTAGCTGTGTCTTTTAGATGAATCCTGGACCCATGTCATGGCTTTGTTTCTAGCCAACCTCCTGATGGGGGACCCCCTGGATGGACCCTGGACCTGGTTCATAGCTTGCTGGAGCTGTTGACGAACCCCCGTATCAGCACTTGGCTCTGCTCGCTGTACTCAGACCCCATGGGACTGGGGCCTGTTGCTGACGATGCTGTTCCTGGTCCATGCTGCTGCCAGACGCCGGCTGTGTAAGTCACATTGGGCAACTCAAGTGAGACGTGAGCGATATCAAAATAAGATGCTCTCAGAGTCTTAAAGGGATGCAGCAAGCTCAGCAGCCTTACCAATCAAAGGTACCTCCCATCTTCTTTTGGTCTTTACTCCCCTCCCTCAGCTCACAAATCCTTGCAAATCTAAGAGCAAGCCTAAAACTGATTTTCACGCAGAACTAGCAGGAAAACCCTAGTGTGTTTTAATAACAAATATTCTGAAGTTTTTCTTGTAATGCTGTACCATAAAGCATGGAGAAGGCATTCAACCTCACAGCAAGCCTTAGAAATAGTGCTCTTCTACACACTAACAGCACAGTTCCCACCACAGGGATCTACATGAGGTTATATGTTGAATTAATAACAAGGATATTAAACTGCTTGCGAATATTTCACCTGTTAATAAGTTTCCTATTATTTCACCGCTCAATTAATTCCTACAATGGTTGACTTCTATGCCAACAAAATCATAAGAGCACTGAGCAAAAGCTTTTTAAGTATCAATTGCTTTAGAGAAATTAAATTGGATAGGAGGTTGGACAGACAGTCACGCACCTGATGCTCAGGAGTATCTATTTTAAAGTGCCTAAAATAAAGCTAGGAAAGCTAAAATTACCAAAACAAGCCCATAGCAGCTGGTATTTGCTGCAAACCTGGTTTCACCTTGCTTCACGTGCAGGCAAAGGCTGTACTTTGCTCAGCTGCACCCTCCCAGGGAGGGGTGGGGGTACCAGGATAGATCCCAGGGAGGGAGGATGAGGCCATGCTGCTCTTCAAAGGTGAGGCTTCCTCCTCCAGCTCTTGGAGGAAATGCTGCACGCTAGCAGTGATAGCCATAGCCAAGTGGAACTAAAGATTTCAAGGGCTCTTGTGCCAACCGTGCTGTGAAATACCCTTTATGGGCTGGGTGTGAGGAGTCAGCCTGCCACGTAGATGTCAGGAACCATCGTTACTAGGGGGAACAAAAGGGAAGTGCTTCCTACAGAGGGATGGAGCTCTGCCCTCAGTCATGATATACCTTTTCTTATTCATCTTCTGGATAGCTGGTCTCCTCCCAAAGAGGCAAAAGCAGATGTTGGTGTGACTCTGATCTCCGGTGTGCACCACCGAATTCGGACAGCAAAGTCTGGAGAAGGATGTCACTGCGTTTTCCTACCTCAAGAGCTCTGCATTAAGATCTGGGATGTCAAAACAGGCTGAGGCTGTTGTGGACATGCAAAGTTATGAGCTGCCCTTTGCTTTGTGCCCTGAGCTTTTTGATCCTGGTACAGGTCTAAGAGGTTTCATAAATAGGTAAAGCAGTAGTAAGTGAGGTTGTGCAGAACGCCTCCTTTCTCTGGATACTGTGGATTTCTTTTATTCCTTGCAAATATGATGAAGGAGGGTAGCTTGTTCTTTCCAGCTGTGGAGGTTACCAAAGAAAACCAAGGTCTGGCACTTGCTCTTCAGTGACAAAGCAAAATCAAATCCATTTGGACCTGACATGCAAATCAGCAAGCTACTGCGCACGGAGGACTAGCACGTGGATTTGGGATGGTGGAGACATCCAGACTGACTGCTAACAAGACGGCAAAATATTCCTGTGCTTGTCTAAGAAACTAGTTAAGAGCAAGAGGTCTGATAAGTATCTGCAGATATCTGAAGAGTACAAAACGAAGTTAATAAATCAAAGCGCTGATGTGGAGACAAATTAATTAGGATGTCAGAAAAGGATGGAATGAGGACTAAAATGAAAACAAGGAAAACAAATGTTCCTGTCAGACAGCAGAAAGAGTCCTGGCATTGAGATGTTCCCTGGGACCAAGCCAAAACCCAGCAGGAGGCTTGAAGCCAATGTCTGTGAACTCTGGAGTGGGCTGCCAAGAGGGAAACAGCGGGGGACTGGCATCTGCCACCACTGGGAGGTCTTTCAGAAGAAACACATACAGCACGGACAAGCTGTGGGTGAACATACTGTAAGGTGTGTGTGGGGATGCCCTCTGCATCCTGAGATAACTCCAGGCATGTCATAAAGCAAGCAAGAGGAGCATTGTTCAGACTCCCCACAAAAACTCCCTTTGCCTCAAGTGGAAAAAAACCTGATGATAGTAACTGTTAAGTGCTGAATCCACAGAGAAAAAAGCAGATAACAAGGCGGCAGATACAGCAGACAGCCTGGCTCTCCGAGCTCAGCACAAGCTGCGCGGAAGCCTAGTTGTGCTTGCAGTATGGCTCCTACAAAGTATCAAAGTATTGCTGTTTAAGAGGCTTCCCACTTAAGCAGGACTGACTTCACGTACCGTAGTAACAGACAATCCTTCGGTCAGCCCAGATTCATTTCAGCTAACTTTAGACCCTTCACTGAGGCCCCGAAAATAGGAGTCCACCCACCTCGGGTCTGCTGTCATCAATGGAGGAGAAGGGGAAGGTAGGCGGAAGGGTTTGAGTCCCCTGCATGAATCATCCCTGGAAATAGCTTACCATTTACCATTAACCAAAGAGGAGCTGGCAAGTGATTCGGTGCCTTAATTAGATCTCTGGAATTACCTAACAAGATGGAGGTAGAAGGAATTTGCCTCTGTGTTGCATCTCACAGCCTGCAGGGACTGTGAAAAGCATAAAGCAGTGCTCTCCAGTGTCTGCTTTATTTGCATCGCGCAGGCAGACAGTGCTGTAAAGAGGAAAGCTGTGTTCTGTGCTGTGTTCGATAAAGCTAATGCTTTTACTTGGGCAGCAATTAAAAACAAGTCCAGAGTTCAGATCAGTAAGAAAAAGAGCTAATAATTTTTAAAGGCATTTGGATTTCTCAAAATAAGTTGTTCTAATTGATCAAAACTTGCCAGCTTTTGCATTTAATTAGGAGGCTACTGAGCCACACTCTTGTCAGCTGCTCCAGCTGGACCTCACTGCACATCTTCTCCAGCACAAGCTGGTTGGAGGGTTTCATTAGACAACAACAGAGCTTTCACACAGTTTTACTTTCTACCAGGATAACATATGCCATCCCAGGTATATTCTACAGGACAAATACTCTGCATTGTGGTACTTGAACCCCCTGCAGATTCAAATGGTCTGTCCAAGAGCCAGCCCCCTGCTCTACAGAGCCAGCAGAGTTGAGGGACACACTGCTAATCTGGAAAGAGGAGAGGGAAATTTTGCTATTCCCAGATGGAGGCTAAGACTAGAGGGTAAGACTCCAGATCAGTGCCTGCCTGAGGAGCACCCACTCTAATTTCTGTATGTACAGTTTCTACACACCAGTGCACCCATCTGCAATTACTACCTGTGGCGCTGCTACCAAGGGCTCCCACTGAGAGGAAAGGTAAAGCCATAAACAGCTCAAAAAGCTTTATTTTCCACTTGTTTTCCTGCATTCTTCATCTTCCAACAGTCTGCCACCTAAGCAATGGGCAAAGCTTGAAAATACCCAGTTTTGCATAATTTTGCTTAACAAGATGCCAGCCTTTAGAAGTGAGGGGAAAGACAGTAAAGATGGACTCACAGACAAATGTCGGGCTGGGGTTCAAGACATCTTGCTGAGTCCTTGAAGCCATTACAGGTTTTCTGTATGATGTGGGATGAAATGGGGAGAATAAGCCTTCTTCCCGCTTCACTCTGTTTATTCAGATCATAACAGGGACCATCTCGCATGATATACACCATGCCATGGAGGTTCTGGACAGGCTTTCTACAGCAGGCTAGATACCTCCAGCAGACAGTGGAGGAGCGTGCTTATCACCTGCCAAGATCTGCAAAAAACAAGCATCTGTGCATCTGATAATGGTGAATTGAGAAGATGATGCAGCACCTTAACGTTATTTGCTCCATCTCTTAGCCACCTGCTGGGAGCCGCTGCCTCCCTTGGATTTTTCATTTCCTGTGTCAAAATTCAAGTGAGATTATAGATACGTATCTTGCTCATTATTTTTTGGAAGCAGGAGAGAAAGTTTATGAAAGCAGCCTCTGCGGAATGACGGTTCAGTAACTCCAGATCTAGAGCTAGATAAACATGTGCACATTTATATCTTAAACAACCCGAAGGCTCCCCAGTACTATCTGGAGTATCCCCCTCCAAGCACAGGCAATTTACACTAGCCACAGATCTTTTCCCCAAACTAACTGTCCTTAATATGCAAGTTGTAGGTAATGTCAGGTTTTATAATCACTGTGCTGTGTGATAACACAGCATCTCGGTGGGCCAGCTCCCACATTAATATGCTAAATAAATAAATGTGGAACCACAGCAGCAGAATTTAATAAAGGGAAGAGAAGACTTGGATTAAACTGAGTATGAGCCTGAATACACTCTACAGAGCCTGCAGTCAGCAAAGAGGAGGTAAACCAGGCCACCCTTCTTGCCAGGCAGAAGGAAACCTCATGTAGAAAAACAGATCAGCTTTCTTAAAAACAAACATTTTAAAGTTTATATACAAATACTGGTCAGTGAAACCAGAATTTGTGTCTCTGTTTTGTTCACCTTCTGTTTGCTTACCATTTCACTACTTTGAATGGCTGATGTGACTGCTTTAAACTGTTTTTTGAACAATTTTTCTAACCACTCTGAAAATTACTTCACGTAACAGAGAAAACAAAGAATTCAAATACAGTGCTGCTAAGTAAGCGAAATCGAAAAAATGTCTCAACAGATGACAGGTCTCTCAGGAAAAACTTCTGTCAAAATATACACAATTTTGAGTAATCCAACAGCAGTGCATAGCATAGGTACTCCTTCTCACTGAAGAGAAAAGCCGAAGCAAACACCACAAGCTCGATGTACTGAATTCTTTGGAGCCGGGGCATGTTTCAGGTGAGCGACGGAAGGATGCAGAGAAGCACACAGAAAGCAACCTTCAATCCCACAGCAGTACCAGCCAGGACAGCACCCTCTGATTTCATGCCATTTACCTGCTGCTTATCTCAGCAGCACCTGCCCCTCACGCAGAGGCCGTGGCAGAGTGGGAAGGTCCCCATGTCATTACAAAGGCTTTTTGAGCAGAGCTGTTTCCATGATGCTGTAGACCCACCTCTGACATTCCCAGTGTGACAGATCTCCCCGAAACATGGTTCGGCATGAGTTTCTGCCCGTTCTTCCTGCCTCACTGCACTCACCCTCCCTTTCTGCCCTGCTTTTTCTGCAGAGGATCCTCTCCATTGTGGGCACACAACTCCTCAGTAAATGTGGGACAAGGGCAAAAGGCAACCTTGAAGAAGTCTGGGACTCTAGCCGCTGGATTTGTGTCCCTGGCACAGCTTGACGGACCTCTGCAAACTGAGCACAGCAGTGCTTCAAAGGCAGACAGCTCCCTGTCACTGTATGAGACAGTATTCCCACGCGAATGGCCAGGATCTGGTACAGAATTGCCATCTGTTTCTGAGGTTTGCTTTAGCAGCTCTACCAAGGCAACCCACCTAAGGTTGTTCCTACAAAACTCAATCCAGTGCGCGGATTCTTGCAGGGCACATTTCTCCTCCCACATGGACAGCAGCCTCACACCTTTGAGAATTCCCGGCAGCTCCAGAGCGGGGATATAGGCTCAGACTGCTCTCCCTGTCTGCAAACTCAAAACCCTTGCAAGGCCTGGAGCAGCTGCCCAGCAGGCACTCATCAGCACAAAAGGCCACTCTCCAGTGCCTTGCTGACTACACATATTTTGCTATTATGTGGCTTGGTCAGCAGCACGTAAAACAACCGTCATGTCCTCGTGCAATAAGAATGCCTGCTCAGATGAAGCTGCATTAAACTTTAAGCAGTGGCTATCAGTAAAACAGGTCTGATGTAATTCTGGCAGTGTGACCACACCCAGCTCATGGGGGATACCAATAAATAACCCACATTAACGAAATGTCTTGACACTTGAGGCATTCAGAAGCATTTGGCTGCGTAAATAACAGGAGGACCCGGGACCACGAACCGTTCCTTACTTGTGAGAGATGATGGTGGGGGGAAGCTGTTTGTGATCACCCGCCAAGATGCACTTTGGAGCCTTCAGCAGAGGTATCCAGCAGCTGGCTTCCAGGGCCTGAGCACACTCATCTATCACCACGAGATCAAAGTGATTTTCAGGAAGCAGCTTCAGTGGGCCATCAGAGGAAGCCCCTAATTAAAGCAGAAAGTGCACAGCTTAGCAGGGAAGCACAGAAGAGCAAGCGACCTGTTTTTAAAACAAACCACACACAATTTAACTGTGATTGAGGAAGGCAGGTAATGTTCTTTGCAGAGATTTAGAAATTCAGCTCTGTAGTCCATGCCAAATACGTATATATTCATACATTTATGTCAGAATTGTTTTTGCCAATTTCTGTTTGTCCTTTTTTCCCCTGGCATCTGGGCCCAGAAGCTTCCAAGTATCTTTGAAACCAACAGTGAAACCCAGATGACAAACAGAACAATATGCTCGAATACTTCACCCGGAGCAGGAGCAGAGCAGAAGCACTAATGAACACCCACTTTCCTTCTGCCCTCAAATGCAAACAAAACTTGTCACCAACCAAAACTGAAAGGATGGCAGACTTGAGACTTGCCTCGCCTGACACACCAAGGGACAGCCCAGGAGGGACAGATCAGTTGAGACCCTGCCTCCTCTGTTCTGCTGACCGCGGCTGTGCTACTCTGTCCTTCCTCATGGCAGGAGGAGAAGGGAAAGCACAGGAGACTAATCAGACAGCCACCACAAGGGCTATTTTTTATATCAGATGTCCAATTGTAATGTCAAATACCCTTACACATGTCCTGCTATAATCCAGACATGAACCAGTATTAATCCACGCATCGATCAGAACTGTGAATTTCGGAGGCATGAAAAATATTGCTGTAATTCACAAGGGATGCAAAAGGAGTGGAGGATTAAGAAGCCAGCATGCTAGACAAGGAGATTTTTACTCACGCCGTTCACAGAAATGTTTTTTCAAGAGCTCCTGTGCTATTGCAATGTAGCTCTGAATGCAGCTCTGATTAGGGGTGATTTTGCTTTGCCACTATAAATCCTGCTGCCTCTACAGCTCTGCATCAGTTCAGATGTTACTATTTGTCAATGGAGAGACCACGATTTCCTTAAAAAAATTTTTTCCACCCTATATGGATCAACTCTGGTAACAAGGGGCATATAGTTTGAACTTGACTTTCACAATTTTGCCATGCTGAAGGTGGAAGGAAAAGAAGTAAGCAGAAAGGTTCTATCTAAAAAAGACTGTACAAATGTTGCATGCAGCTGTGCAGATGGTTTTCTTCCCTCAGAGCCTCGCAGCTCGACTTGAGTTTATCGAACTCCCTTTCACTAAAGGTCACTGGTGTCCCTGTGCGTTGCCATGACTAAATTCTCTGTCTGCTGAACCTAGCAACAGAGCTGTTTGGCTTGCATAAATAATAATTCCCATCAAACTCCATGGTTTCAGACAAATACCAAGATTGCTCAACTGAGGAAAACACAAAATCCAAAGCCCTTGTCTGTCCATCACCTTTCTCTGAAGCAGAATTGCACCGACCTCCACACTAGCTAGCAAGCCCCAGAGACCCAGGAGATAATCACATCTGATGAACACAGCAGTCAGTACAAAATACCAGTTTTACTGAAAAAAAGGACACCTTCCCCTGTTTTTTCAGGCAAAGTTACAAGAAGTGAGAGGCAAATGTGAGAGAGCAGTGAGAGCAAATAATGCACTGGAAGGATTTATCTGTCCTTTAACCTTCACAATAGTAACTTGTGAATGCCCCATGAGGTTCTTTTTTTATGACCTAAAACTACTGATGTTTCCCTTCAGCAAATAATCCCTGAGCAACCAAATCTGAAGATTATAAGTGGGCCCTGGAGTACTACACATCTGATCCAGAAAAGTACTGTAGCACGTGTTAAACTTTAAGCACTTATGCTCCCCTTTGATCGCCAGGGTGTTACTTTCCTACTTGTAGATGCAGACGTGCCTACGTATGCTGCCTGACGAGTATCTGGAAGTGCTCCCTAAATCCCACATCGTGTACACCACCTGGGTGACTTACAGAACCAATCAAACACACAGAGACTGAGCCCAGGCTATGGAAACATGCAGTACTCGATCAGTCACGGAAATGATCCAAGCAGGAACGCAATTCCACATGACTTCTAAAATCAGTAAGCAGATTGCACACCTCCAATAGCACTTGTTTACTCACTGAAAGCTCAGCTCCTACTCAGAACCAACAAAGATGGGCCACGTTGGCTCACACCAAAGGCCCTTCTAGACCCATATTCTTTGCTAAACAACATCACGTGCCAGAGTGCGAACAGGGAGAATCCCACTGTGGAGGAGTGTGAGAGCTTGCAGCAAATTTGACTGAACTCCCAGGAGCTTGGAGCAGGAAGACTAAGTCTCCCTCCTATCCTGGCAGGATGACACATTGCAGGGCACGTGGTTTACGTGAGTCCTGGCAAGGGAGGTAAAATACGGTAAAGAAAAAGAGGATCTCACACCTGTATTTGTAGCAAGGACAACACTGGCATGGGTAATGGCTGCAGCCATGGCAGTTTCTTCTCGTTCCTTCAGCTCCTTTCTCAGCGCCTTAATCTCACTGAGAAAATGGCTCCGCTCTCCCTTGTCTTGAGCCTTTCTGGTTTTTGCCTATAACATAGAAAAATCAAGATAGAGCAAACTGTTTCTAGCCCTAGCGATATGTTTAGCTTCTCAGATAACCAAAGAACCCGGATACAGCATGGCTTCTTCATGTCCACTATGATCCATTGGCTCATCATAATCAGCCCCATGAAACCTTGGTTTCTCTTCCCTCTCCCTGCCAGAAAGCCCCTTTCATAAGCAGTGTTGCTTGAAGCATAAAGAGTATGTCTGCAAAAGATGAACTATATCAATATAACCCCAGCCTCTGAGCAGAAAGCAGCCACATGAGAATATTGCTGCTCATCAGACCATCCCGGAGCATCAAGAGTAACTCCATCACTCAGGGTCCAGAGAGCAATTTCTCAGACCTAGTCAGTCCATGCTTAAACTCCTCTGGCTACACATTTTGATAGTCTTGAATTGTGAGCATACAGTGTTGAAGAGTAACTCCCTGTCCTCAAATCCTGTGTTCAGCCCTTCCTGCTCTGCCCTGTACTTTCCCAATGCCCCAGAGATCAGCGGGGAGAAGGCCAGACACTTCAGTCAATCCGACAGCCCAGTCTATGCACCGGTCGAAGCACCTGTGTACAAAGCAGGGAGTAATGTACAGTGGTGATAAGGCTTAATGGGAAGAAGGGTCTTGTGCCTTTTCTGGGTGAGGAACCAGGACTTCTATCTCATTCTGCTCCGTTGCTCAGGGGAAGCAGGGACCCTCTGCCTTGAAGTGACCTTGAAGTAGGAGGGGTCCCGAGGTTGACTGCACTGTGTCCAGCCAAAGCAGCAGCTTGGCATTTTTAAAAAAGCATCTCTGAGCTGCTGTGAATGATTCAGAGCGATATCTAGACAGGCTCATGGCTTTTTTTAGCAATGCCTATGAAATAATCTAACACATCAAATCATCACCACTGGTTGCTAGCGCTTCCTCGGCTACAGACCAGCAGCTAAAAGACAACGGCCAAGCTACCATTCACTGCAAGTAACCTTGAGAAAGCTACCCACACTCTTAGATGGACGTTTGGATCATTTCCTTGGAGGTAAGGCTGATGACTTGAGAAAGGTGTAAAAGCTGCAGACAGAAGCTTTTATAAGCAGCCAGACCAGTAAGACCTGATATATAATCATCCTCTGTATCGATGGATTCTCTAGTGTCTAACATGGTTCAGCTCATATTGCAGCCTTTCTCCTAGGAAAGACATTCGGATGTCTCACTTCCCTACTCATCCACCTGTTCTGGTTAAACTTGTAGCTATTTAATACCTGTGAGAGAGCGCTACATGTCTGTCAAATGTAGCCAAAATTGGCTGATAGACTCAGAAGGTTTAGGGGAGGGATCACAGACAGATACACAGATAACATGATCACACAGGCATCTTTTCCTCAGCTTGATTTAACAGGACAGGGTGGGCACCAGGCCTGATATTCACTGAGCTGGAGACAAAGCAGATTAGCATCGACTTCCTCTCTGCTAGAAACAACGGAAGATTAGAGAGCAAAACCGATGGTGCCAGTAGGGCCAGGTTTAATGTCTGTTCTGCAAAAAAGATCTAGTTAGCAAATTAACAACAGCAGCTGTTCTCTGGTGTTGGCTGGTGACATTAAGATCCAAACATCCGACTGACTCTCAGCTCTGAAAGCAGCTGAGGGAGCAGGGAGCCCAGTCCAGAGGTAACAGAACCCCATCAGTCAGCCCCAAGGATGTTGCTTGGCACGCTATGAGTCTGAACCCCACTCAGTCCGCGTTAGGGCTCGGTGGGTGCCAGCAGGTTCTAATTGTCCTGATCTGCCTCGTTTGGGCCCCCACCCACACACTCATTGGCCTGGGAGCTGCATTTAAGGCCAGACCTTGGCCCCTGCCTGAACTATAGGGTTTGTGTCCTGGGTCTGGCTTCCTTTCTGGGTTGACTGCCTCATTGCTCTGGAGCTGTCTGGTGACCTGGGCTGCCAGCTGAGCCTGCTTGGCATTGCTGGACCCGTGCTGCCTTCTCGCTCAGGTACTGTGGGACTGTGCCCTTGTAGAAGCTGGTGTCCTGGGAAGCCTGAATGGGTGAGGGAAGGAGATGCAAAGGGGTAAAAAATGTGCAGACGGTTTTGTTTATATTACTGCTTCTCCTGTGATTGGGGTAGTGATGAAGGAATGGAGTGGGAAGAGTCAAAATGTGGAGTGACAAAAGAAGAAATTATTACAGGGGCAAGTAGAGTGTGTTGCAGGGGAGAAATGGAGGTAGGATGAGCACAAGATGGGCCAGTACCTTGGAGGTGAGCTCTCTGCAGCCCAGAGAGAAAAAGAGATGCTATGGAGTCAAAAGGTCCGATCATGGGCAGCTCAAAGCATTGCTGTGCAAGCTGAATTGCAGCAGTGTGTTAGCTTTGGGGGGCTTTTTGGGTATTTTGGGGCAGAACAAGCCTTGGTGGCCAATCCCTATACCCCAGCACCATGTACTCATTCCTCTAGGGAGGAAGCAGATGGAGACCTTAGGGCTGAAGGCTCCATCTTCTCCCTAATTTCCCTTCTACTATGGAAAATCAGCAGTGGAAAAAACCTTCTCCCACCTTTCAAAGTGCCTCCTAGTAAGAGGAAAGGGAAAATTAATTCCTAGAGAGAAAGATGCAAAATAAATTAAGAAGTGAAAAAGACTTGGCGTAGAGCTGTGACTACAACCAGGTCTCCATCCCAAGAGATAAGTACATCCTTTGTGAACTTGCCTCTTGGCCACAAGTACAACTTCACCCAGCTCTCGGGTGCTCTCTCTTTCCTTTACATTATGCGCAAGAACAACTTGTTTGTCATGTGACTTCCCTAACCACTCCGCAACAGAAACATGGCATGATGCATAACCACATTTGGGAAAACTGAAGGTGCTGCTGTGATGGTGGCTGCAGATGAATGTTGGTGGAGCTGAAAGCCGTGTTTGGTCTGCATCATTTGAAAAAGTAAATGTGCAGTGCCTTATTGGAAGGCAGGACAATATACTTGGGCAACTATGATGCAAATTATGTGCAGGGGTATGAAGATGCCCTCCTGCATCCCTGATCAAGACAGGATCTCTTTTGAGGTAGATACATCTGCAAAATGGCTTCTGGATAATGCTGCCACCAGAAGGGGGAGGGGGGGAAATCTAATTAGTATTAAAACCTACTATCTCAAGTAAAAGAGATACTTTGTAAATTAAGTTTAGGAAAATTAGGTTGTGAAAGAAGAAATTAAGGATGCATTTTTATAGCGTACCCTGTTTTCTACTTGAGGTGGCTGAGAGTGGGAGGGAGTGTCAGGACAGCCAGACATCTCATTAGGAAGTGAATTAATGATGTGAATGTTTCTCTCGCTCTCTGGTGAAGAGGACTGTATGAACAATGCCAGACACAATCTGGAGAACATGGCACTGCAGCATCTCCCCATGCAGCAGTAATGACTGATTTTGCCACTTCAATGAGGAATTCAGTTAGGAGGAGTTCTGCCCTCAGCTCCTGCAGCAGCAGCTGAAGATGACCACTGGTGGCAGGCAACTGAGGTGGCTCAGGCAGCCCCTGGTAGAGAGGCTCTCTGTCATGTACCTTTTCAGGGTGGAAGCCTTCCCTGTTTTCTAAACTGCCAGGCTTGCACTGCAGTTCCTTTCCTCCAAGGCCAGGTTAAATGCCTCCCAATTAGAGTAAAAGGGATTATTCCAGGCGATGCACATCTCCAGCTGTCGCTGTTAGTCCCTCCACTATGCTATTTTTTTCTTTCCTTTCCTCTGAAGTGACCTTTCTACTGCTGACTGACCACAAAGAGAGGCTCATGCCCACCAATATTTTACCCCTGCCTGTACAGAGTAAGATCCAGTCTGGGAGCATCACTGTGGGCTCATGGTGCCCTGAACCCACAAGTATCAGGGTGCAGGCTGGCTGCATACTGCCTGTGGCTCACATGATTTGCCTCTAGCCACTGATGTCTGGGGCAACCCGGAGCACCTGGCTGTAATGATTGTCTTTAAGAACATCCAAGAAGTGGCAGAGTTGTTCCTTAGGTCTAGAGACAAAGCAGCCTGCCTGGCTGGCAGATCAGGTACTGCTAATCTAGAGAGCTGGCATTCAGGTGTGACCCACATGGGGCATGTTGCAGGGACACGTACAAAGGCCTGGTCGATGTCCTTCCTGATATCCGCCACTATCTGGGCATTGTCACCACGGGCCAAGACTGCATCCAAGGAATGCTGCTGGATGGGCTCCAGCAGGCGAGCAGGGTGCCCAAGCCGCAGGATGCGGGCTTTGTAGCCAGCCAGCCTTTCCACCAGATTATCCACAGCGACATTGGAAGGGGCACAACACAGGACCTGCAAGGGCAGAAACCAAGTGCTTGTTAATGACAAGGACAGTAAAATGCTGGAGCAATAGTGGCCAAGCAGGAAGACTCTCAGCAGAGAGAGGGAGACAAACACATGTCTACAGGGAATAAACTACTGCCATCTCCACAGACTCCAGACACCAAAGGCAATTCTCACCTTGCTTTGAAGCACTAGTGCAGTCTTCAATAAATAGCAAACCTGAGCTTTGAAGCCTGTATTTGCACCTAATTTCAGCTGACAGGGGAAGCTCCCTGGTCCTTGCAAGCCAAGCTAGACCCTGCAGTGCAGCACAGCTGTTGCTGGATCTGCTCCAGCTGCCATGAAGCCCAATGGGTTTGCAAAATAAACCAAGGTGATCGCTGTCCCTGCAGTCCTGCCACTGGTACTCACTTTCAGGCCTTGCTGTACAGCTTGCAGTATGATCTCTACTAGTGTGGTGGTCTTCCCTGTGCCAGGTGGTCCATGGACGATGGCAAGCTCCCTCTGTGCCAGTGAGAAGGAAACAGCCTCCCTCTGCGATGCATCCAGTGAGCCATTGTAAAGCTTCAGAGGCTCTGGGGAGACAGGAGAGTCAATTGGACCTCAGTCCTAACTTGGGTGCTTGCCAAGAAGCACAAATCCATGAATACAAATAAGAAGCTCTCAGTAGCTGGCCCAAATCAATTCGATAATGAGAATAGCCCTCTTGCGGAGGAAAGCACACTGTGTACCACACAGGTGGCTAAAACCATCCAGACTGGTAAAAGCAAGGCTTGTTATGCTTTTGGAATGAATAGGCTACCCATCCTGCACCCGTGTCTTCCCCCTTCTCTCTCCTACCTTGCTGTATTTCAGAAGGAGCAAACATTCAGCTGTGAACACGGATAGTCGGTACGGACACTTTTCAGCATTTAGAGAGGCATTTACTTGCTATAACATCAAACATGTAGGATCTACTGGGTGTGCAGGCTGCTCTGGGTTTATTTTAAAGGTGAGCCTGCCTACTTAGTAAACCTTCAATAAAAAGAGGGGAGGAACTAGTTGATCTTGCATACAAATTGCTCCCATTCCAGTTAAACCCAACACAGCACTAGTGAGAAAGTAGCAGAAAAAACTACAGCATCTGTGAGCAGAAAAGAGCAGTCCTGCATTGTTCAGCAACAACTGAAATGGAAGGCAGGAAAAAGATACAAACTGGCAATACAAATACTAAAATTAGTTTGAGCTTTAATGATCAGAAAGGAAAAAAGGGAAACAAATATGCAAATTGTATTACAAAAGAATTGGTTTCACTACAGAAGACCAAATTCTGATAAGCTGCTTTTTACCTCCCAGAGTTATCTAATTTAAACCCATATTTATTCTCAACCCCCGTAATCCTGTTGCTAATCTCCTTGTTCATTATGGAAGTTAATTACAGCAGAGATGATGACTCATTACACTGAGGTTTACCGAAAATAATGTTCCCACGAAAGCTTATATAAGACAAATCTCTGGGCATCATTCCCTGCTGGGCATCATATGTTTTATCGCTATCTCTGCATTAAGGGCTTGATTAAAAGCATGAAAGTTTCTCTAGTTTTAGGCAGGTTAACTTGTGTGCAACTCCCACGTAACCTCTGGCACTGACTTCTGGAGCAGCACAACCAAATGAGGTGTCTGGGTTAAACAAATAACATTTGTTGAAAAGAAGCTTGGTGAGAAACATGACTGATAGTACTTTTTCCTATTAACCTACCTCTTGCTTTATGTATAATTTCTGAGTTAGTGAGCTAATCACTAAGAGGAGACTAGGAAGGATCCCATGGGCTGGGGAAAAAGAAAGAATAACTTAAAAACTGAAAGGCGTTTCCCACAATGAGGAACAGCTGGGACGTAGGAGTCATTGATATTTCCTTGCTCAAGGAATGAGATCAGAAACAGGCTTCTTCACACACATGCACACCCTCTTCCCTTTTAATCGCACACTGCCAAAAGTTGCTGTGTGGGCAGGCTGGCAAATGTGCCTCTTTTCTGGGCTGGGCACAGAGGGCAGAGCCTTTTAAGGGATGCTGTGGCTCCTCTAAATTCTCCTCTATCCACCAGCTGGGCTCTAAATAGGCTCACCTGAAGAAATGCAGTTTATCCACTCCAGCAGGGCTGGCCCAAGAGCTCTTCACAAGCAGTCAGTTCAGAATTTGCACAGATGCTTCCAGAAGACACCCGTGAACCCAGCTCTAGCCCTATGGTGTCAATTCTGCATTACTGCCTCCTGCTCTGCCCAAGGCTGTTCATCTTGGCCCCCGACACAGACCATGGAGACGATGGAAATAGATCTGCACCCTGGCAGGGACAGGTCTCGCTGGTGGTCAGGTAATTCAGCCCCTGATGTGCAAATTGATTTAGGATTATACCACTGAAAAAAAAAAATCTCCTTGGCCATTAAGGTTGGTCCTCCAACAAGACTTCCAGGAACCGGGATGCTTTTCTGCACAGTACCAGCAATTTAGGTGAAATGAGTTGGAGGGTGATATTCAAGTCCAGGAAACGGGTATTTGCACCCAACACAGATGGGAACAGTCCCTCCTGGGAGAAAGAGCTCGAGTTCACTAGAGCTGGAGGCCTCTCACTTCTCAAGGTACCTTCCAAAGTATATTCCTCATCATCAGTGTGTACAGGCACGAAGAGCAAACCGGACCCCATGACCAGCTCCTCTACAGTACAACTGAACTGCAGCCAACACTGCTGGAAAAAATCCAGGTGGGTGATTAAGCCTGGAAGAAGGAACTTTCCTTGCTCTCCCTATGAAGTATTTGGCACCTGAGTTGTCTGGACTGCTTAGTTTTCCCCATAGATCTCAAGGGACTTTTCATGGTCTCTGCGATGACAAGAAGTATCACATGGCAGAGCGACGAGGAGCGTTTAAGGTCTTCGCAAGTGACTTGTCACATGCGGTGGACTTGTGCCAAGAAGCCAAGAAAGTTTTGCTAGAAATCCCTGGTGCTTCCCCAGTGCTCTGCCTGCTGGGCCAGCTCTTACTGGGGAAACGCCTGCTTTTTTTTCTTCCTTCTTTCTCTTTTCAAATGTTTATTTTACAGCAATAGGCATAATTAGACACAAGCCATGCCTTTTGCACTCTGTGACTACGTGAGCCAGCCAGTGTCTGGGCACAGAGATGAACACCCCCTTGCTCTTTCTAGACTGGGACTACAGAAGAGAGCTGGTAGCTACCAGTGATCTGCACAGGGTTATGCCTACAATAAGACATAACCTTATTTCTGAAAGAAAAGGGAAGGCGTCCATTCCAGCAAGCAGAGCAATGCTGGCCTCTGCTGGCAAGCAAAGCCTCTCTATACATCCACCACAACCTATGGGTACAGGGGTCCCTGCATGTATGCTGCGAGACAGCAGCTGTGAGCAGGGAAGGAATTCTTGTTGGAGAGTTCTGGTGTGAAAGACCTAAATGCTTCTGGGCCATGAGTGCAGGTTAAAGTGGAAGAGCGCCAAACAGAGCATCTCTTATGGATGGGCTTCTGGATTTGGCTTCCCAGAGTCTGACAAGAGCGCAGTTCAGAGTTTGCCTTCTAGAAAGCTTATTGTCCCAGTCAGTACCTTTCTGGAGGCAGCAAGGTAAGGGGTGGAAGTGCTTTGCAGTGGAAACCAGTCTCAATCTTAGCTGCAGATCCCATCTACCCACTGGTCATACCTTCATATGCTTCTTTCGACTACTCCATAGCTCACTTCCCACAGCCTGTCTAGTGTTTTTGTGTTATGCTAAGGATATTTACTGAGCCGCATTTTTAAGTGTTTTAAAAGAACCTGGGCTTTGATGTGCAGTGCTATAGGTAACACATGAACCTATGCACAATCCCAGCAGCTCAGGAGGAAAGACGAAAAGCGCAGATTCAGTGCATGACTCCAGTGAATACAGTCCTTCTGGCTACGCAAGGGGGGTGGGCTTGTGAGAGCGCCCTGACATTTTCATGATCTCCAGTAGCATTTCAGCTGAAATAGCAGCAGCAACTCTGCCAGTTCTCAGGAGCTGGGTGAAAGGGCACTAACTGCTTTTCTCATTATTACCCTTCTGTGCATATTGATCGGTTTTTTTAGCAAGCCAATACCATGCGCTGGTCAGATGCCAGCAGCTGCTAACTACTTCAAAACCATGTTTCTATTGGCTTTATCAGACTCCTTGTCAACCTAATCGGTTGGCGGCTGGATTTAGGCACCCTCCTGGGATGGCACAGGCTTTAATATAGAACCTCCAGGCACAGCATTTGGCAGCCTGCTCTCCCAAGATAACCCAAGCGGCTGCGATGCTGTGACGAGAAGATCACAGTGTAGCACAGCAAAATAAAAGCAACTAAAAGCTCTTTACCAGACAGGCCACAACACTAATGTAACTCTGTTCAGGTATGCCCTAAAAAGACCCTGCACAGCCAACCTTTTGGAAAATAAAAAAAAAAGCTGCTTTTCACTTTTCCCTCCAGGCTACAAGGCTCCATGTTGGGAAACGGCCACCAGCAGAAAGCACCAGCAGAGCAGAGGATGGCATTGAGACTCCACTAGCTTTGCTGCTGGGAAGAACAACCGCATCGCGCACCTTTCAGCGGTACTGGTGAGTGTTCTGTGTTTCCACGTTGCGTGCTGCAGCCTAGGTGCCTACAACCTGCTTTCTTCAGGACATGAAGCTCGCAAAGACTTGCTGTCTATCCGTTGCCCTTTCAGTTCACACACCTGTAACACTTGAACCTGCTGATCAGTTTCTAACTGATTTGATATCAAGTCCCTCCATGCTTTATGAAAACGCACAGGGGTATCAGATCCCACCTAAAAGCCCTGAGACTCCCATGCTTGAAAAATGAGGCTTCTAATTTTTCCCTCCTCACTTAAAAAATTAGATTTGGGATTCTGCTGCTGCACGTATCACTTGCTGGAGCCCATTTTGCCCTTGGAAGAACACCCTTGAACATCCAGGCATAAAGCTGGGTGCTTATGACTTCCACTGGCCATTCTACTTCTTGATCTTGTTATTTGGTTCTTCCCCACCGTTTGTACAGAAGACAGTGACTAATGCTCCCCCTCTAGGTATGGATCTTATCTACTCTGGGCCTTCCTCTTTTCCTGCACAAGTGTCAGTGCTAGCTTTTTCTCCAGGCAGGTGTTTATATGGCCTCACGCCTACGCCTGGGCTTCTGATTGAAGTGGTGCTCATGCTGTGTCCTGGAACGGCGTTCATATAGATGTGTGTCTAGACCGCCAGTTTTGTGATGCACAGAACTCTGAGACTCCCAGCGGGCTTGTTTGAAATCAGATAATGGATGGGATGAGACAGATACAGGGAAGCATCTCCCTAAGAAATCAGGCTAAAAGATGCTCGGTCATGAAAGGAGGTAGTGTGCCATGGAGGAGAAGCAGCCTGACACGCTATGAGGTTTTTCTAGCCTTCTGTGTCAGAGCATGCACCTGGGAAACAATTGCTGCCTTTTGCAGACAGTCCACCCATCTGTGAGTTCCTATACTGTTGGCAGGGACACATCCCTGTGCCCTATGGTGTAGAGGACACCCGGGGAACTGCATGTGCCATCAGATAAGCATAAGAGACAGGATTTATCCAGCCAGCTGCTGAGTGCCCTCCCCTTCAACTCAGTGGAGGCTGGCAGCTCAAGGCACATTGCAGGACCCATTTAAAGTTAGTCATTACTATTTAATTCCTGGCTAGTATAACATCTTTCTGGTTGGGGAGAAAGGAGCTATAAAGTGAGAAGGTAAATGGAAGGCCTTTCCACCTTGCCAGAGCATTTTGCTGTTCTCAGGTGATATGCCGCCTTCTCATATTGCATCTCCTCTGTCTAATGTGGCTGAATGTTTCTATCAATCAGTTTTCCCAGTGCTGGGGAGATGTAAAATTCATCTCTGTGCTTAGTTTGGCACATCTGAGCAATGTGGTGAAAAGGAATTTTTCTTCATTAGAGAGGCAGTTCTGCTACCACAAGGGAAAAAGCAGAGCTGAAGCTGATAAGTTAGTTCATTAAAACTTAATTCTTTTATCTAATATTAAAAACCTGAGTACACCAAGGTCCCTAGGTAGCCAAAAGGCTAAGAGGTTTGACTCGGACTAAGCTGTGTGCTTAGAACTACAGACATATGATACCAATGGTAATTCTTTGACCTGGGTATATCATATCAGAAGCCTAGCCTGAGGGTATACTGCAGGGGAATGTGAGTGTGTATGTCAAGGAGACAAACCACTGTGAACAACCAAAGGCAGCCATCAAAGTAAGAGAAAACCTGCAACAGCAAGCACAGGGCGCAAGGAACTGTGGTGGGCAGGAAACCGAGCAGAACCCTGGCCAGCAAGGACCCGGGCAGGGATGGATGGTGCCACCCATGGCAGTCTGCTGAGTGGTGAGAGGAGAGACCGGAGCTCCCCACACAGCTTAGAGACTGCCAGCCCCATCCCGCTAGGCAGCTTCATCCACCCTCTGCCTCCATGCCCTGACTTTTGCAGCCAGGATGATATTTCCCTTCTCTCAAGGGATTATATTCATTAGCAGTTGCCAAGCACTCAGATGTTTTGCTGATCAGAGGCTTTGGCTTCCCCATGGTTTCTCTGAAAGGGTAAGCTGTGTAATTTCATCTTTCATTTTTCCAAAGACTCACAGCAAAAAAGATCTAAGTAAAAGGAGATTCTACTTGTATGCAATTTTTTTTGACAGCTGTTGGTAAAACAAAGTTGCGAGGTTTTAAGTATTTGATGAAACCAAAGCAGCCTGCACATCTGCAACTTGACTGAAGACAATCAGAAGGCTGTAAAGATAAAAATACAAGTGTTCCCATGCTGCTTCAAACTGCAGCAGCTTCACAGCCACTTAATTCCCATGAAGGCAGAGTTATTGGATTTTCAATATAGAAGCAGCGCTGGCAGTTTCTGATCTTTGAAGCTTATGGATGGGATTGGGTCAGGAAGCAAATAAGAAATGCCTCAGACTGAATTCAATTTCAGACTCACAAAGGTGGGCAAACAAATCCTGCCTGGTTTATGCCAGAACTCAGCTTTACTTGGTACACTGTGAGAAAAGTGAGCATTAGCTAGCTGAATAGTCCCTCTTCCAGCAATGACAAGGGTCTTTACACAAGCTAAGTATGTTCAGTGACCCATAAACCAGTAAGAAAAGGAAGTGTTCAATGCTGCCAGTTGCAACACCACTTACTAGTCGCATTCAATACTCGGGTCTTTCCTGGAGCAAAGCAAGCTGCATGTTTGGCGTGGATAAAAATTTCACAAAGATCAGAGTCATCTGTGTTCCCATGGGCAATTTCAAGGAATGGGTCTTGAATGAAGAGCCCACAAGCACCTTTCTCAGCTGGTCAGCCCCAGAGACAGCACTTGGAGGACTGGAAGAGGAGCAATGCCAGCACCGTCATCACTTAGGGCTCTGGCTCTTTGCCTCATTTGAAGAGGTAAGCATCCTCCTAACTGGGCAGGGACAGAGCACAGAGCCCTTACCGTGTGCATAGGGAACTTCAGGCTTCACTGATTGCTCTAGAGAGTGGAGACTTCCCCCTGCCCCCTTTCGCCACAGTAACTTTTAATATCTATGCTTAAAACCAGCACGAGAGCAGCAACATCACTGCTCTCACCAGTCCATCCAAAAGAGCTCCCTACCTGCGCAAGTCTCAGCTTCACATACCAAGACAGACCAAAACCAGTGGCAGTCTCTGCATGTGTTTGGCTGTGAAGGTCCAGGGGCTCTGACCCTAAGGGTGCAGAAAATTTCTCTAGAAAGAGCAATCCGGCACCTGCCATCAGTCTGGTATAAAATGTTATAATTGAAGCATCCTTACTGGTTTCACTGAATGCGCTCGGATCAGAAGAAAAGAAGAGAACGTCGATCAGAACAGAGGCTGGACCACCACGATGCTGCTTTAGTGCATTTAAAGCTCTGTCAAAGGAGAAAATAGCCAGGTTACATGCACAGCACGAACTCCTTCAGAGATCCCTGCACACCTTAGGGCTCGGTGACAGAAGACTGTGGGGACAGATTCAACTCTTTCAAAGCTGAAAAATGCTACTCCACAACAGACTAATTCTATTTAATTGCTGCATCCCCCAGCCCTCACGCACACACATCCCTTACGCTGGTCAGACTTCCACCTTCTTCTATGGCTCCAGTTTGATACAGTCAGACCCTGTACTGAGCCTTTTCAGCACACTAATTCAGCAAAGAGCTACTCACTTCTCCTGCCAGGACAGAAAAGGCTTTACACAGAATCCAGTGAGTGCCAGAGGTGATACAACATGGGACTAAAATATGTAGCTGAGTGTGGGATGAGGACTGGAAGAGGAACTGGGAAGAGCAGGACCATACCAGCCAGCAGGTAGATAAATTTAGGCTGTTGTGACGCTGTAGCATAACTTATCCCATTGAGTTATCTCAGTGTGGGTTCCCTCAGTAGTTAGCAGAAAAAGAAAGGGACATCACAAAGGCGAGTACTGCCCCAAAATGGAGCTGCTGTAGGAGTAAGATACGAAAGGAGAGAAACCAAGCCTAGTGAAGTAAACTGAGACCTGTCTTGGAAGAGCCTCTGCAGAATAAACTTGGCAATTTTCAGTTGGCTTTTGCACTCCTGAGCAGAGTGACTGTAGGTGAACTGCAGCCCCGCAGCCCTTACTTTTTCAGCCTGTTGTAGGTGACATCATTGGCTAATTTCAGCAGGCGGTAAGAGCTCTCTCGGTCCAAGCTCAGCATGCCATCTCGAGACTCCTCAAAGGCGACGGTCACTGCTTTGGAGGTGGCACGTGTTACAATACCAGTGGAGAGCGGATCACCCTGGCCAGCTGAATCGTAAAGGCCCACAATGTCCCCTGCAAAGACAAGTTTGAAGAGAGAGTGTGAAGCAGGGCAAGCATTATGAAGAGCAGCTCTTTTGGGGAGACTGGCTACCAAGCACAGTCCAATGCAGACAGTGGGACCACCTACAGCTCTAGCACCGTGTTTCCTGCCAAGGTCAAAATTTGTGTCAAACCCATAACGGAAAGTGTCCTTCTTTCAGCTGACCAAGAGTACATAGCAAGAGGGAGCAAAACAAGGACAATCAGCAGTGAGAAGACACCGGACAGCAACTAACCAGCTGCCTTTGGACCTCCACACGCCACAGGTCTTGGGGTGGAGACCGGTAGTGCTCCGCATAGCCAGAGCTGCTCAGAAAGCCAACTGACTTTCACACAGACCTTGGGAGAACCTGACTTCTCTGAACAATCAGATAAACCATTTTACATCCATTTTATTTTTTAATGATAGCCAAGGCGTCTGCATGACTATATGTGCCTCCCAGGTGACTGCTATATGCCAGTCAGCGGAACTAAGAAAGATCAGAGATTTTTAAGGATTCGTTACAGCTTTTCACAGGTCCTGTGAGATGACAAAAGGGAGTCGAATTACATAGTGTAATGCTGAAATTGAGATTTTGAGCAGGATGTTTAACTAAGTTTGTAATTTAGCTGGAGCTCATATTCACTGAGGGTTAAATTTCAGATTTACAAGCTGTGGGAAGCCTTCCTCTGTAAGGTCCATCAGCTCTTATGTTAAAATGCTTGTGTCCCAGGAATAATTTACTGCTATGGCAATGTTATTTCTCTTTGAAGAGCACTGGCAGATGCTCTCAAGGCTAAGACTCCAATCCGCAATGAGTCAATTTTATTTCACAGGTCAGCAGCTTGGAGGCCTGGGTAACGGAGAATGCACCAACAAACTGAACTTTGGCACACTTCGAAATTGTACCATCATGCGACCAGGGTCAGAAACAGTCTGGTTCCCCGTGATGCGCCTGCTTAGCAAGCTCAATGACCTAGCAAACTAAACCAAAAAAGTTACTAAACTAAGCCAGAAAATTATCTGGCGCAGCCATCTTCTCTCTTGTGGACCCATTTTGGAGAGCGCAAGGCTATAACCTCACTGCCTAAGGAAAAGAGAAGAGGGGTCTCTGCAGGGAAAAAATAGACGGCTGTCACGGTTTAACCCAGCAGCTAGGACCAGACAGCCGCTCGCTCACTGCTCCACCCTCTCAGCGGGGTGGGGAGGAGAAAGGACAGAAAGTAAAACTTGCGAGCTGAGACAAAGACAGTTTTATAAGACAAGGAAGGAAGGAATAATAATAATATAATGAATATGCAAACCCAAGCAATACACAAGTTTTTGTCCTCACCACCTGACAACTGATTTGCAGCTGGTCCCTGAGCAGTGACTGCAGAACTCGGGGAACTCATCGACCCCTGCCCCCAGCCAACACCCATTTATAAACTGAACATGATGTCCATGGTATGGAATATTTCTGTTGGCTAGTTTGGGTTGGCTGCCTGGCTCTGCTTCCTGCCAGCTCCTGCACACCTG